>NC_136413.1:34080000-34622500 GCF_051521515.1 Lactuca serriola
TGCCAACTGTCAAGTTGCCAAATTAATGAACCCAAACGGTTATACAAAGCAGTTTGGGTAGTTATATCTAGCAAATAAGGAGCTTAAATATCCAAAGTTTAAAATTCATATTCTTTTTATAACGAAAAATATTTACATTTTTTTTATTTATGTATTTATGTGAAGGGCAATTTTACATAAGTTTTGGGTTACGATTCTAATAAAAAGAAAAAAAAAAGCTGTTGTATTCAAGAGTCAAGACGTAATGGACATGATAAAACTAGTTAAACAATATTTTAAAATTTGAAGATTCTTTAATTATTTAAATTCCATTATGAAAATATAAAAGTAAGAAAAGCTTATTCCACTCTACATTTTCAAAACGCTTTTCAAGTAGGAGCGAGTGTTTTTGGGTGACAGACGCGAAAAGACAAAACTACCACTTGATACTTGATATATTATTGATTTTCATTTTAATCAATAAGAATCCTTTATTGTTCTATATATTTGATTAATAAACAACCATTCTCTTGTTACCACTAAAAAAACTTGTTTACTCTTTAATAAACACAAAAGGACGAAATTGCCACACCCGAAACATTTGTTAGCGCCATTGTCTGTCACGCTTATGGGACAATTCACATGCATAGAACAGAGTGTCTCACTTTAAATATAAAGTGCAATATTTGAAAATATACAAAAAAAGGTAACCAATTATTTCATCAAGAAAAAGAATAACTTTTTATTTTTATATCATCACGTGTGACATGACATGATGAGATTTAATGATTTATCCTAGATAAGATAGATTTAACGGTCATTTTATTTATCTGGAACAAAAGTTGCAATTTTTGAAACGTTGGTTTTACAGTCTGGATGTTGCAAGCCACCGACTGAGTGCGGGTACATCTACATAAATGAGACCGTGTGGAACCCAGTGAACGCCGCCACCATGGCCACCAATCTAGACTGCAACCGGTGGACCAATGACCAAGAACAACTGTGCTACAACTGTAACTCGTGTAAAGCCGGGGTGCTTGCGAGCTTGAAGAAGAGTTGGAGGAAGGTGTCAGTGATCAATATTGTTGTTTTGATCATCCTTGTTATTGCATATGTGATTGCTTGTGCTGCATTTAGGAACAATAAGAGGATTGATAATGATGAACCTTATGGTGCTACAAGGATGGAGAAGTCACGACCCACTCGGATACATTTCTAGTGTATTTTGTTCTTGTTTGGATTTCAAATGATTTTTGTTCATTTGATGGTGAAATGTTGTTACTTTCGGATATGTTTTCAAGTTTATGTTTTTTGGAGGTTGGATTCGTGTAGATATGGTAGATTTGGTCTTAGTTTGAAGAAAAGTTTTAAAGTCTAAAGGTGGTTTAAGGTTTTATTGAAGATCTTGTAACCTAGAATATGATTAGACTTAATTGATAACCAGTTTATTATTTATTTGCTAGTATGTATCTCAACAAAAATACTTTATATTCAAAATTTTGAGGGGTTGTAGAAAAAAGTATATGTCATGTAGCCCTTGCTGATACATCAAAGGCCAAGATGAGCAAGACAAGCATAGTGCTAGCACGATATTGTCCAAAGCCATGAAACTGCCCAAATACATAAAGCCACTTGGGTCTAGTCCAGCCCATGTTATAGTCTAGACTCTAGAGGAATGTCTCTTTGTAGAATTAATGATAGGGTAAAAAACAACACTGTTATGTTTACTTTTATATATTTGGCTATTAAATTTGTTTATTATGTTTACAAAATCTTATCATGACTGATTAATGGTAATATTTATATAAAAAATATAAGGGATTGAATATGCATATATAATAATTTTTACACTTTCGGCCTAAGTTTTAAATTTTTTTACGATTTTGGTCCCCACTTTCCACTTATGTTTTTTACAAAATCGACTTGAAATTAATACTTATTTACAAATTAACATTTTATATTTTTTTTCTTGAACTTTTTATAAAAAAATGCAACTTTTTCTACAAACTTTTTAATCTTCTTTTACAACTTTTTAATTTTTTTTTTTTTTTGCACTTTCTACATTTTTTTCAACATTTTCTATAATGTTTTTTACAACCAACATAAAATATAGATCAAATATGGAAATAAACCGGAATACATAGGACCATCCAACACAAAAATTATATTGAAACTCATAAAATCAACTTTGTTACAAATGTAGAAAGAGAAATCACACAGATCAAAACACATAGAATGAGCCAACACACTTACACATGTCAGAACTTATAAAAAGAGAAGCTATCAATGTGTAATTTCTCTTTCCATATTCGTGACAAAGTTTGTTTATGGGTTTCGATCAATTTTTTATGTTGGTTGATTCTATGTGTTTTGATTTATTTCCATATTCGATCTATAATTTGTGTTGGTTGCAAAACAATTTGAAAAATGTTGTTCTACATGCAGTTGTAAAAGTTGTTGTAAAAAGCGTTATAAAAAATTGTAAAAACATTAAAATAATATTGTAAAAAAAGTGGTAAAACATGTAAAAAAAATGTTATAAAAAAGTTGTAAAGGAAATTAAAAAGATTTCTACAAAAAGTTGTAATTTTTCTATGAAAATTTCAAACAAATTAGTTTCTAAACAAAAACCAATTCCAGGGTGATTGTGTAAAAGAAAATTGATTGGAAAGCTTGGACCAAAATCATAACAAAATTTAAGGATTTTGACAAACATGTAAAATTCATCTTGTGTACTCATTTTATCACTTATGTTTTCATATACATATGACCATTGAACCTATAATAAGAGGTCATAATGACAATTTGTAAACATGATAAACAAGTTTAATAGTTATATATGTAAAAAATAAAAAAAAATAAAAAATAAGTGTCTAAATAATGTACATAGAGGATAAAGTTTATTACCCTTATATGTCATCGATAACCACTATTTGTATTGAATTTCTTTTGGTTTTCTTGTACTTTTGTATTTCGTAAAAGGTCGGTGTGCTATTTCTTTTTTTATTTAATTCAGTTTTATGTTTATGTTATTATTCTAAAAATTCATATCTTTCGCTTAAATAAGACATAACATTAGGGATGAGCATACGACCCGTTGGATCGGACTGGACATAAAAAAAAAATCGGGACCAGGCCCGGACCTGACTGGATATTCATATTAGTGGGCCGGTTTTCGAGTTTTGTTTTTACCAATAATCGGGTTTCGGATTTGGACCGGACCGTACCCGGAAGATGGGATTTAACCCTAACCGAACCAGAAAACATTTTCACCTTAATTACTTTTATAGATATTAGCTTAAGTTTAAAATATATAAATAATGATGTTGAATTATTAATTAATGTTATATTACAAGATTTCTAAAATGTAAAATCTTTATTATCGGAAATAATTTGGCCAACCAAACATTGTAATGTACTTATTGTCAAATGTATGTATGTAAAGGTCAATGATTTATTACAAGTTATTTTAGTATTGTCATCTAAACCCATCAAACGTTTTAGTATGATAAGATTGTATGTGTAAGAATTTGATGAATCTGATCCTTATGTTGTTTCTCAAAGTAGCTAAATCCAAAGATTCTATGAGCTCTTAAGATAAATTGTGTGTTTCATTTTGCACGTATTTTCAACTTTCAGACGTTCTGTTTGTAGTATGGTTCATAAGAAAGTTCGAGATCGTTTTTTTATAATTATTTTAGAAATAGAAACTCATAGTAGACGTTACTGCTAATAGTTGGATAAGTGATAATTTTTTAATAACTTTAAAATACTTGAACTGATTTTCGCTCTAATGTAACTCTTAAATATTGGCTTAATCACTAAAATGGACAAAATGGATAAGTGAGTATTGTTTTGGACTTTTTTTTAACATTTTCATCTGATTAACATAATGTTAGCTAACATATAGAGGTTAAGGATAATTTAATAATGTTGGTTTTTAGCTAACATATAGAGGTTAAGGTTAATTTAATGGAGTTGGTAGAAGAAGGAATAGTAGGAATAGTAGTAGTTGAGATGGCTCTTAAAACAAAAGATTTATGGAAGAAAATGACCTTAGGCCAGGTAACTTTAGTTTTATCATTGTATAATTTTCATCTATTATCCATCAATCATGTCATTAAATAAGTTAGATATTTGTGTCATTAACATAATATAGATTGTCACAGATGTTTTGAAAGCCAAAATGTTTTATTGTAAAGACATTTAATACATAGTTAAAAATGGGAAAGCTGCTTAGTATTTGTGTTTCTGTGTCCTGAACTGCTATTGATGTTTGCATGACCACTAGGCATCATCTATTTGCATTTGCATCTTTCGTATAACATCATGCATTTTCATGTATCTTTTGTTTACCATCTGTAGCACATAAGGTCTTAGTAATTTGGATCGTATGTGACTACTTTTAGGACATTTAGTGTCAATTATTCTCATCAAGAATACATACATGCCCGATTTAAACCCTTAGGAAGTGAGTTGATTATTTTCATTTTGCTTTAGAGTTACAAAGAAGTAATATATCCTTATATGTCATTATTTTCTAAAAAGTTCAGTGTCTATTTTCTAATTCAATCCAAAACTCGAAACGTGGTTTAGACTCGGAATTGGACCGGATCGAATTCGGACTCGATATACCCAAAAACGGTCCGATTTTAGGTAAGATAATTCACAATTTTTGGTCTTCAGGTCGGTCCGGTCTGGATCCGGCCCGTTGCTCATCCATACATAATACCAAACAAATATACGGAAAACCGAATACTATTATTTCCATATATATATATATATATATATATATATATATATATATATATATATATATATATATATATATAGGGAGATGATCAAATGAGAACACCTAAAAGGTTGAGAACGCGAGAACAATTGTAGACCAATCATTCCATAAGGGCATAAAAGGAATTTTACAATGTAATTAAATATAGATGATTAATGATTTCCTACAATCATGAGATGTTGTCTAATTAATTGATTTTTTACCTAAATATTATAAATGAATTTAATATATTTTTAATCAAATAGATTATTTAAAAAAAAAAACTTTTTTACCATGATTAAAAAACGTTTTTTTTTGCCGGTATATCAAAAAAATTTGATGAATTTATCATTTCAACCAAATATGTGTAATCATACAAAAATAAAACATATTTGTAATCATATATGAATCCGCTGTAATCATGAATGAATAGATGAATTAAGTTGTAATAATAAACGAATATAACGCAATTTATAGAGAAAAATTACAATACAACTATAATCATAAATAAATAAAAACATATTGGATATATATCTAGATTATACATCTATTGATAAATAATAGTAACACAAAAAGTTACAATGTAATACATATCTATTTTTCTATAATCACATATGAATACAACATAAACAAAAATTCGAATAAAAATAATTAACTATTATTATATAATCAAAAATGAATAAGGCGATAAATTTTCCACTTTGTATTGTTTGGTTGTATATTAGCACTCCAACATCCCGTTTGTAGATGCATCTCGATTTCCTCTACACACTGTCAAATAAAGAAATAAATAAAATTAACAATCAATTAAATGAAAAGGATTTAGAAAAAAAACATATGACATCAAATTATAAATGAAGAGACACAAACAAAATAAAAAATACATATAAATTCCTATAATTGTAACTATATACATACATGAATATATCACATATTAATACACTTCTAATCATAAATTAATATGAGACATGAACAAAAAATAATATACATATGAATTCCTATACTTGTAATTATATTCATACATGAATATATATATATATATATATATATATATATATATATATATATATATATATATATCATTAACAAAAATGAATACACTTCTAATCATAAATTAATATCATAATATAAATTACCTTTGGTTCTAAAATTGTTTGATTCCCATAAATCTTTTATCTCATTCGAGAAACAACTGAGAAGAAGTGAAGGGAAAACAAAAAATAACTCACCTGCAAAAGCAATGCATAAAACAGTTAAATCGAGTCCGACTTCGGGAGATGTGAATCCGATTTCTCTGCAAGTTATACGGACGATTTTCTCGTAATCAACGTTAGCTTTGGTGGTGATTTCACTGGTGGTTGTCGAGGCCAACACAAATAATAACCTTAAATATTACACACTAAAATAGTATATAGTGGTAAAGGGATCGAATCCACGGAGATTGGTTCAATTTATAACTTTATGAAAAATCTCTTTGTAAAAATACTTATAAAATAACAATAAAAATAAAATAGAGGGATTTGGTGTTTTGAAATACTTGAAACAAGCTAGAATTAACTATGATTTAAATAGACAAATGCAACAAAAATAAGAGTTTGATGTAAAATCAATAAGGGAGAGATGGTTGACTTAACGCCTTGTTCACGAGTTCCACTTAAGGAGAGAAATGGGAGGATACGGAGGGAAAGTGAGGGGTGTCGAAGGAAAATCGTGTTCCCGAGTTTCATTAATGGAAGGAAAGTGAGGGGAGGGGAAGGATTTTAGAGTCATATTTTCCTTCCAAATTTTCCTCCCAAATTGGGCGGATTTGGGAAGAAAGTGAGGGGAAGGAAAATTTTAAGTTTTATTTTCTTTTTCCTCCTGACTCGGGAACACAAAAACTAAAAATTTTCCTTTCATTTTCTTTCAGTTCCTTCGAACTCGGGAACACAGAATAATTAATATTTTCCTTCACCTCCCTTTCTTTCTGTCAAAATTTTCCTTCCCTTTCCTTTAATGAATTTACATAAAAACTCGGGAACAAGGCGTAAAGTTTCCTCACTTTGACTTTTGATGAACATATCATTAGAATCCAATGGTGCAATACTTTGATTTTAATCCTTAATTTGGCTATAGCAATCCAAGGAGCTTGAGATTACCTAGACTTTTCTTAATTTTTGAAATGGCTAGAGAAGCTCATAACAATTTCCTTAGTCAAAGTCACTAATTCCAAATAGCATGTAATTAGTGAAAGTCAACTAGCATTAAGAACCAAAAAGTCACCAAATCCAAGAGGGGTCAAATGCTTTCACCACCATGTTGGAGGAAATGTTTTTATGATTGTGTGAAGCAAAAACAACACAAAAATCATTTGTTGCTTGCTAATTTGAGGATCATTTACTTAATCAAGAAATTAGCCAACTAATCACCACAAACATATTTAAACTCGTGAATAAAAACATACTAGTAGTGATAATATGATAAAACACAAAACAATTCCATAAAGATTTAAGAACAAGTTCATGGATTCTTCAACATCCAACAAAAGTTCAAAAGATTCAACAAAAAGTCAACCAAGATTTGTTTAGCCAAGCATGGCTAAACTTAAATGAACAAAGTTAGATAAGATTGTACCAAACATTTGACAAGATTCAAGAGATGAAAAGAAGATATTCTTCAAGTGTTCTTGAGGTGTTCTTGGCCTTCAAAAGCACTCCAAACTCCAGAGAGAACAAGTCAAACTCGGACCTTCAAGATCAGGTTAAAGAGGCACACCCACCTTCCCAATATAGAGCTCTTAGCAAAATCCCGAAATTGCCCTTGTCAGGAATCCACGCGGGCCGCGGGGAATCTTACGTGGGCCGCGGGCTCTGACGGGTAATTTTGGGCTTCTTCAAGTTTTGGGCCCCCACAGCTAATCCATTGGCCCAGTTCGAGTCCAATCAGCTTCTAGCCCATTTTTCTTCAATATTTCTTCAATTTGAGCCCAATTTGTCTTTCCGCATCACTCAAAACTTCCGCAAACTCCTAAACATCGATCTTGCACACTCAAGAATTTTCCAGTGCCTTTCAAATTTAAAGTTCAACACTTCCAAACCTTCAAGCAACTGACAAGTCCACTCCATGAATCACCTCCATAGCCATTAAGCACGAAATCCCCATTTCCCTTCAAGCCCAATCGCCTCCCAAGAGTCCCGCTCAGCTAGTCTCCAAGAAAATCTGCAATAATGCTCAAGAAACTAGAAAGTACCACGAAATGGTCATAAAAATAACAAAAGGGAAAATATGCATGGAAATTAACTAAAATGCGAATGAAATGTGCTAAAATAAACTATAAAAAGAAGTAAATAAAATGAAGCTATCAAATCACCCCAAGCTTAAACCTTACTTGTCCTCAAGTAAGACAAGACTAAAATGAACTTGGGACGAACTACCCTAGAAATAAAAAGAATGGATAGAACCATGGAACCTGTTCGATGTTAGTCAACATGGTCAGAATTGATCTCGCTGCTGTCTCACAACTTTTTCATCTGATAACAATGGGACCATAAACCACAGCCAGGACAACTCCTCTAGGTGAATAAGGAGGGATGGTCAGTCGTAGTCTTAATGGAACATGCATACAATGAAGAACATCTGTAGTAGGGAGAAAACAATTGGATGGGCTCGGGTGGAGCTCTTCTTTAAGTGCACACTCTAATCTCACGTCTGCCCGTTTCTCTCATGTGTAACTTGGTTTAATCGCTCGGGCACCGTTGTAGGAATCGGTTCACTTAGTATTGGCCCAAACCTCCCGTAGTATCCGACTCGACAGTCTCCCTAACATCACCAATTTGCGAGAGAAAAAAAACAACTCGATCTATATACAATAAAACAGACCTATACAAATGAATATCAAACACCGGGTGACCAAGATGTTGGGAAATTTGTTCAATAATTGAACCGGCCACCTATCTAAGATAGTTGCAACTGAAAATTTGCATACTTCTTTTTTTTGTTTTTTGTTTTTTGTTTTTTGTTTTTTGTTTTTTTTTTTGTTTTTTTTTTTTGCTAAGAAAGCCCTTTGACTCAAAATTTGGTTCCCAAAGGTGTGTAAGTGGAACCGAAAGGATAATGATATAATCCGAATGGTCTAAGTGTGAAAATGACCATGTGTGGAGCATAAAGATGCAATGTAAGCTCCTTTTCAAACTTGTGGTTTTTCAAAGATAATGAAAATGTCCAAATGTGGACTAAAAGACTCTCTAAAATTCTAAGAAAATCACAAAAAGATATGGTGATGTAAAGAGACCGGATATGGATTCGACTCGGGGACAAGCACCAATGCTTCATCCTAACAGTTCAACCATGATCAAGTGTGATCCTCTCAGCGGTAGTGACCGCAAGGCTAAGAACATCCATTGCTATAATATATCCTACAGTTGTTAGTATTGTATGCATAATTTTTCATGAAACTACCTGGCCATGATCACTTACCCCTTTAAGCTACCACCATCTGATCCCAAGTATGAAATCCCAAACTGCAGCTAGTGGTCCCGGTTCGATGGGTGAGGTAGCAACAAGATCCTGGACCAATAATGATACAATAACTGTGAACCTGTTCCATGGCATCCAAGAGAGGTGAGAATAAACAGACAACAAAAATGCAAGAATGTTAATGCCTTAAGCTCAATGTTATGCAAAAATAAAAAGTGGAAAAGAAGAAAATAAAATCTTTTTGAAATTTTATAAAATAAAAATGAATGCAAATTAACTTAAACTAATATGTTATGCAACCTAACTAAAGAAAAATGCATGAAAAATTAAAAAGAAAGGGAAATGCCCCACCCCAAGCTTAAGAACAAGCATTGTCCTCAATGCTTAAGGAAAGGGCGGAAATAACCTAAATCGGAGGGTTGGGTAGAGCATAAGGGTTTGTAGAGGAGGGAAAATGGTGAATAATGGTGGTGGTCTCGTGGGATTCCGACCGGTAGATCTCTGGGAAATCGAGTTTTTGTGTGGAGCGCGGGCGGGGCGCGGGCCGCGTAGAGGCCGCGTGTAACATTCTTGGTTTCCTCTTGAGTTCACAGAAGGTTCAGAAGAATTTTGGGTGAAAACACGCGGGCCGCGTAAAGGCCGCGTGAACTGAAGCTCAAAAAATACTAAGTGTTGAAACCAGCCCTGCGGGCCGCGTGGAACCCGCATGCTGGCCGCGTGAGCTGAACAGGGCTAGAGGTGATTGTTTTACGCGGGCAAGGAATGGGCCGCACATAAGCCGCACATGACCTTATGCGGGCCGCGTGGATTTTCCCGCGGGCCGCGTGACTTCTTGCACCTTAAAATTTGAAGTTTTTCAAAAAACTTGATTTTTGTCCTAAATGATTCCCGCGAAGTCCCGGTTTCAAAAACACAATAAAAGGTTTGGACCAAAGGTGAGAATAAAGCTTGAAATTTTTCAAAAATGAACATTTTCAAAACAAAAAAAAAATCAAAATCATTTTATTCGGTTTTTAAAAGACGAAAGCACAATGCTTCCCAAAAATGTCATTCTTTAACGTCTTTGGCGAGACGCCTCCAAACTTCACTTTAACACTTTGGGGCATCCAAATGGACGACATCTTGGACATTTGAATCAAAACCTTCATAGAAAGGTTTCAACCGATGTCCATTAACATTGAAAATTTGCCCCGTACCAACATTTTTTAGTTTCCACACCTCCATTGGGACTCTTTTCTTGTATTTGACTTTCTTTTTACGGGAGAACCATACCGGACTTAGACCTTTGATAATAGAAAGCATCCAACCATATTCTTTATTGTACTTGTTTAGTAAGGTGACCAACTCTTCCATCTTTGACATGGTGGTCAAGTTGGTGACCGGTTGGGCGTCTTCATTCTCGACATATGTATCCTTTAAAGGGTCCGACATATTTATCATTCCCGGCTCTTGTGGTTGGTCTACCACTGGAGTTAGTTTCTCAATGGTAGTGGGTGGCTCAACCTCTCTTTTGTTAACACCCAACACCTCCTCTATAGTTTCATTGACATCTTTCTCAATTTCTTCTTCCTCCTTGATAACTTCTTCCATTTCTACGCCTTCTTCCTCTTCTCCATATAACACTCTTGGGCCATCAAAACTTTTTTCATCTTTCAAAGGAATGGCACATGGGCTCTCTTTAGATGGTAGTTTGTCTTGATCTTCCATTATACTTATTGTTTGAGCAAGTTGTGTTATTTGTTGCTCTAAGCTTTTGAGGCTATCTTGCGTTGTTTCTTGGAAATTTTGGGTAGATGTGGTAATGCTCTTCACAATGTCCTATAAGGACATGCTTGGCATTTTAGGTTGTTGAGAAGGTGGAGGATACGGATGTTGGAACTGTGGAGGTTGTTGGTATTGGTCACTTTTCCAACCTTGGTATGAGCTTTGGTATTGGTTGTATCCCCAAGCTTGGTTGTTGTCCCACCATTGATCATGTTGAGGTTGATCATAACTCCATTGGTTTGACCAGTAGTAGCTTCCCTTCTCTTGCACTTCTTCCCATTCTCCTTGTAAATAGGGACACATGTCGGATTGATGTCCATTTTGGGCACAAAAATCACAAAGAAGAGGTGTGGGTTGCACACTTTGGTCATTTTCAATCATCATAACTAACTGAGCTAGCTCAAAAAGTTTATCTTCAATACAAGGAGTGTTCATTCCCGAACCACACTTTTTTCTTCAAGTTTTTAGTTTTAAACTAGAGTACATGCACAATGAGATCTAGGCATAGAGAAACAAACTGATTAAATCAAAACCAATCCCCGACAATGGCGCAAAAAATTTGGTGGTTGTCGAGGTCAACACAAATAATAACCCTAAATATTACACACTAAAATAGTGTATAATGGTAAAGGGATCGAATCCACGGAGATTGGTTCAATTTATAACTCTATGAAAAATCTCTTTGTAAAAATACTTATAAAATAACAATAAAAATAAAATGGGGGGATTTGGTGTTTTGAAATACTTGAAACAAACTAGAATTAACTATGATTTAAATAGACAAATGCAACAAAAATAAGAGTTTGATGTAAAATCAATAAGGGAAAGATGGTTGACTTAAAGTTTCCTCACTTTGACTTTTGATGAACATATCATTAGAATCCAATGGTGCAATACTTTGATTTTAATCCTTAATTTGGCTATAGCAATCCAAGGAGCTTGAGATTACCTAGACTTTTCTTAATTTTTGAAATGGCTAGAGAAGCTCATAACAATTTCCTTAGTCAAAGTCACTAATTCCAAATAGCATGTAATTAGTGAAAGTCAACTAGCATTAAGAACCAAAAAGTCACCAAATCCAAGAGGGGTCAAATGCTTTCACCACCATGTTGGAGGAAATGTTTTTATGATTGTGTGAAGCAAAAACAACACAAAAATCATTTGTTGCTTGCTAATTTGAGGATCATTTACTTAATCAAGAAATTAGCCAACTAATCACCACAAACATATTTAAACTCGTGAATAAAAACATACTAGTAGTGATAATATGATAAAACACAAAACAATTCCATAAAGATTTAAGAACAAGTTCATGGATTCTTCAACATCCAACAAAAGTTCAAAAGATTCAACAAAAAGTCAACCAAGATTTGTTTAGCCAAGCATGGCTAAACTTAAATGAACAAAGTTAGATAAGATTGTACCAAACATTTGACAAGATTCAAGAGATGAAAAGAAGATATTCTTCAAGTGTTCTTGAGGTGTTCTTGGCCTTCAAAAGCACTCCAAACTCCAGAGAGAACAAGTCAAACTCGGACCTTCAAGATCAGGCTAAAGAGGCACATCCACCTTCCCAATATAGAGCTCTTAGCAAAATCCCGAAATTGCCCTTGTCAGGAATCCACGCGGGCCGCGGGGAATCTTACGCGGGCCGCGGGCTCTGACGGGTAATTTTGGGCTTCTTCAAGTTTTGGGCCCCCACAGCTAATCCATTGGCCCAGTTCGAGTCCAATCAGCTTCTAGTCCATTTTTCTTCAATATTTCTTCAATTTGAGCCCAATTTGTCTTTCCGCATCACTCAAAACTTCCGCAAACTCCTAAACATCGATCTTGCACACTCAAGAATTTTCCCGTGCCTTTCAAATTTAAAGTTCAACACTTCCAAGCCTTCAAGCAACTGACAAGTCCACTCCATGAATCACCTCCATAGCCATTAAGCACGAAATCCCCATTTCCCTTCAAGCCCAATCGCCTCCCAAGAGTCCCGCTCAGCTAGTCTCCAATAAAATCTGCAATAATGCTCAAGAAACTAGAAAGTACCCCGAAATGGTCATAAAAATAACAAAAGGGAAAATATGCATGGAAATTAACTAAAATGCGAATGAAATGTGCTAAAATAAACTATAAAAAGAAGTAAATAAAATGAAGCTATCATTCACCGAAGACCATGACCATGTTGGTTTTGGTGCAGGTTTCACAGGCGACTTTGCTTTCCGGGTCTTGTTCTAGACATGCGTCTAGAATGGCGTCTGAGACTTGATCGCAGAGCTTGTCTGGGTGGCCTTCGTTCACGGATTCTGATGTGAATAGGAAGGTTTCCATCTCTGTGATAATAAGAGTTCAATTAGAAACGAATGAAATCCAGGCAATTTTCTCATATGATTTTTGAACGAATGTATCACATTAGGATCATTATTGAAGTGAGAAACTAATCAGGCAGTTTCCTTATCACAGAATTCAGTAAATCATCTGTGGTTTTGGTGTGGTTTATGCGTTATACCACGAAATACAATAGATACGATGTTCGATTAACAACTTCAGTAGAGGAAAGAACATGATCTACTTGTAAAAGAGGCTATTTAACATAATCATACTTAAAAATTCGTGAAAAACGACCGAACAGAATGTTCAAAATGTACAGAGATCTCGCTCTTCGAATCAAACTTCAACAATTTGTAAAGCATCAGAAAGAACAGTTTATCAATGTGATTTATCACATGAAGATTTTAAATTTATATACAAAAACCTAAGAGAAATTTCCACAATCAAGACTAACAAACCGCAAATTCAGGAAATAAAAAGTCGATTATCAGGATAAAAAAAAACCAAATTTCAGAATATAAACACGCAATTGAATCGAATAACAGTAGCAAATCGAACGTACCTTTCTTTGATCGGGATCTGTAGAGATATGGGGAAGAAGCGATTGTGAGTCGGTTGGATTGATTTGAAGCAGATGAAGCATGGATGAGCCGATGAGGAGGCAGAACTAACCATGAAGCCCTAGGTATCCAAGGGAGAAAGAAAAAGACGAAAATATGAAAGGAAATAGATGAGAATTGAAAATTTTTAGCAGTTAGCTAAAGTTTTAATTATTGTTGTACCCTTATGACAATTTTAAAATTACACTTTAATTCCTTTAATTTTAAGAATTTACATAAATGGCCCATTCGATAATAACCTTAGATTTAGTTTTTTAAATGGTTCAGATTTGTTCTCGCGTTCTCAACCTTTTAGGTGTTCTCATTTGATCTTACTCATATATATATATATATATATATATATATATATATATATATATATATATATATATATATATATATATATATCAGTGTTGTAAATATCGGCCTAGGCCCTAGGCGCTAGGCGGTCTGCAACTGATTACGATTAGGGGTGCTTGGCGGAAATTGGTCAATATCGGTCAACCTCAGGCTAGACGGTCCTTGGCGCTCATCGGCGGTCCTTGGCGCTCCTCGGCGGACCTTGGCGGGAAGATTTTAAAAAATTCAAATTTTCAAATATTACACCAAATTTTGCAAAATTTCAAAATTTTAAATTTATAAATATTCAAATTTTCAAATATTATACCAAATATTTCAAATTTTCAAATACTATTTTTTCTAAGGAGAAAGAAAGTGATTTGTTGCATCTTTTCTTATCTTGAAAAAGTCTTAAAAAAAGAGATTTCTCTGTTATGTTAAATAAACGAGTTTGCTTCTTTATTCTTAGTTTACTCTTAGTAATTCATTGAATAACTTCTAGTCTTTTTCTATTCTATTTTTATATAAAAGAGTTCCAAGTACGATAGCATTGCTAGTTCAGACTAAGATTATAAAACCTTCAATATAGTTGAATCGTTAGATGAATGTTCCCGATATTGACAATCTTTCATAGGAAGTGTTGTCATCTCTATCTTCCATCATCCATTCCCTGTAATTAGTCCATGCCTAACATCCTACTGCTGGAATCCATTCCACCTGTCCTAATCTATTCTTACCTTCAAAGAACAACAACAACCTAACAACATAGTAAGATAGGTTGAAGTTGTTGGGGAGATAGAGGCTGAGACTACTCAATATTTATCCTCATTGGACTCAAGGAAAAGGAGCTAACCCGGATGCAAATCCTAGAAAACTAACTAACCTCGGCATGGAAGCCAACTTCCGAAACTGCAGGAGAATTGGGACCCTTGCTTCGCTTCGCACCTCGTCATAGCCTTGAAAATCTCACTCGGAGTTATAGTTAGAGAATGGGATATGATTAACTACTTACCTACTGCTACATGGGAGTCTTTCCTCGGGAGATCGAAGAAGGTATACTATTAGACAAGGTTCATTTTTGCTTAGCTGCTTTGCTGTTCTTTTTTTTTTTTTATCAAAGATAGCTATTCCTTTGCTTTGATGCTTTCTGTGCCTTTATGGGACTTATAGTGGAATAAAGGTCCCAGACCTCATCCACGAGACTAACCAAGTCTCATGATCTAGGGATCACTCCCTCGATGCCAACCTAGAGAGATGGGTAGAAAGTAGCTAATAGTATTGGGTGCCTTACCTATCCTACATATTAGTAATCCACATTAGCAGTGGGGTAGAAAGGTCATCCTAAATATGAAGAAAACAGAAATCGTTGTATTCCCCTAAAGTAATCGTTCGTATGAGAATAAGTAGACTAGTGATTCAATTGAAAAAGACCTGACTCCCTCAGATTGTACATCTCAGGTTCACAAGATTCTCTCTCAAAGAGACATGATCAGAAAGCAGTGACGAGGGGTCGGGGAAGATGCAAAGAGCAGAAATGACGAAAACAGCTTTTCGATAGGCCTATACACCATCTTCATTAGACTTTAGTTTACTCTTTTCTTTTTCTTTAGATGATGACAAACGAACTGAAAACTACGAATGCTTCTAATTAATTGAATCTTATTTTAGAATCCAATTTTATATATATATATATATATATATATATATATATATATATATATATATATATATATATATATATATATATATATATATATAAAGCAGAGTGATGTCTTTATGACAATTCGTCAAGTCTGATCCTCAAATTCTTACCTTGACCAGGAAAACCTCGATGACATAATCGCTTATAGTCACTCACTGGAGGTTTGGAACCCTGAGTATAGTGTTCCGGGATATATTAAGTTTTATAATAGTTTTATTAGTAATTTATGGTCCCCGATTAATCCTCCGATTAATCCCCACCAAACCGATTAATCGCTTGACCCCAGTCGGCCGTCGAGCTAACGCCGAACGATTTTTACAACCTTGATATTAACCCCAAACAAAATACAATACACTGTAAAATAAAATATTAACCCCAAACCCTAATTAAGAGTTATAAGAACCATAACTGATGCATATCGAGCGATACACATCTACTGAGCCATAATGGAACATTTATTGGCATATAAAACGTATATGTGTTATTAATACTTTTATCAGGGCACGTTTAAATTCTGGAAATTTTAGAAAATCATCATTGACATGACAACTTTTGTAGATTGTATCCTGGTAAGTGATAGCTTTTAGATTTCTTCTTCACCTTTTTATTGGCATATATCTTCACAATCAAAGAAATACACAAATTAAAACATAGTACTGTGAATATAAAAATATAAAACACGAAGAACTTGTCCGATTATTACATCCAAGGACATTCGACTTAAAAATGCCTTTTGGCCTAGACCACCCAC
Source organism: Lactuca serriola (assembly GCF_051521515.1). NCBI lineage: Eukaryota > Viridiplantae > Streptophyta > Magnoliopsida > Asterales > Asteraceae > Lactuca > Lactuca serriola. Next base: position 34,096,683 of record NC_136413.1, read on the forward strand.
ATTCATGACCACAGCTAACCCAACAATTTCATTAACAAAAATATTTCCTTTTTCCTCTATGTACACAAACCAATCAAATCGTTTTTATCAACTTGGTTAACAACCAATCTCAAGCTAACTTATTTACATTATAAAATAATAAAATATAATAACAAAAAATATCAATATAAGTGTATGTTTGTAGAGAAAAATATTATGAATATCATACTATTTTGTTTATTTATTTTAACAAAATGTCGTCTAACCTATAAATTACAGATTTTGGTTAATAAAAATCAAATTTAGACAACTAGGAAAGTTCCAAGTTACATGAACATTGTATCTGAGATTTTTGTTAAATAATTTTTGTTTATTGGTGATCAAACATTGTTTGATTGCTGATGATAGTAGTCTTATACCCCTTGAAATATAACAATCAGATAAACATGTTTTGAAATTTCTAATAGATATGTTCAAAATTAGCACTCCAAGCTCCGAAAACCAAATAACATATTTGGAGGGTGTTTGGGTTAACTTTTAAAATGACTTTTGACTTTTATCTTTTAGAAAAAGTCAAAAAGATGTCTGGTTAAGTGAAAATGACTTTTGTAAATGACTTTTCCAATAGAGTAAATTGAGCCTTTTTGAAAAGTCACGATTACGTGACTTTTTCTAACTTTTCAACAGCTAAAAATATTAAATTATCAATATACCCCTTATCTGCCCTAATTAATTCTTCATTCACAGCATATTCCCTACTCTCTCGTTCTCTCTGTCACTTTCTTCTCTCTTGCATCTCGATCGTTCCTGCAACACCGACGACCTGCAACACCTGCAACACTAGCGACCTGCAACACTGCAACATTGGCGTCTTCTTTCTCCATCTCCGATCAGGTTTGTTATCTTTCCAGTCGATTTCCGATCTCCGATTTTACAAAATCTTCCTGTCTATTTTCCATTTTTCAGTAGCAAAGAAATGTAGTTTTTGAATTTTCCTTGAACTATTCTGTGATTTCTTCCTCCCGATTTCTGAAATCGATATGTTGTGATTTGTTCCTCCCGATTTCTGAAATTCATATGCTGTGAAATAGTGATTATTCTGTGAACTTGATGAAATATGGATTAATAATTAGTGAAATTGATGAAATATGAGGCTGATGAATTTTTTTTTCAGGGATGATATTTGTGTTAACAGGTAACCAATTTGTGAAACTGATATTTTGTGATATTCTATTTTTTCTGTTTTGATTAGAATTTTGATAAATTAATGAAATCATTTAGGAAGGTTAATGAAATTGGTTTGTTGTTCAAATGTTGATACTATATGTAATTCACAGATAATGGATGAAAACAACACTACAATTGTTGATTGTGAAACATCTTTAAAAATGAAAAAACCAAAATTTGGGTGGGATAATCGTAGCTTCATGGTGTTTGTTGATTCGTGCTTGATTGAACAGAAAAAAGACCATAAACCCCGTACCTCCTTTGATAAAGTTGGGTGGGAAAATATACAAAAATGCATTAAGGAGAAAACAGGTTACAGCCTTGAAAAAAACAACTAACAAACAAATGGGAGAACATGAAAAAAACGTGGAAGCTTTATGACCGCTTAATGAGGCTTGAAATCGGACTCGGTGGGACGAGAAACCTAGTAGATGTAGGGATGTCAAAAAGTCTCGTGGGACCCCATTCCCGTGGGGACCCCGTACCGTTTGGGGATTTTTTTTTTAAATAGATCGGGGGCGGGGACGAGGGCGGGGGCAAGGTTAACCCCCGTTTTAATTTCGGGGGCGGGGGCGGGGATAGACAATCCCGTCCCGAAACCCCCATGGAGGCCCCGTTGATAAATTACACATATATTTACATATATTAAATATATAAATATAATAAACTATAACATGATTTTGAGCTTCCAAAATTCATCAAAAAACATGTTTTTAAATTGTTAGTATAATGTTTTTAAGATGCTATAACTTTTTTTATTTTTAACATGTAAAATTCTACTATACATAATTATTTGTTATCTAAAAAATAGTTTTTTTAGCGTAAATAATAGTTTCTTTTAGCAAAAAAAAAGACAGCCCAAAATCAATCGGGGACGGGGGAACGGGGGTGGGGGCAGGGGTAATAAAGGGGATTCGGGGTGGGGGCGGGGGTAGGAAGGTTGAACATTTCGGGGGCGGGGGCGGGGACGGGGGAACAAGAAAATTTCGGGGGCGGGGGCGGGGGATGCACTCCCCGTCCTGTTTGCCCCCGTTGACATCCCTAAGTAGATGCGTCGCGTGAGTGGTGGGAGGAGAAAATAAAGATATGATTACTATTCTTTTTAATTATTTTAAGTTATGATTACATATAGATTGAACATATTTGATTTACAATATCTTTTTGTCTTGCAGGAGAATAAAGATTATGTCAAATTTAGGAACACATATTTGAGCATATTTGATGAGAAATATGCTACTTTGTTTCGGGATTCTGTTGCCATTGGAGATCAGACTATGACTCCATTACAATTTCAAAACAATAGCAATCCAAACGAAGAAAATATGGAGGGCGAAGGAGATAGTGATGAAATCAATTTAGATGATGATGAGCCTCTTTTTCCTAGTCTCCATGAAAGTAGTTCAAGTAAAAGGAAGGGGCCTAAGTTTGTTTCCAACAACCATCCAACCAAGAGTAAAAGTTCAATTTATGAAGAACAAGTTGATGCTTTATTGGATGTCATATCATAAAAAAACACACAAACTTATCCACAAAATAATCCTTCCCCAACAATATCAGATTACATGGCCATTGTCATCAACTTTCCCGATTTTCGTAAAGGGTCCAACGAATTTTCACAAAAAGATGAAGTGAAGTACATTGGTCGAAAGGGATATGCAACACAAAATATAATGATTGTTTGTGATTTTAACATGTGCTTTACATTTGTCTGGACCAGTTGGGAGGGGACTGCACATGATACAAGAATTTTCAATGAAGCCTTACAGAGACCAGATCTTAATTTTCCCTATCCAACAGGTGGTTAGTATTTTTTTTTTTTGAACACAAGTTTTATGTTTTTACTACTTGTTTGAAACAAATAATAAATGTTTGTTTTATTACAGATAAATATTATGTTGTTGATGTCGGATATCAAAATACTAGAGGGTATCTTGCTCCATACAAAGACACAAATATTCGTTATCATTTACCAGATTTTCGACGTGGACACACAGCTGCTATTCGTGAACCTCGTGGACCGAAAGAGAAATTTAACTATCTTCACTCATCATTGCGAAATATCATTGAATGAACTTTTGGAGTGTGGAAAGCTAGGTGGACGTTATTAAGAGACATGCATGTTAATTACAAGTACAAGAACCAAGTGAGAATTGTGATAGCATCGATGACGATCCATAACTACACTAGAAAGGTTGGTAGGTTTGATGAAACGATTAATATGGCACAACAAGAATCCTACAATCATGTACGAGGTGATACCGGTAGTGATGTTTACGAAGAAGGTCCAAGTACACGTCATACGGACGGTGATGATTTATATATCGCAACGATACGGGATATTATTGCACAAGATATAATCACATTGCGAAGATGAATGTAATATTATCTATGATATTTTTTTATGAATTATTTACAATTTGTATTAACGTAATTTTAATATTGTCATGGTCTAATCCAAAAAGTCATCTTATGAATTATTTACAATTTGTATGAACGTAGTAATTTTTATATTGTCATGGTCTAATCCAAAAAATTAGAAATATTTTAAAAGAAATTTATATTTTATATTTTCTAATAAAATGTTTGCAAAATTATAATATGTGTTTAAAAAAAATTAAGTATTAAATAATATATGTAAAGTAGTAAATCAATGTAAATATGTAAACATGTCATTTTTAGTCATTTTACATATAAAATTTAAACAAAACACTTTAACTTTTGACTTTTTCTCTTCAAAAGCTAATCCAAATACATTTTAAAAAATAACTTTTGTAAAAAGTTCTTTTATAAAAAAGACTTTTGCTCCACAAAAGTTAAGCCAAACGTCCTCTTGAAAAGCAAGAAACATGTATGATGTTTTTTACAGTAGAAAAGTTAAAAAGTAGGTTTTCGGATTCTAAAATCCGAGGAATAAACCCAAAACGCAACACTAACATTACAAAAACTCAAATAATTAATCAAAGTCTCAATGTATTCCAATATCAGGCATGAAACTATATCATTTCATTAAACCGATGATACATATTATCTATAGGGAAAGATTTTTGAAAGTGTAAAGTGAAATGAAAAATAATTTGGAATAAGCTGTCATTTTACCAAGGATCTAAAATGTGGACGTCTATACTCTAAAAAACTATATGGTCTTTTGTGATTATCTATTATTTGTTATATATATATATATATATATATATATATATATATATATATATATATATATATATATATATATATATATATATATATATATATATATATATATATATATATATATATATATATATTGAAAAATGACCGATTATTTGTTAGAAGTTAAATTCAAAGAATTTAAATTGATTAAGGGGGTGTTTGGGATTGCGTTTGAAAAGTGTTTATTTGTTTATTGGCTCTTTGAAAAGCTAATAAGCAAAAAAAAATGTTTGGTAAACTCAAAAACACTTTTTCATAATAACTTTTTTATAAGTTTCAATAAACACTTTTTAATAAGCATGTAAAACATGGTTTTTGACACTGTTTATGGCTTTTCAGCTAAAATAACTTTAAAAAACAATTTTTAAACCAAACACTTTTTAACATATTAACTTATTAGCTTTTTCACTACAAAAGCTTATCCAAACACTTTTTAAAAAAAACTCTTTTTAACACCACTATAAGCAAATTAGCACTTTTATCTAAAATCATTTTTCTTGTTTTTTCCCAAACAGGGTCTAAATCATTTACGTTCGGATTTGTACCTACAATCTAACAGGCTTCCACATCTATCTAGGTTAGTCTCATATTTGTAATAGATATCTTAAGAAAAAAAACTTGTTTATCATTTAGATACGACAAAACTGTAAAATTGGTCCCTGTGGTATTCAAAAAACTTTGGATAGGGTCCAAAAAGTTTTCAACTTGCATGGAAGGTCCAAAATCAATAATTTCCTTTGGTTTTGGTCCTAAAAAAGTTGAAAAATACGATTTTACCCCTTATCATTTCTTTTTATATTTTCTGTATTTGTTTAGTATTTAAATAATTATAAAAAAAATCTCATCCCCTTAAATAATTATAAAAAAGAAAAAGAAAATCACCTACCCCTCCCTACCCGTAACCCCCCTTCTCACTTTCACTCTCATTTACTCTCTCGCCTCTTTCTCTATATATCAGTTTTCTTTTCTTCCATGTTAATGCAATTGTTGGTGGTGGTGTTGGGTTGTGATATGGAAGCGTGAAGACAACCGGAAATCGGTATGACATCAGCTATGTAATGTCTAGATTTCTTGATGAAGAGCTTGTAGGATCCTCCTTCTCTGCGTCTTCCCCTGTATTTGTATTTCCTTGTGATGAAGGTAAGACCATCAGTTTCAGTTCATATATTATGATGAAAGATGGTGGTGGTGATATGGCTCTCTAGCGAGTTAATTATTATCCTCGAACAACAGGAGGGATTTCAAGGCCCTATTTTAGGGGTTTAAAAGTTCGATTTTAGGGTTTCCAAGGTTCGATTTCAGGGGTTTCATCATTTCCCTCTCCTTTTTCGTTGCACCATCTCTTTAATCTGAAACACAAATTAAAAACAAATCTCTTTAATCTACTACACACAAGTTAGTGAAATTAGGAATTCATGAACGAAATTAGAATGTACAGGTGATAAATTAGGAAAAATAAACAGGAATCAACTCCTGATATATGAGCTCTTAGGTGTCTAGTAAGGAAAATGATCACCGGAAACCAGTTTGGAATTGCTACGACATCAGAGATCTTTTGATGAAAATTGTCATCAGAGATAATGATCTGTTCAGATATTTTGATGAAAATTGTCATCGGAGATAATGATCAAAACAGATGTTAAATTGTGGGTTTATGGTGGTGTTTTGTTGTGACTAGATGTTGATGATGGGGTAATCAATGGTGTATGATGTAGGGTTCCGGCAAGCATATGGTGGCGGTGATGGTAGTTGAATGACATCCGAGAGAGAGAGAGAGAGAGAGAGAGAGAGAGAGAGAGAGAGAGAGAGAGGAGGGCTGGGTGAGATTTTAGTTTTGTTTTTATTTTTAATTATTTATATATCAAAATAAATAAAGAAAATAGAGAAAAGAAATAAAAAGGGTAAAATCGTCTTTTTAAGTGTATCAAGGACCAAAAACCCAAAAAAAAAAAATTTGATTTTGACTTTCCATGCAAGTTGAAAACTTTTTGGACCCCATCCAAAGTTTTTTGAGTACCAGGAAGCCCAATTTTACAGTTTTGTCTTTAGATACCGTAACGATTTATACAAAACGATTTGCTATTTATGTATTGAATTGTATAAAATAATAAATTATATACGGCTCTAAACAATGAAAAATTAAAAAGTAAAAACACTTCCAAAAGACGGTATATTGGATTGAACTCGTTAGCTTGGCCACTGGAGAGTTGAATACGCCATTGAAGGCTGAGAAGAGCGAGCCAATCGAGTAGCATTGAGTTGCTACGGAGGGGAATAAGGGGTCCTTCGTAGCAAAAAGATATCTTCAGTTGCTTCAGTTGAAAGTTTTTGGATTGCTAGGATTCACTAGACAAAAAAGGATAATTTGGCGATTAACCCTAAAGAATTGCATATACCAGTTACGGATCGTAGAATTCGCTCTTAATGGCGACGAAGATGGACGAGGACAAAGAGGAACTGAACATAGTCGCCGCCGAACAACACCGGGAGTTAGCGGCGGCCCGAATCTTCGTATCCGACCTGGACCTAGCGTTCCGCCTCCAACTTGAAGAAGCCATGACTGCCTCTCTCGCATTTCAGCCCTCCTCCTCCACTTCACCGATGAAATCTCAACGACCACCAATCCTGTTCTCGGACGACTCAGATGCTGTAAACCTCGTCGACCTCCAAACCCTAGAGCTTGACAATTACGAGGCTGAAATCCGCGACCGCGTGGTCATCGAAACAGAGAAGATGAAATTTAAGGAAGATCTACACCGTCGAATCCACGATCAGAAACTAGCTCGAGAGATTTTGCGTATGCCAGAGGATGAGTGGGAAGAGGTCGGCCACAATTTCGAGCGTCCTTACGGCGAGGGTTCTTCTTCTTCGAAAAGCAAAGACAATTCAGAGGTTTTTAGGGTTTATTTCAAGGGTTTGTTGAGCGAGGAGAGAGTTCATGGTACTAGTTCTTCACAGAAAACAACGACATTCGCTGGAATTGGCGTGGCAATATGCGATTCGAGGGATGAGTTAATTTTCGAGATGAGGAAACCTCTAGATTTGATTGAAGATGATCGTATTAGCAGGCAGAGTGTTGAGGGGAAGGCGTTGATTGAGGCTTTGAATGCTGCCATTGCTTTGGATCTCAAGAGAATCAGGTTCTATTGTGATTATTACACACTGTATCAATACGTGAGTCGATTTTCGTCTAAAGCTCTGTATGTTGATTTCGTCTTCATACTTCATACTTCATATCAGTGTTTCAACAACTGCAGGTTAGTGGGAGATGGCAGCCAAAACAAGCTAAGATGAAAGCGTTTGTGAATCAGATAAAACTCCTTCAAAAAAGTTTCACATACTTTTCACCCTCTTTTGTTGCTCGAAAAGATGTCAAATTTGCATTCAAACTCGCAAGAGAAGCAATAGATTCTCAAATAAACAAGCCACCGGAATCAAATAATGGCAATAAGCTTGAACACTGTGTTATATGTTTGGATGATAAATCAACAGACCAGTTCTTTTCAGCCGGAAATTGTAACCACAGATACTGCTTTTCTTGCATGAAGCAACATGTAGAGGTGAAATTACTCCATGGAATAGTGCCTAAATGTCCACATGAAGGTTGTGAATTGGAACTAAAAGTTGAAAGCTGTGAGATTTTTATGACACCAAAGTTAATTGAGATGATGAAACATCGATTAAAGGAAGCTTCAATTCCCGTGACAGAAAAAATTTATTGCCCTTATCCAAAATGTTCAGCATTAATGTCAAAAACTGAACTTTCAAAGCTTCCAAGATTTATACATGAGAATGGAGCTAGAACATGCTGCAAATGTCACGGTGACTTCTGTGTCAATTGTAGGGTTCCTTGGCATAGAAATATGAATTGTGCAGAGTACAAGAGAAGAAATCCTACACCCCTTGTGGATGAATCAAAGCTTAAGAGTCTTGCTGCAAGAAATCTATGGCGTCAGTGTATTAAATGCAAACATATGATAGAGCTTGCAACTGGTTGCTACCATATGACATGCAGGTATGTTTTTAATTTTTTTTTAGGGTGTAACCCATGAAATTCCCAAATTCCTCAAGAACCCTAATTTGGGCAAACATCAAAATCGAGCAGGTGTGGATATGAATTTTGCTACACGTGTGGGGCTGAGTGGAAGAATAAGAAGGCGACATGCACGTGTCCCCTTTGGGATGAAGAAAACATTGTGGACACTGATGATGATGATGAATTTGATGATGATGATGATGATGATGATGATGAATTTGATGATGATGAAGAATTTGATGATGATTATGATTCTGATGATGATGAATATTATTTCTGAAGATGGATAGTTATTTACTTGATAACTTTTTGATTGTAGGGATGGTTGGTTAGATGGAATGGGTAAAAATAAATGGTGTTTTTGGTGTCTGCTTGTTTATTTGTTTCTCAATGTCAATGGTTTATTAGATGTATTATCTAATATAAAATTCACAATCTTCAAAACAAATATATTCCCACATAAAATTTGATTCATATTTGAAATTTTATTTTGAAAAATTAAAGGATTGTTTGAGAAAGAATGTTTTGAAGTTTGAACTATGGAAATTGTTGATGTTAACGTTTTGTTCTTCTTTAGAGACGTACATGAAATTAGATCTAAATAAATAAAAATGATTTATAATAGTGTAACACTCGTACGTGACCATGGGAGTTGGGGGCTTCACACATAATCTCACTAAACCGATATTTGGTGTTCATAACCATGACTCTGCCACACGTACTTACTAAGGTCAGACCGTATATCCCACTGCATCTTGTAGTAAGGCTAACCGGTATATTGTTAGGTCATAATTTTGTGGTTTGAGCTAGGCATTCATCTTGTATAGGTCTTGGTAGGGTCTTGGGGTTTGTTATGTTGGTTGTAGTATGTTAGCGAGTGTGTGCGGCCATACACGCGTGTGCGGCTGCACACTCTGTGTGCGGCTATACACGTGTGTGCGGCTGCACACTCTGTGTGCGGCCATACACGCGTGTGCGGCTGTACACACGTGTGCGGTTGTATACACGTGTGCGGCTGGTGGTCCTATAAATAGAGTGTGTCTGTGTCAGTTGTATAGGGAGGTCAGTGACGTATGTGTGTGTTTTCCTAAGGTGTACCTGACATTTATTTGATATAGATGTGTGCACGGTTGGATTAATTCTTCTTCTACTCCTTCTACACTCTATTTGATGTTTGCCTTAATTGATAACTGATTTGGATCCATTAGATTTGAGACTTACAATTGGTATCAGAGCCAATTCAGTGTCAATTTTGAAGGAACATTGAAGGTGTGCGGTTGGAGTTTGAAGGTGTGCGGTTAGAGTGTGCGGTTGGAGTGTACGGTTGGAGTGTGCGGTTAAGTGTGCGGCTGAGTGTACGGTTGGAGTATGCGGTTGAGTGTGCGGTTGAGTGTGCGGTTGGGACCCAGGCTTGTAATGACCTGGGTCCCCAAATCTAAATAATCCCGCTCATTGTGCAGGAACAACTGTGGAGGAATGTCGTCAAACCTTGGTACGTCGACAGCGGTTGTTCCAGGCACATTGACAGGAGACATCTCCCAACTGCATGTCATTCAGAATTTTAATGGGGGCTATGTTTCCTTCACGGGAGGAGATGGAGGGAAGATCACTCAAAAAAGGAATAGTTGTAAATGGAGTGCTGAGTTTTGAGAACGTCATCTACGCTCCTGAGTTAAAGTATAGCTTGTTGAGTGTCTCACAGATCAGCTTATAGACTACGGATAATGATATACGGTTAAGCAGTGAAGACCTCGATGCAATAGTGTTTACAGAGTGTTCCATCGAGTTGTACCTGACGTTTTTCTGATATAAACGTGTGCAAGCTCGATTTCTTTTCATCTTCTTATTCTATTGCTGCTTGATCATTGACAAAAGGAGTTAGTGGTGTTCTCAAAGTGACGTCTCCAACTTTTGATCAGATGGTCGACACCTTTCAACCGATATGGATACAACTTCAAGGATTCCTCCCCTTCCATTTGCTATTCCAACTTTATTTCCATTTGATGAGTGATCAGATACTGACACAAACCTCCCAGCCTCTTGTGAAAACAAGATGACTTGATCAGAGGCAGGGAGATCTTATCCAAGAACGAGTACCACCAATCCAACAACCCTCCAAAGCTGCTACACCAACTCAACCGACCCTAAAAGGACCAAGTAATGTTAGATCTTCGTTTGAAGTCGGGAGTTCTTCTGCTCCTGGGGGTTTTTCTCCTCCACAACCTACGCATGATGTTGCCTCTTTGAGGCTTGCCAGGTTTCTTGTTCAACAAGATTCAGATCCTTTACCTCGTGGCAAATGAATATCAACAGGTGAAGGAAGTCTAGGGGGAGCAGGCCCATCTATCTCAGAGCTCAAGGAGGAGATCACTGATGAAGAAGACCTGAGTCCATGCTAGCTCAAACCAAGGGGGAGATTGTTAGGTCATAAATTTGTGGTTTGAGTTAGGCATTCATCTTGTATAGGTCTTGGGGTTTGTTATGTTGGTTGTAGTATGTTAGCGAGTGTGTGCGGCCATACACGCGTGTGCGGCTGCACACTCTGTGTGCGGCTATACACGTGTGTGCGGCTGCACACTCTGTGTGCGGCCATACTCGCGTGTGCAGCTGTACACACGTGTGCGGTTGTATACACGTGTGCGGCTGGTGGTCCTATAAATAGAGTGTGTCTGTGTCAGTTGTATAGGGAGGTCAGTGACGTATGTGTGTGTTTTCCTAAGGTGTACCTGACATTTATTTGATATAGATGTGTGCACGGTTGGATTAATTCTTCTTCTACTCCTTCTACACTCTATTTGATGTTTGCCTTAATTGATCACTGATTTGGATCCATTAGATTTGAGACTTACAGATGACCAACCCACGTGTGATGGCCTACGTGCCATGGTAACCTACTAACCTACTTGTGAACACCACTCCAATGGAGCGTGGGTGGCTTGTGACGTGATAGCGGAGATGTACAAAAACAACCAATGAAAATGCAACAGGCTTGCAAATCTTGCAAACAGTCATATATTTGACCGTTGTTGTATACGTTGGAAATAAAAATATTATTTAATTTCCAAATTTAAACTTTACATCTTATACTTATATATACCAACCATTTTATATACATTTTACACTACAGAAACACACAACATTCTTCTACGTTCTCATTTTTTCTTTAAAATATGGATTCAACTCAAAATACCTCAGTCACTCCAAGTCTCCAACCACCTCAAACACTCCAAATGATCTGATGACGTGCCCTAGCACGGACAAAGAAGTCGCGAAATAGACGCGTCAGAGAATGCCCCAAGGCATGTCGCGCACAGTAGACTAAGTCCGACGGAACCTAGCGCCCTTAAGAGTAGGGCGCTTGCGGAGAAAGGCTTGGCCCCGCCAGGGGCGCCTTTCACTCCGGGACAAATGTAACGGCCTCAGGCGACAAGGCAGATGTTCATTGCATTACCGCCTAAACCAATCATGTGCTTTGGAAATTAAGTCGTCTTCTCTTAGTTTACACACAATACAACCCCGAGTCTATCCACTGACTAGACCGTCGGAGCGCTTTCCCGGGAGTCTCCTCCCGGAGAACGGCCGCCGATCCTTTCTCGTTGTGACCTTGCAGGTTCATCGGAATCACCACAGATGTACAAAACCATCGTCTGGGAACCAAGTCACATCATTTGCCGTCATCCGTAATGTGACGAAAAACAAGCAAAAAGCACACTCCTCATCGGTGAAAGAATGGCGTCCGGTGACACCGGGGTAACTGGTGGAACACCAAACAGCCCCATCAGGCCTATGATGTCATTGGAACAAACCACCACCCCGATTCCCACAACGCTCGCCGGTGAAGCGTCACAAAAGGGCGGCTCGACGGTAACCACCGCTCCAACAATCGAGTCACAGAGATTGGTCGTCGGAGGACCAACTTCTCCGTCGTCGTATCAACACAAAGCACTCCAATGCAAACACCACAACCAATGGTGATATCAAGTAGTACAACACCGCCAACGGTGGAAAACGTCAACGCCACACCAGCTTTCTCGCAACCGCAACCACTACACCATATGGTAGGCGAACAATCGGTGGTTTTCCAAACATCATCGCTGAACCAGATGGTGAGAAACCAAATAATGGCTTTCCAAATACCTTCGTTTGTAACAAACATACCTTTCAACACCACAATCCCACATTATCAGCAACTTGTGCCCAATAATCCTCTTGCACAAAACTCACCCCTTTTGCCCATCCAAATGTTAACCTTCCCATCTCCACAACAAGCGTTCTATGGGCCAAACTATGGCCACTCCCCGATGTAACGCCTGTAGATCTGGGCTAGTCAATTTAGAGACAATAGGGGTCGAAAACGACTTTTCGACAAAATATTATTTAATCTTAACCAAGTTTTATAATATTTCTCAAGGGTTCCGTACATATAAAGAATGCCGAAATCCGAGTTATAACGAAGACGTTATGACCCGTCGAAGTTTTACGGCAAAACCGGCACGGCACCAGGAGACGTAAATAGTGAATTTTTGATAAAGGACTTTTTAGCCTTATCGATCCAAAAAAAAAGTTGTAGTATATGTTAAACCGAGAACATACAAAAAAAGAACGCCCAAATCTGACTTCGTATGACGAAGTTATGAATTTTCTAAGATTTGGCATAACAGTGCACGACCCGAAACTCGAATTTTAGTTCGATTGGTTTTTGGCCTACGCGACCTAAATGAGAATTGAAGATCTCATTAATAGGAACTCAACGGTAAAAATACAGACAAAAGCAGAGTACGCATGTAGAAGTTATGAATTTTACGCGAACATTTAACAGTATAATCTCCTCGTACTGTTAAAATTAAGATCGTTCTAGAATTAGCTGACGGAGTCAAAATGAAAGTTGTAGATCTTATTTTTACCTACGCGTGGATATAAATAACGTCAAAAACGGAGGTCGTATGTGAAAGTTACGGATTTTAGAATTCGGAAGTGTGATGTGCGAAAATGGGTGATGTGGCACAATCTTGGCCATTGCTTTCTCCCCAAGTCTTGCCACTAGATGGTGACATGTGGCACCAAGTTCAGCCATTTTCACCCTATAAATAGAACCTCTCCCACCGTCATTTTCTTCACACCTTTCCCATTCTTTCTTCTTTTTACTCTCTCTAGAACCTCTCTCTAGCCCCGAAACCCCCCGAAAAGCCTAGGGAACCTCCTTAGCACGAGGCGGAAGCCCCAGAGTGCTCGACGGCTCCGAGAGGAAGAGATTTTGGGCTCGGGAACGCTGCTCCAAGCAAAGCCCGGTTTTCTATAAAACCCGCTGTAAGTGAGCTACGTCTACGCTATTTTTAATATATCGTTTATTTAATTATAGTAACGTTATTAGGAGCTTATAATAAGTACTTTGGATATTATTATGGGTTATATAATTAATTATTAGGAATATTGGGTAGTGTTTTCTTACGAGTACGAGTGAATTATACTCAGAGAATAAAACCTTAGTATATGTCATTGATCCGGGAGCATGGATTAGACCTATTCATTGTCCCTAGTCCGAGAGTATGGATTAGGCATAATCATTCATCATTAATCCGAGAGTATGGATTAGTCATTCGTCCCTATTCCGAGAGTATGGATTAGGTAAAGTCGCTCATTTCTAATCCGGGAGTATGGATTAGGTAAAACGGCTAATCTTAGGTCTGAGAGTATGGATAGTCTCGTTGTGAGGATCGACGGGGTGGGATAGGAGTTGCTTACACATATATGGTGAAATTGTATGTTTTGTGAGTTCTAAATTATATATATGATATAACATTGTAGGATTGAAATCCCTATGTAGTCACCATGTTTCTCAACCTGACCCACTCAGTTTATTTATATCACAAGTGTTGATATGAAGTCACATTACACTGAGAGATTAAGGAGATATAGATCACTAGTGATAATGAATATAAGTTCTGTTTATGATTTTGTTTCTGTATTGACGATGACATCCCAAATGTTTTAAAATGAATAAAAATACTTTTCTTCGGAAATGCTTTGATAACGTATTTATCATGTTTTACTGGGAACAAATTCCGCAACATTTTTATTAAAAAACGTACTCTGATTTTTATAAAGCATAAACAAAATCGGTCTTTTCGGGCCGTGAAAAATGGGGATGTCACACCCGACATACAACAACATGCTCACATCCCAAATCAAGACTGTCTGTCATGCAGCGTAACATCTCCGTTCGCCAAGGAGCTCTTAGATTACGAAATCCCAAACACAACAAAGTTCCCACATCTCAAGACCTACAATGGAAACACAGATCACGATAGCCACATCGACACTTACGAGTGGACAATGACCTCACTCAAGCTAGACGAGCGATTCTGGTGTACGTACTTCCCGACAACCAAGACGGTAACGCAGGAACGTGGTTCAAGACGCTGCGACCAGGGATCATCTATAACTTCGGGCAATTAAAGTATCTCTTCTTGACGAATTTCATGCAACTGCGTAAATACAAGGGAGATTCACACTCGATTATCGGCTACAAGCAGAAGGAAGGAGAGACAGTGCGAGAATGCTTCACCGGGTTCACTAACACCACACTGGACATCCCAAGCCACGACGAAGGATTAATAGCAGGCGCCTTTACTTGGGGAATCCTCCTAGGACAGTTGTCTCAAAAGCTCATGGGGAAAAACCGAAGATAGGGGCAGAGCTAAAAGAGAAAGTAGAACGCTACCTGAGAAAAGAGGAAGGGGAGGCAACAAAGCAAGCATACCTGAACGCCATGATCACCTCGGCAACAAAGTGCCACAGCTCACCACTGTCTCACCCCGAAACCCAAGGCAGGGGCAGACACTTTGGGTGAAGTAAGCGCTCGCAAGAACGCTTTAGACCATTCCAAAAAGACGAAAGACGAGGCAGGTGACCAGACGTCTATGCAGTTTCTGACAAGCAACCGGTGAAGGGAGGAAAGGGATGGTACTATGAGTACCACAAGAGTAAAAGACATGACACCTTCAACCACTCAATGCTTAAAAGGGAGATTGAAGAAGAACAATTGGAAGGGACCCTCGTCGAGGTAGCACGAAACCCCCGTGCAAAGTTTGATGCCGAGAATGCCAAAGACATACCTGATGGGTTTTGGACATAAGAACTTTACCTATGTGCACATACAACCCTATAGCTTGGATCTAGGTTTCACTAATTGAACATGCTATAATTCCAAGACTTTCATGGCTAGATCTAAGAACAAAACATATGAAAAGAGATCTAGATTAATACCTTGAGTTACTTGCTTGAAACCTTCTTCTTCTTGGAGCTAAGAGTCACAAATGTCACTCCTCTAATGGCTTACAAACACCAACTAGCAAGAAGGTGACTTGAGAGAGATGAGGAAGAGGGAAATCGGCTCTAGGGTTTCTCCAATCACAATAATGGCCGATTTCCTCAACCCTATGGGTCTATTTATACTGTGAGCTCCTAGGGTTTCACCCTTAAACCCTAATTGGATAACTTAGCCTCAAAGCAATCCAAATCCCTTCCTAGATAAGGCCTTGGACGATTTCTAGGTGATCCATATCCCTAAAATCGTCCAACCCTATATCCATAAGGATTATCAGCTCAAAATACAACTTTCATACATTTGACAGTTTATACCCCTTTATTCAATTAATCTCTTTAAGTCACCAAATTAATTCCTAATTAATTTATGACTTATATTAATAAAATGATATTATTATTCTTTTAATATATTATTCTTATAATATATTAATTATAATATCTCTTCTCTCTAAATCATCCTGTCAAGTTGCTATGGTGAAGGCAACCCAAAAGGACCTTGCACAATCGGGTCAAGTACTTATTAAATATAGTTACAGCCTTAGACACTAATCCAACAGTCTCCCACTTAGATAAGTCTAGTAACTATAAACGTAAACACAATCCGATTAGCAATCGTAGCTCTCGAAGACGCTGTCAACTCTGATCTTATCAGTAACCTGTCCTTTAGATAAGTGATCGTACAGCCCTCTGTTTTGATATCGTGCAGACGATTTCATGAGACATAGTCATTCTCATCGTCCAACAACTTTTTCTTGATCTCAGATTTATTTGACATAGAACTTAATTGAACACATCAATTCAGTCCTGACGGGCCCAACACATAATTCAAATCAAATCATCAAGCGGCCGTGATATCTCTTTTACCTTCTTAGGATAAAAGTAACAGATAAACTTCGACTTATATGCATTTACTTATCAACTAACCAACTATACACAACAATGCGTTTTATGACATCAATTTACTGATGCGGTTTCGCATTATCAACGTACAACCAATTAGTAAATAATAAACCATATATCTAGGTTTTAAGACCATATGATATTATCATCTTGCGATCACTCCAAAGTGATTCCAACAAGCGTGGTTTATTCCAATGCTCAAAACTTGTTCATAAGCACTCATGAACGTTAGAGCAACCCTTTGTTATGTCTAATACCATTTAGACAATCTACACACCAATTCATGACAATCTTCATTCATACCTACTTCCAACATATGAACGATTGTGGACTGTTTGAATAATTCGATTATTCTTAATAAACTTAATTATTCTGGAAGTCAAAACATGCAAAGTGAAACAATAGCTAAACAATTAACATAAGACAGTAACAATACTTATAAATAACACTCCTTTATTTAATCATCAAATGTCAATTACATTTATCTATTACATGTTTCTAATACTATCTAATCTAAACTAATATCATCCCTCAGCCCAATACTCCTAGCATGCTGCAAGTGCTTGACCCTACTCAGTCCCTTTATAAGCGGATCTGTTGGGTTATCTTCTGATGATATCCTCTTAACCACGAGGTTTCCTTCTTCTACTCGATGCCTAATAAAGTGATATTTTCTGTCGATATGCCGAGATCTACCATGATCCCTCGGTTCCTTGGTCAAGGCAACCGCTCCTTCATTATCACAGAAAATCTCCATGGGCTCCTTAATGCCTGGCACAACTCCAAGATCGCCAATGAAGTTCTTCAACCATATTGCCTCCTTTGATGCTTCGCTCGCTGCAATGTACTCTGATTCGCACGTTGAATCAGCTACAGTTTCCTGTTTGAAACTTTTTTCCAAGTTACTGCTCCTCCATTAAGGGTAACGACCCATCCCGACTGCGAACGGTAGTTGTCCCTGTCGGTCTGGAAACTGGTGTCACTATACCCTCGCACCTTTAAGTCATCACTCCCTCCAAGGACTAGAAACCATGCCTTGGTCCTCCGAAGGTACTTAAGGATGTTCTTGACCGCAATCCAATGCGCTCTACAAGGATTCCCTTGATATCTACTGACCATGCTCAAAGCGAAGGCCACATCAAGTCGAGTACAAGTCATAGCATACATGATCGAGCCAACTGCGGAAGCGTAAGGTACTCGGCTCATCTCAGCTATCTCAGCTTCGGTACTCGGACTTTGAGTCTTACTCAATTTGGTATTACTCTGTATCGGTAGTTCTATCTTCTTCGAGTTTTCCATACTAAAACGTTTTAGTACCTTATCCAAGTAAGTATTCTGACTAAGTCCTATTAGTCTCTTACTTCTTTCTCTCACTAACCTTATTCCCAAAATATAGGAAGCCTCTCCGACGTCCTTCATAGCGAAGCACTTCCCGAGCCAGGACTTTACCTCCTGTAGAGTCTGGATGTCGTTTCCTATGAGCAGTATGTCATCGACATACAAAACGAGAAAGCTAACTATGCTCCCACTGGCTTTGACATATACACATGATTCATCTTCTCTTCGTACAAATCCAAACTCCTTGACTTTCTCATCAAAGCAAAGATTCCATCTGCGACACGCTTGCTTAAGTCCATAGATGGACTTCTCAAGCTTGCACACTCTATTCAGATGCTTCGGATCGACAAAACCCTCTGGCTGAGCCATGTAAACATCCTCAGCCAATTTCCCATTAAGGAAAGCAATCTTGACATCCATTTGCCATATCTCATAATCATGAAATGCGGCAATAGCTAGCATCACTCTAATAGACTTTATCTTCGCAACTGGTGAGAAGGTCTCATCATAGTCAACTCCGGGAGTTTGAGTAAAGCCTTTCGCAACCAATCGCGCCTTGTACGTGTGCACATTCCCATCCATGTCGGTCTTCTTCTTGAAGATCCATTTGCACCCAACCGTCTTATGTCTGGGCACATTGTCAACCAAATTCCAAACTTGGTTGTCATACATGGACTGAATCTCGCTGTCCATTGCCTCTTTCCATTTTTCAGACTCTGGGCCTGCCATGGCTTCCTTATAGCTATTAGGTTCATCTAGATTTATTAGTGTACCATCAATAATATACGTGTCCCCTTCAGTAGTAATATGAAAACCATAAAATTGGGGTTGAACTCTAAGTCTTTCGGAACGTCTAAGAGGTAATGACTCGTCAATGGGTTCAACCGGAGTTTCCCCCTCGGGTTGAGCGCCAACGGTGGAGGTTCCTTCATTATTCGACTCTTGAATCTCTTCAAGATCGATTTGCCTCCCACTGTCTCCTTGGCTTATGAGTTCTCTCTCTCGGAAAACCCCTCTCCTCGCAACGAAGACCACATTGTCACTCAGTCTATAGAAGAGATATCCAAAGGATTTTTGCGGGTAGCCGATGAAAATACATCGCTCACTACGGGGTTCGAGCTTGTCATGAGTTTCTCGTCTTACGAAAACTTCACAACCCCAAACCTTGATATGTGCCAACGAAGGAGCTTTCCCTGTCCACATCTCGTGAGGTGTTTTGGCAACCTTCTAGACTTGGTTAAGGATATGGGCGGCAGTCTCTAAGGCATACCCCCAAAATGAGATAGGTATTGTGTTGGATTAGTGTCTAAGTCCATAACTATTTTGGTATGTACTTGACCCGATGGTGCATGGTCCTTTTGGGTTGCCTTCACCAAAGCAACTTGATAGGATGAATTATGGAGAGAAAGGATTAAATATGATTTATTTATATATTATGGGAATAATATATTAAAGGAGAAATCATATTGTTTAATTAATATTAGTCAATAATTAATTGGTAATTAGTTTTGTGACTAAAAGAGATTAATTAAACTTAAGGGACTGGAATTGTAATTATAAGATAATTGCAATTAGGGCCATGGATTGCCTTTTATTATAAGGTGGACGAATTCTAATGGGGAAGCCCATATGAAGTCGTCCAAGGCTTTAAGAAAAGGGCTCCATGGGTTGCTTTGGGCTTAAGCAACCAAATTAGGGTTTCCTTGTTAGATAACCCTAATAGCCTTACTATATATAAAGACCCTTATGCCTCAAAAACGTGGACAAGCAACCTTCTAGGGTTTCACACGTTTTTGGGCAGCCTATAACCTCTCTCCTCTTCATCCTCTTGCTTATGGTGTTTGTGAACCATTAGAGGAGTGACACTTGTGACTCTAAGCCTTCCAAAGTCAATTCAAGGAGGAATTTGGATTGTTATTGCTACATAACAATCAAGGTAACATTATAAACTTATTCTAATATCTAATATGATTACTTGTATGCTAGAATTAGGGTTTATAGTCTTGGATTCAAAGCATGTACAATAGAGAAACCTAGATCCAAGCATTAGGGTTTGTATGAGCACATAGGATGTCTTATGACCAAAACCCATCAGTGGTATCAGAGACTAGCTTGGTTTCAATTGTATTGATGCTTGATGTAACTAGAAAATTCGTTTTTTTGGATTCTGGAGGCTGGACTCGCCGAGTCCATGGCTGAACTCGCCGAGTCCATGCAGACTCGCCGAGTCAGCTCGTCAGATGGAGGGTATTTCGCGATTTCTTGCTGTTTTTGCTTATGGATAGTTACCTTATCATGTTAGATCAATATTAATCCGATTATATGATATATTTGACTATATTTTTGATCTAATTGAAGATATTTATCAATTAATAAGATAATTGTTTCCTTATAAGATAATTGATTAATTATTTTGACTAAATTGATAAATTGTTTTTCAAGAAATCATTAAACAAATCAAATATGGATAGTTATGTGATTAAATGTTAATTTAAATTATTTGATCCTTGTTGTTTTGAAAAGTTTCATATTTTGCCCTTTAGGTTTTATAGTTTAAATTTGAACCCAAAAGTTTTGTTGTTTTGAAATTTAAATAGTTAAAACCCTTATGTTTTGAAAAAGGTTTCAAAACTTGCCCTCAAGTTTTGGAATTTAAATTTTGATTAAAAAGTTTAATTTTGATGTATATTTAAATTCTAAACCCCAATGTTTTGAAATGTTTCAAAATTTGCCCTCAAGTTTTGGAATTTAAAAGTTGATTAAAAGTTTAATTAGGAATGTTAAATTCTAAAACCCTAGCATAGTTTTGAAAAAGTTCAAATCACACCCTTATGGTTTTATTAATTAATTAAGGTGTATAATTAAAAGAAGTTTAATAAATCCATAAAAGTTTAGGTCTACAATTTAATTGAATTAAAAGTATAATTGTTAAATTAGACCACCTAGTATTTTAAAAGTATAAAAATACACCCTATATATAACATTAAAGGTCTAACATTATATATATGTATGAGTAAAAGTCAGTGTTACCGTTAGTAGGCCTCATTCACGAAGCTGGTCTATAAGGGGTGTTCAAGGAAATTGCCTATAAAATGGCGATTGAATGGGTATCCACTCTTACCCACCGCACTCTTGACTAGTGGAGGGTCGTTAGCCGAACGGGTAGGATAGGACGAAACCTTCCATTATAAGTATAATGAATTATAAAAGTAACTAAATGTTTTTCAAAATTCCCAATCTTAGTTACTTAGGCAAAAGTGAATTGATGCAATTCCATGAAATTACACTTTGTGCCCTTGCGAAGACGTTAGTGGAGCGTGTGTGGTTTACCGGCACACTAAATGGGTCTAAGCAAAGGTAGAAAAGGGTGACTCAATGTTTGTCATAGTTCGGTGGAGCGTGTGTGGTTTACCGGCACATCGAATAGGTGACTGTAACATGTGAGGGCACCATGTAGTTTGCATGGTTATTCACACCCGCTTTGTGATCCTCGGCATCCCAGTCACAAACAAGAGGGGCATATCGAGATTTAAACATGTCATTGAAAGTTCAATGTATCTCAAAGGATCTAGGAGTTTTCATAGATTTAAAACTTAAATTCTTTTTCGTTTTTCGTGGTGGAAATTAGTGAATCGTCATTCACTTACCTTCAAATGTTCTGCAATTAGGGTTACGGCATCCCTCTCCCGAGTTGTAGAATATTGTGTTGGGTCCTAGCCTTAGTATCTCATTTGGGTGATTTACTAAGGACTCAATCTATCAACTAACTTGAATTCGTTTTCTCCCGTTTTGTAGATGTCAAAGTTCGACAACTATGGTCTTCCCAAATCCCGTGGAACAAGCATTCCACATGAAGATGATATTCCACGATTTAATCGAGGAACGAGAAATCATGCTTCACTTCCTCCTCCTCCTCCTATTTTTCTCCCCAACCCACAAGATCGAAGAATTGAAAGGTTCAATATCACTCAAGCCCTTTTGGCAAGTAAACATAAAGAAGGAAAGTCGGTGTGTGCACACGTCCTAGGGATGAAGTCGCACATTGATAGACTAAGAATGTTGGGATCCGTTGTCTGTGAGGAAATAGCTGTTGATTGGGTTCTTCAGTCACTTCCTAACTCATATAGTGAGTTCGTAAGAGAGTACTATATGACGAATCACGACGTGACCCTTATAGATCTCACCTATATGCTTATTGCTGCCGAATCAGCAATGGTTTGGCGCAATAGAAAAGCAAAGTTGATTGGTGAATCTGCCTTCAAGACCTCTATGGATATAGACAATGGCAATGAAAGACATGCAATGATCGAAAAGTTTGATCATAAGAGAAAGGCGATGTCTGAAGTAGTTCCATGTGTTGTTCCAAAAGAGTCAATTTGCTTTTATTGCCAAGAGAAGGGGCATTGGAGACGAAGTTGCCCTAATTACCTAAGAGATCTAAGAGATGGGAGAGTCAAAGGTATGACTGCGCTTTAGGTAAAAATCCACTATCTAACTCCATTAAGTTCCTACTCATTGATTCTTAATACATGATGTAATAAGATTACATTTGAGTGTTTTGTAAGGTCGGTGAAAAGAAAGGAAGCTTGATAAGAGAGCAAGATGAATCTAATCACAAGAGATGGATCTCGATCGCATGGACTTGAAGATTAGATTTTGAGCTTAGAAAGTTATGATAGAGTTGTTAGAAATTTTCTTTTGTACATAGTTTTCAATGGATTTTGCATTGTAAGGACAAATTTTTTCCGCTGCTTTTATAAATAAAATAAATTTTGTTTGACTTATTTATTTATTTGTTTATTTCCTTACAATGAAATCGTTATGAAAATTGATGTTCGAATATTTCTACAACGAATGGATATGATTCTTAGTTATGTTATTTATGGAAATGTCAAGAATTTACCAAATAGGGAGAGTTTCTCATCGCCCAAAGTTTCAATTGGATAGAAATTTGGAATCAGACAACTTGGTTGCATGATGAATGAGAAATTCATATTTGGAAATTAGACCAATTCGTTGACAAAGTGTCAAGTGAAGGACTAGGAGATCGAGTACATAAAGTTGTGTGTTGATCAAGTTCACCATGAGAATAACAAAGATATTCGTCATGATTTACTAAAAAGGCTTAGTAAATATGATTATACTTACAAGATTAAGTGTAATTCTAAATTGATTAAAGGGTTTAGATCAATAGTAGAACGAATAAGAAGAATCATATAGGCAGAAAGATAAAAGTTTCTCCATTCTAAGAAGATGGGAGAGTAGCTTTTATGCTTTATGATAGGTCTTAATGATTAAGAACAATATCTTAATTGATCCTCTAAGTGAGTCTTAGTACAATTGTATGTATAAGAAGAGGATTCAAGGATTGAAGAAATGGTTAAATTAAGAAGTCTATCATACTTCGTTCCAATAACAAGTCTTAAAGTTAAGATTGTGACAATGAGTGAAAAGTATTAAAGGTTTATAACATTCATCAAATATGGGAAGTTGTGATGTCTTGAATAAGACAAAGGCCAACTAGTACCAATTTATGAAGTGTTTTGATAAAAGCTACACTAACTCTTGAATATTTGTTTGTCAAGAAATGGTTATTGACAAAAGAATCGTATATGTCAAGGAGTCAGTGGGAGTCTTAATGGTCTTGAATAGTTTCAAGAACAAATCAAATAAACCTTACCAATCATCACTAGCACACGAGTTGAGGTTGACAACCTATCGTATTGACATTATTTTGATTATGTGTTGTTCCAATTGAGTTAATTATGCATATGAGTTCTATGAGTTCTCATCTTGAATGCATAAAAGGCAAGGCACCTTAATCAATGAAAGGTACATTGATAAGAAAGGGTGAGATGCTTAACTACTTGGAAGACGTGGTGGGCAGCTGTGCTACCATGAGGCAAGAAATCAAGATTAAGAAAGTTCGATCCATATGAGTTTGAATTTGTCGTAAACGTTGGTTTTGACAAATTCACATGGATAGGAACATTTACACCGTTTAAAATCTAAGTGTCATAAGATTTCCTCCTTCATGAAAATGATTGTGAGGAAATGCTTTCACTAAGACAGATTTTAAGAAGATAGTGATTGTAAAATTTCATTCTCGAATTCAATTATGGTTACGGCATCCCTTTCCATAATTTGAATTGTGAGGTTTGACAATTAGTCTTAATTGTTTAGACACACATACGAACTATCGAAGGAAAATGTGTATAAGTTCAAGAAACCTTGATAAAAGATTATCAAAGCACTAAGTATTAGAAACATGAACTTAAGAAATTCAATAAGCATTGTTTTTCTAAAAGTTAAGATGTTTATGAATACATGTCGAAGCTAGTGGGAGCATAAGTGTTATGTTTTATAATAATCATCAAGATAGTGGGAGCATAAAAGTTATGATTGTATGATTATTAAGGAAAGTATTGCAAGGTTAGCAATATTAATTATAGAAAACAAGAGTCATACTTTGCAAAGTCGCAATAGTTGAAGAGTTGTTTTGCTATAATTAAGGGAAAGAATATTATGCTTCATTTCAAATCTAAAGGTTTAGGTTGAGAAATGTTAATAAAATTTAGTCAAAGGTACAAAGTGTGTTCTTAAAATTTCGATTATGATTACGGCATCCCTCTTCACAATTCGAATTTTGAGAACATAGCAAATAAAACATTATGCGTCATGTCCCATACGCTTCGGGTATAGGATCGATTGCAAATGCTTTGATGTTGGACCATTCTAAAATTTTCCAAATGTCTAGCGCATTTAGAAGAAAAAAAAAGACAAGAATTGGTTTTGACTAAAACAATTAAACAACTATCAAAGGACAATCCAAAGTTCGACGATGATTGGTCGCTTGTGAGTAGTTGGAAGTATAGTATTGGAAAATATGGAAATGTTTTCATATTGGATGGACCATATCAACATCATTACGAATAGATAAGATTCTATTAAGAATGAGTTGTCATATGGAACATATGGAAGTGTGTCCATATTGGGAATTGAATATTGAGAAATCTATGATTAGATTAGAAACTTCTATGCAAAAGGATGTTCAAAGAAAGTACTTTGAGTGAGAGACATCACATCTATGGAATTGTCTTGTAACAATCTCCGATAGAAGACTTTGTAATATCATTGGCAATAGTCTTTGTGACTTTGGTGCAGTGACATTACAAAAGGATCATTGCATAAAGTGTTAGAATCTAGCATATTCTATAAGTGGCAAATATTTGATATTCTTTCACTTATGAAAAGGATTTGGAGTTGTGAAATGAGAATGATTGGAAATGTGTTCAATGTGATCTATTTCACAAAGTAAGAACCATAGGTAAACATTGTGTGCATGCTAGGAGCATGGGACAAGTGTTGTAATTCAAGTAAGAAGTTGATTACCCGAAACTACAAAAAAAATGAGTAATCAATATGGTGATAAATAAAAGGTGTTTTATTTATGCTCAAAGGGTTGAGGGCATATGGGATCAGTATTATTCTTGTGTTTCACATTTGCATGTTTTGACTTCCAGAATAATTGAGTTTATTAAGAATAATCGAATTATTCGAACGGGCCACAGTCGTTCATATGTTGGAAGTAGATATGAATGAAGACTGTCGTGAATTGGTGTGTGGAATGTCTAGAAAAGTATTAGACATAAGCAAATGTTTGCTGCAACGTTCATGAGTGCTTATGAATGTGATTTGAGCATTGGATTAGACCCACGCTCACTTGGATCACTCCATGGATTGTATCACGAGTGATTGGTGAGATGATAACATCTTATATTCTTGAAACCGAGATGTGTGAGTTGTATCTTGCAAATCGGTTGCACATTGATAATATGTAAACGCACCAGTAACTTGGTGTTATAAAACATATTGTTGTGTGTGATTCGGTGCGTGAGTGCAAGCGAGCATTGTATCAAAGTTTATCCATTCCTTTTATTCAAAGTAGGATAAAGGCGATATCTTTGGGCCCCTCGATGGTTTAGTGATGACAAACGTAAATGCTCGGCCGGGCTAGGGCTAATTTGATTTGTTCAATTAGTCAGTCGTCATAAATCAGAAATTGAGAAGTAGTACAAAGAGAATGATTTGAAATCATATCTCATATGATATCTAGAATGGAGGAATATATGATCCCTTATCTAAGGACACGCGTATTTGATATGATCAGAGTTGACAGCGACTTTGGAAAGCTACGATTGCAGATTGGGATCTGAAGTCATACGCAGAATAGTTTTTAGACTTATCCAAGTGGGAGACTGTTGGATTAGTGTCTAAGTCCATAACTATTTTGGTATGTACTTGACCCGATGGTGCATGGTCCTTTTGGGTTGCCTTCACCAAAGCAACTTGATAAGATGAATTATGGAGAGAAAGGATTAAATATGATTTATTAATATATTATGGGAATAATATATTAAAGGAGAAATCATATTGTTTAATTAATATTAGTCAATAATTAATTGGTAATTAGTTTTGTGACTAAAAGAGATTAATTAAACTTAAGGGACTGGAATTGTAATTATAAGATAATTGCAATTAGGGCCATGGATTGCCTTTTATTATAAGGTGGATGAATTCTAATGGGGAAGCCCATATGAAGTTGTCCAAGGCTTTAAGAAAAGGGCTCCATGGGTTGCTTTGGGCTTAAGCAACCAAATTAGGGTTTCCTTGTTAGATAACCCTAATAGCCTTACTATATATAAAGACCCTTATGCCTCAAAAACGTGGACAAGCAACCTTCTAGGGTTTCACACGTTTTTGGGCAGCCTATAACCTCTCTCCTCTTCATCCTCTTGCTTATGGTGTTTGTGAACCATTAGAGGAGTGACACTTGTGACTCTAAGCCTTCCAAAGTCAATTCAAGGAGGAATTTGGATTGTTATTGCTACATAACAATCAAGGTAACATTATAAACTTATTCTAATATCTAATATGATTACTTGTATGATAGAATTAGGGTTTATAGTCTTGGATTCAAAGCATGTACAATAGAGAAACCTAGATCCAAGCATTAGGGTTTGTATGAGCACATAGGATGTCTTATGACCAAAACCCATCATATTGAAGCACGACTCATCATAGAACGAACCATGTCCAACAAGGTTCGATTGCACCTTTCTGCCACACCAATTAACTACGGTGTCCTAGGTGGCGTCAATTGCGAAACTATTCCACATTCCTTGAGATAGTCGTGGAATTCAAGACTTAGGTACTCTCCTCCTCGATCGGATCGAAGCATCTTGATTTTCCTGCCCAATTGATTCTCCACTTCATTCTTGAACTCTTTGAACTTTTCAAATGTTTCATACTTGTACTTGATTAAGTAAATATACCCATATCTACTATAATCATCGGTGAAAGTCACGTAGAAGCGGTTTCCATCCTTTGTGGTGGATCTAAAGGGCCCACATACATTGGTATGTATGAGATCCAATAAACCCTCACCCCTCTCACAAGTGCAAGTGAAGGGTGACTTGGTCATCTTTCCAAGTAAACAAGATTCGCACGTGTCATCTTCCCTAAGGTCGAATGAGTCCAACACTCCATCCTTTTGGAGTTGGGCTATGCACTTCTTGTTGACATGTCCAAGACGACAATGCCACAAAGATGTCTTATCCATACTATTGGAAGAATCTATACACAACACATCATTTCCTAGGTTATCTACAACCGTAACAGTCTCATAAATTCCAATACAAGGCATTGCTTCAAAGTATAAAACACCATTTAGATAAGCATAAATAGAACCATTCCTATTATTAAACGAATATCTAAATCATTGTCTAAACAAACCATGAAATGAAATGATGTTTCTTGCCATATCAGGCGAGTAGCAACAATTATTTAAATCTAGACCTAATCCATTACTAAGCACTAAAGAATACACTCCAATCTTGGTGACAGGCGGCGATCTTCTATTTCCCATGATTAGATTTATTCTTCCTTGCTCCACATCTCTATTTCTTCTTAGTCCCTGCAAATCAGAGCAAATGTGGTAACCACATCCTGTATCAAGAACCCAAGAAATAGTGTGAGATGAATTACTAGATTTAATTGTGTATATACCTGCAAAAGATGGCTTGATCTTTCCCTCTTTGATGGCTTGCAGGTATTTCGGGCAGCTTCTCTTCCAATGCCCTATCTTGTGGCAATGATGGCACTCTGCCTCCTTCGGGTTAGGGTTGGGCTTAGCAGGATCAACTTTGGTCCCACTAGAGGAGGAACCATCTTGGGACTTTCCCTTGCGGTGGCTCTTTGACGGAGCCTTCCTCTTATTGCCCCTTCCCTGCCCTATAGCCAAAACAGGGGCAGCGGTTGGTGCGGGGGATGGTGCAACAGACTTGTCCTTTAGGTTGCTCTCAGCAGTCCTAAGGAGTCCTTGGAGCTTGCTTAGGGTGACCCCTTCCTTGTTCATTTGGTAGGTCATCCTAAATTGGTTGTAGCATGAAGGCAAGGAATGAAGAACAATGTCGATGGCCAAACCCTCTCCAAAGTTAACATTTAACTTGCGAGGACGGTCAACATATCGTTGCATCTTTTGCAAGTGCACAGTCAACGATTCTCCATTTCCCATCTTAGCGGTGATCATATTAGTGATGATCTCGTAGCGTTCTTACCTCGCACTTTGGTGGTACCTCTCCATCAAGTCTTGATGCATTTCATACGGATACATGTCCTCATAGGACTTTTGGAATTCTTGGTTCATTGTGGCTATCATGATGCAATGTACTTTCGTTGCATCACGTTCGTGTGTATCAAAGACAGCCATCTCCTCGGGAGTAGCGATTTCTGGGTTGACCTTCTTGAGCTTTTCGTCGAGGACATACTTGGTGAATGAGTTGGCAGCAGCGTTGTTTGCGTTCGACATCTACAAATAGAAAGGACAAAGTTTGATTAGAATTTGGATCCCTAATTAAACACCCAAAATGAAAAATTAGGGCTAGGACCCAACAACATTATTCACATATTAGAAAAGGGATGTCGTAATCCAATCATGCAAATAATTTGGAGGTAAGTGAATGACGATTCACTAATTCTTCACCACAAAAACATAACTTTAAGTTTTATTGAGAATTCCTAGATTTTAGAGATTCAGTGAACCTTTGAATGGCATGTTTAAATCTCGATAGGCCCCTCTAGTTTGTGACTGGGATACCGAGGATCACAAAGCGGGTGTGAATTACCATGCAAATATACATGGTGCCTTCATTGTTACAATCATCTATTCGATGTGCCGGTAAACCACACACACTCCATCGAACTATGATAAACAATGAATCACCATTTGCCACCTTTGCTTAGATCCAATTAGTGTGCCGGTAAACCACACACGCTCCACTAACTTCTTAGCAAGGGTGCAAAATGCAATTTCATGGGATTGCATCAATTCACTTTTCCTAAAGTCACTAAGATTGGGAATTTATAAAATAGTTTAGTTACTTTATAGATTCATTATACTTATCAATGAGGAGAGAGAGAGTTGTCATATCCTACCCGTTCGGCTAACGACCATCCACTGATCAAGCAAGCGGTGGGTGTGAGTGTACACCCTTTAAGCGCCATTTTATAGGCAACGACCTTATACCCACCTTATAGACTGACTACGTGAATGAGGCCTACTAATGGTAAGACTAGCATTTTAATCTTACTTATATATTTATTAAGCTTTTAATAATATAATAGTATATGGTTGAATTTTAAACTTGTAAAACTCTAGAGGTTGAAATTTAAATTCTTCTAAATTAAACTATTAATCACAAAATTCAAATTTCAAAACTTCGGGATAGAAATTGAACTTTTCAAACAATAGGGATCAAATAACAAATAATTCAAATTAAACAATTAATTTCATAATTATCTATATTTGACCTAATCCAATTTTAGTCATTAGATAATTACCAAATAATCTTAAATAGTCCAATATTTATCATATAAATAATCAACATTTAAAAGATTTGAAATTATCTTTATTTATGTCAAGGATAATCATTAAATTAAGTTAAAATTCAGATTTTTACATAATAAAACGATTTAGGTATCAATTCAAGACAAAACAGCAACAAAATCCCGAATTATCCTCTGTCTGACGCTCGGACTCGCCGAGTCCAGCTTTGGGACTCGCCGAGTAGGGCCAACTCGTCGAGTCCAAAAACTGACTCGCCGAGTTGAGTCGACAGAGGGCAAGAAAAACGATTTTCAGCAAGTAAAACAGTTAAGCATCATATTCAATTGAAACCAATCATGGCTCTGATACCACTGATGGGTTTTGGACATAAGAACTTTACCTATGTGCACATACAACCCTATAGCTTGGATCTAGGTTTCACTAATTGAACATGCTATAATTCCAAGACTTTCATGGCTAGATCTAAGAACAAAACATATGAAAAGAGATCTAGATTAATACCTTGAGTTACTTGCTTGAAACCTTCTTCTTCTTGGAGCTAAGAGTCAAAAATGTCACTCCTCTAATGGCTTACAAACACCAACTAGCAAGAAGGTGACTTGAGAGAGATGAGGAAGAGGGAAATCGGCTCTAGGGTTTCTCCAATCACAATAATGGCCGATTTTCTCAACCCTATGGGTCTATTTATACTGTGAGCTCCTAGGGTTTCACCCTTAAACCCTAATTGGATAACTTAGCCTCAAGGCAATCCAAATCCCTTCCTAGATAAGGCCTTGGACGATTTCTAGGTGATCCATATCCCTAAAATCGTCCAACCCTATATCCATAAGGATTATCAGCTCAAAATACAACTTTCATACATTTGACAGTTTATACCCCTTTATTCAATTAATCTCTTTAAGTCACCAAATTAATTCCTAATTAATTTATGACTTATATTAATAAAATGATATTATTATTCTTTTAATATATTATTCTTATAATATATTAATTATAATATCTCTTCTCTCTAAATCACCCTGTCAAGTTGCTATGGTGAAGGCAACCCAAAAGGACCTTGCACAATCGGGTCAAGTATTTACCAAATATAGTTACAGCCTTAGACACTAATCCAACAATACCGAGGGAGCGAGATCAACCTCATGAAATTCTAATGATATGGTCTAAATGGGGAAGGTAGGAGGAACATTGTAACGTGGACAATCTCACTAGATCGATGCAAGGATTGACATTTTCAACGAATGACTCTCGACCGATGGGCTGGTGAGGTGATGACCCACTCATAAGGGTCCATCAAAAATGTTACGATCGACCGGGTGTACATCGAGACGGGTAGTTCATCGGACATCATCTACGAGCATTGTTTTAGCCTCCTGCCTGACAAGTGGAAGGAGAGCCTTAAACCTGCAACAGGGCGACTAACAGGTTACATGGGGAACAACCTATGGCCCCTAGGCACGATCCATTTACCTTTCACGCTGACCAGCCACGACAAAGCAAAAAAGAAGATGATGGGTTTTGAGCACTACATCAATCCTATTGTGTACATGCAAACCCTAAGGGGGTGTTTGTTTGGCAGGAATGGAATGGAATTTGAGGGAAAAGGATTCCAATTCCCTCAAATTCCTGTGTTTGGTTCAACTTCAAGGGAAGGAAAAGGAATGCTAAATGAATTATTTTCTGTTTAAATGAAGGAAAGTCCATTCCTTCACAATCTCGAAGGAATTAAGTCCTTCATAACATGGAAAGCACAAGATTAAAATTATGCCCTTGCTAAACATTACAATACATCAGTTAACCTAGTCGTTCATCCCATTCTCATTGAGCTGACATCCTCTTCGCGTCTACTCCTCATCGTAACAAGGATCGGCCGACGACTTTTAGGTGATCTCTCTCTCTCTCTCTCTCTCTCTCTCTCTCTCTCTCTCTCTTCACATTCGAACCAAACAACACCTGTGAAGCATGTCTTGGTCGATTCATGGTTTCAAGCTATTTGATTTCTGAATTCAAGTGAATCATATCGATTAAATTAAAGTTCTTTTCTGAATTTCATGGTCAATTCATGGTCTACAACAACCGTTAGCTAATCAATTTCTTCACATTCTCTCCATCTTTTTCTAACTTTATGATTTTTTCTAATTTCTCCTTCTTTTCACGATTTCATAAAAACCGAATGTTCTTTCCCTGCTTGTTTTGATTTCGTTTGTCTGTTATAGAACTGGGAAGCTAATCAGGTTATTTGGTTTAATTTTTTTATGAAGTTGTGTAATTCCTTGTCCAACAACTATTACTGAACAGAGAAAACATGTCTTGGTTTCTTGCTAAATTGATAGAACATAAAACATGTTGTGGTTTTGTTGTTTTACTATCAATATATGCCATTTTGCTTTTTTCCTATCAATGGAATATGTATACTGTTTTTCTGTTTTACAGGAAAATGCCTCGACTTAGTTTAACAACATGCAATCGTAGACAAAGGCAACACGCAATCATAGACAAAGGCAAACTTCATTGATTCTAACATAGTGGAACGTGGTTTTACACGTTGTTGTAGTCCTTTTGTTAATGATATTCAAAAAACATAGGGATAAACGACGTATTAAGCATCTTTCTTCAAATGTAGATCGATTCCCAATAGTACATAGATACATTTATGAGAGTGACACCATGTCTATATCACAAATTAGGATGTATAGAATGTGTTTTAATTATGTTGTATGATTGAAACATTGGGAGGCCCAAAACCAAGTAGGAATATGGAGATTGATGAACGAGTTGCTATTTTTCTGCATATTCTTGCTCATAATGTTAAGAATCGTGTTATAATATGTCGGTTTCGTCGCTCGGGAGAAACGATTAGTAGGAATTTTATTCGAGTTTGTAATGCAGTCATACGATTACATAGTCATTTGCTTAAGAAACCCGAACCTGTTCCCGATAACTCTACTGATCAAAGATGGAAGTGGTTTAAGAATTGTTTAGGAGCTTTAGATGGAACATATATAAATTGCCTAGTTCCAGTCGAAGATCAGCCTAGATATAGAACAAGAAAGAATGACATTGCAACAAATGTTCTAGGGGTTTGTTCCCAAGATATGCAGTTTATATATGTGTTAACTGGATGGGAGGGGTCGGATGCGGATGGTAGAGTTCTTCGTGATGGTCTTCTTAGACCACATGGATTTAAAGTTCCAAGGCCGGGTATGTTCTTTTTTAACTATACATCTTATTTATAAATTTTTATTAATAAGTTATTAACTACAATTTTTATCTATAGGTTATTATTTGGTTGATGCCGGATACACAAATGGAGAGGGTTTTCTAGCGCCTTATAGAAGACAAAGGTACCACTTAAATGAATGGCGTCATGGATACCAACCAACTACACCAAAGGAATTCTTTAACATGAAACATTCACCAGCAAGAAATGTTATTGAACGATGTTTTGGCCTTTTGAAGGGAAGATGGAAAATATTAAAGGATAATTCATATTATCCAATTGAAACAAAAAATAAAATCATAATGGCATGTTGTCTTCTACATAACTTCATAAGGCAAGAAATGAGAGTAGATCCATTGGACAAGTGTGATCAGGACGAGGGACTTGAAGATCTTGGAAATGAAGATGTGGATACTATTAATTCTATCGGGACATCAAACGAATGGACCATATTTAGAGATAACTTAGCCCATAATATGTTTACATCTAGAGGGGCAACCAATTAAAATGATGTATTATTTGCTTATGGTTATGTTGGGCAAATTTTTGTATTTCTTGGTTGTTGTATTGGACAATTTGTTATTTTGTTTATCTATTTGTAAAAAAAATGTTGTTTTGCTTATCTATTGTTGTTCGTTATGTTTATAGGTATGACAAGCCAAATTAGAAACTATAGGCCATGGACAAGTAATGAAGAAACGAAGCTAGTTGAGGCGTTGGTGAACATGAAAAATGCTGGAGGGTTTAAAGCCGATAATGGTTTCAAATCTGGTTATTTGCAACACCTTGAGAAAGCATTGAAACAATCACTTCCAAACTCATGTCTTTTAGGTAAGCCACATATTGAATCTAAGATAAAAACCATGAAGAAAGATTGGCAATGTGTTTATGATACGGTAAACGGTTCAAACACAAGCGGTTTTGATTATGACCCCGAAAAGCATTGTGTTACTGCTGAGGATCCGGTCTGGGAGGCATACCTACAGGTACATTTTAATAATTAAGTGACTACATGGAAATATTTTCCCTTTTTTATATGAATTATAATGTTGGTAAATAGGTACATAAAGAAGCGACTAGATGGAAACACAAAACATTTCCTTATTATGAAGATCTTTGCATTGTTTTTGGAAAAGACCGAGCTCAAGGAAATAGAGCTAGAGATTTCATGGAGATGGAACAAGAGGTGAATTTAGAAGAAGAAACGCAAGATTCAGATGACAATTTTCTAGATTCAGATGAAGTTAGCCGTACTACAGTCATGCAACATGATGAAACTTCACCGAGTGTTCGTTCCAAGAAGAGGAAAAATCGAAGCGGCGGGGGGTTTAACAAGGCGGTTGGCTTAATTACAGAAAGTCTTAAAGAAATATCAAAGGACTTGAGTGAAGGTATTAAATTTGACATGAAGATTAACGAGTTAAGTGAGAAGATCCCTCTGACGATTTTAAAGATGAATTCAATAAGTCAACTTGAAAAGTTCAAAGCTTTGACCAAGATAAGAAGTGATCCCATTAATGTTCAAAATTTTTGGGAAATTGAAGAAGGTGATAGAGAAGCTTGGGTAAAATACATTTTTGAAGGGTAGTATTACCAGTTGGGATATGCATTGGATGTTGATCGGTATTTTGCATATGAAAGTTTTTGGTGCCTTCGATTTGGATGTAACGAAATAATTTACGTTAACTTTTTTTTGGTAACAATATTAAAATATCTAGTGAAGAAGGTGATAGCTTTTAAGTTATGTTTTTTGTGGTAACATTATTGAGATGTGTATTTAAAGAATTTTATATGAAGTCATTTGCATGATTTTCACATTATATTGACACAAACACTCAATCAATTAAATTAAATTTATTATTTTTATAATTTATGTAATGTATCTTTACATATAAATTAAAAAAGAAAGTAAAATTAAGCAGTATAGACAAAAAGGAACTTCTGTCATTTTACATGGATTCCAATTCCAATTCCTGCGAACCAAACAAAATATGGAATTAATTCCAATTCCATTTCCTGCCAACCAAACAGGACATGGAATTGGATTCAAATTCCTGACATATTTCTTTTCCAATTCCAAATGCAATTCCTTCAGCAACATTCTGCAAACCAAATAGGCCCTAAAGCTTTGGATCTAGTTTGTCTAATGAACATGCAATAATCATCCAAAGCCCATAAACCCTAGATCTAGCATATACTAATCGATAATATCGTAATAAAAGGGTTTAGATCTTTACCTTGATTGTTATATAGCAATAACAATCACAACTTCCTTGATCTTGACTCTTGAAAGCTTAGTGCCTCATGTGTTACACCCCTAATGGAGTCACAAACACCATGAGCAACAAGATGACTTAGGAAAGGGAGGCGGATGCACCAAAAACGTCTAGTGTTATCTTAGAAGTGTTAGCCATGTTTTTGGGAGCCTTAGGGGTCCTTTTATACTTGTGTGGGCTGCTAGGGTTTCAGGTGAAACCCTAATTCTCTGCTTAGGCCTTAAGCAACCCATGGAGTCCCTCTAGAAAGCCCTTGGATGAAATCCATATGGGCTTCCCATAGATTTCGTCCAATCCCCTTTTCCATTAGGAATCCATAGCCCAATTCCAGCTATCATATAATTGCAATATCAGTCCCCCTTATTGAATTAATCTCTTTTAGCCACAAAATTAACTCTTAACTAATATTAATTAAATAATATGATTTCTATTTTAATATATTAATCATATAATATATTAATAAATCATAATTAATCCCTTTTCTCCTCAATTCATCCTATCAGTTGCTATGGTGAAGGCAACCCAAAAGGACCATGCTCATAATCGGGTCAAGTACATACCAAAATAATTATGGGCTTAGGCACCTAATCCAACAGAAGACAACTCTCATAGATTTTGTCGTGATAAAGCATCCAACAGAGATCATGCAGCAAAGCAAGAAGTCACGGGTAGAGCCGGAAAGTGGCAAAGAAGTCATCAATAGGGAATACCCAGACCAACCAGTCAATGTAGGCAGCAACCTCCCACCAGCCACGAGATAGGCGTTGATCAACCTCTTGAAAAAATACAAGCACGTCTTCTGTCTTCGCTTGGACTCCTACAGACATGGTAGGGGTAGATAGGAAGGTTATATTATATAGCACAAGCTTATAATCAAGCCAGACACTAAAGAAACCAAACATAAAAAAAGGGTTCAAGGGGGAGACAGGAACATGGCAATCAATGTCGAGGTCGCCAAGTTGACCAAGGCGAGGATACTCCAGGAAGCAGTCTTCTCGACCTGGATTGCCAACCTCGTCATGGTGAGAAAACATGATGGCTCATGGCGCAAATGCATCGATTACTCAGATCTAAACAAGGTGTGCCCTAACAACTGCTACCCCTTGTGAGAAATTGACCAAAAGTTGAATCCTTGCAAGGTTTTAGACTAAAATGCTTCTTAGACGCATACATGGGGTACCATCAGATCTTGATGAGCAAAGAAGACGAGGAGAAAACAACTTTCTACACAAACTACATGGCTTTTTGCTACATCAAGATGTCGTTCGGTCTGAAGAATGCAGGGGCGACCTATCAACGCCTTGTCGACTCTATTTTTGCTAAGCAAATCGGAAGAAACATCAAAGTATGCGTCGATGACATGGTCATAAAAATCCCTGATGACAGGAAGCTACTGGAAGACGTGGAAGAAACTTTCAAAACATTGGAGAAGGTCAGAATGAAACTAAATCCAGGAAAATGTACCTTCGGTGTCGAGGAAGGCCAATTCCTGGGATACTACATTACCACAAAAGGAATTCAGCCTAGCCTAACCAAAGTGGATGAGTTGATGGAGGTGTCATCTCCATACACCTTGCAAGACGCCTAGGGGTTGAATGGTAAACTGACCGCTCTAAGTTGTTTCATTTCCAAGGCAACAGAGAAATCCCTACCGCTCTTCCACACCCTCAAAGGACGCATCGAAAAGAAGAACTTCTAATCGACAACAACAGCGGAAGCAGCGCTCCAACAAATTAAGGAAGCCTTGCACAAGTTACCTACATTGTCCAGTCCTGTCCTAGGCGAAAAACTGCAAGTATACTTCTCAGCCTCAGACAAAGCCATCTCTTCAGTACTGGTTGTAGAAAGGGAAGGAAGGAAAGCACCGATTTACTTCGTTAGCCGAGCACTACAGGTCCCTGGAACCAACTACCCCATCCTCGAAAAATTAGTGCTAGCACTTATCTATGTGGAACGATGCTTGAGGCGCTATTTCCAAGCGCATCAAACAGAAGTG
Source organism: Lactuca serriola (assembly GCF_051521515.1). Classification (NCBI taxonomy): domain Eukaryota; kingdom Viridiplantae; phylum Streptophyta; class Magnoliopsida; order Asterales; family Asteraceae; genus Lactuca; species Lactuca serriola. The sequence continues at coordinate 34,134,075 of NC_136413.1, forward strand.
CTAACAAATTGTCCGATCAAACAAATACTACTCAAGCCAGAAACATCCGTCCAACTAGCGAAATGGGCAATCGAACTGGGGTAGCATGACATCAGCTATTGCCCGTATACTAGCATCAAGGGACAAACGTTAGCATATTTTCTCCTCGAAATTACAAGTGATGCAAAGATAGCAATCCAGAAAAAAGAGTTATCAAGGATAGGCCAGTCTAGGGACGACCAGAAGTAGACCCTATACATCGATGGAGCATCCAGTAAAGAAGGTTCGGGAGCTGACCTGATCTTAACAATCCCAGAGAGGGAAGAGATCACTTACACTCTCCGCTTCAATTTTCACACTTCTAACAACAAAGCTGAATAAGAGGCCTTAGTAGCCGGTCTATAATTAGCAAAGCAGATGGGCGCAGAAGCAATAATAGCCCTGACGAATTCAAGGATAGAAGCTAACCAAATCAACGGAGAATTCGAAGCGAAAGACAAGCAAATGGAGAAATATGTGAAGGTCATGCAACAGCTTGTCGAGCCTCTCAAAGAGTTCTCCATTAAACAGAACCCAATAGGGGAAAATAGAAGAGCAAACGCCCTCAGCAAGATAGCATCAACACGTTTCGACCACATGTCTAAGAAGGTCCTAGTGGAAATACTCAAAGAGAGAAGTATAGAAGAACGATGGGTACACACTCTAGCGCCAACCCGACACACATGGATGTCACCGATAGTTGAATACCTGCAACACAATGTTTTACCAGATAGCCACGAAGAAGCTAGAAGAATACGAATCAAAGCACTGATGTATGCGACCGTGGATGGAGTATTATATCGGAAGGGATTCATGACACCATGGCTAAAATACGTAGAAGAAGCCAAAGGCAAGGAGGCACTTTGAGAGACACATGTCGGCTCAGCAGGTGCACACAAAGGGGAAAGGGCCCTTATAGGGAAAATACTTTGGATATGCATCTACTGGCCGACCATACACCAAGATGCGTTGGAAGTAACACGAAAATGTGTAGAGTTCCACACTTACTCCTCGATCCAAGGCAACCCACCGACGCCTTTGATAAGTATCTTTAGTTTGTGGCCCTTCTACCAGTGGGGAATTGGTATCGTTGGGCCACTCCCAGATGCCCCGGGCAAAGTAAAGTACCTGGTAGTTGCGGTAGTTACTTTACAAAGTGGATAGAAGATGAGTCGTTAGCATGCATATTTGGAAGACAGATGATAAAGTTTCTGTGGAAAAATATTATAGCAAGGTTTGGAATACCAAAGGTTCTCATCAGTGATAACGGACTGCAATTTGTTGAGCACTCGTTTCGAGCTTGGTGTGTCGAGAAGGGAATTGAGCAACGATTCATGTCGGTAGCGCATCCCCAAGCCAATGGTCAAACAGAAGTATCTAACAGGACGTTAGGAAATGGAATTAAGAAGCAATTGGGAAAACCTAAGGGCAATTAGGTCGAAGAGCTACCGGGAGTGCTATGGTCGTACAGGACGACGCCAAGAATGAGTACGAAAGAAACTTCTTTTAGCCTAACCTACAGCACGGAGGCGATGCTGCCAGTAGAACTAACGGCTGGGTCATTCTGAACGACCCAATTCGAAGAAACAAGCAATAACAAAGATCTAAGAGCAAACTTGGACCTCATTGAAAAGAAGTGTGAACAGTCAAACATATGTCAGGCTGCTTACAAAAATGTTGTGGAAAGGTACTATAACCAAAGGGTCAAAAGGAAAGCTTTCAAAGTAGGGGATTATGTCCTAAGGCGAAATGAGGCAAGCCACGCCCAACTGCAAGGAAAGTTGGGCCCCACGTGGGAGGGACCATACAAGGTCATTGAGGCCCACCGCAGCGGCGCATATGAGTTCGAAACGATGGAAGGAAGACAAATCCCAAGAACATGGAACACCAAAAATATGAGGAAGTTCTATTTCTAATCCGCTGCTCGGACTAATCACCCGGGGGACGTTCAGCGTCGAATGCTCAATGCACTTAGGCATACGACTTTACCTTTCTTTTTACAAAATAGTAAGTGTATCTACAAGGCTAAACACACCTGTTTCATTAAAATACTCAGTGTATTTGAATGGCCATCCTATTAAAATACTCAACGTATTCAAATTAAAAATACTTAGTGTATTTACAAGGCTCATAATAGCCATCAAATTTTAGTGTATTTACAAGGCTCAGAATAGCCATCAAATTAAAATACTTAGTGTATTTACAAGGCTCATAATAGCCATAAAATAAAAATACTTAGTGTATTTACAAGGATTAGAATAGCCATCAAATTAAAATACTTAGTGTATTTACGAGGCTAAGAACAAGCCAAATTATACCAAATACATTGGGACGATTTACATCAGTATCCAATGCTACCGCATACATAACAGTCAGCGTATGCCCTGCGTCCAACGATTAAAAGCAATCGCCCATCGCTACATTACAAATCTCATGCTTGAATAGAGAAAAGAAACGATAATAGGGGTTCAAAACAAAACCATGTGCATAAGATACAACAGATCGCAAGCGAAAATAACAGCAACGAGCATAAGCAAGCACCATTCATATTACCAAACACTAAAGAGTTATTACAAACAAGGCCAAGAAGGCCACCACTATCAAACACTACCAAAACATACGATAACAAGTAACCAAAGCTCCAAACATTTCTTTCACACCCCGAGGGGCAGCACCCGGTACGAAAGTACCTTAGAATCAACTAGGTCATCACCACCATCACCTCCCACCACCGCACCACCACCATCATCACCATTTTCGCCGCCACTATCGTTGTTGCCATCGTTATCACCGCCATCTCCACCAACTCCCTCAATTAGCATGCCGTCAGGAACTTCATCAACTTCATCCAGAGCGCCAAGCTGCCGCATACCCACCATGTCCAAATTCCCCAAGCCCAAGAAAGAAGCATGATCCATAGTGGCAAAAGTGAGCAGGGTATCATTGAGACTAGTAATGTGGTTGGATTGGGAATCACTGACGTTGGGATCATACAAACCGAAATCCACCTCAGCTTTCAACCCGCTGCGGCCAGACTCCTCAGCGGCGACAAACGCAACATACCTGATTCGACTAACAGCACTGGTGAACTCCAGATGCTCAATTAGCTTGTCCATAATGTACACAACTCCCACCTATAAGAGCCAGTCCTTATCGCGTCGAACAACCTCCGCCTCAGCTCGAGCCTCCTCGAGGAGCTTATCACAGTCACATACATTATGCTTCAGGCTCTCATTTTGAATCATGAGCCCCTCATTAGCCTGGGTCAAGGAGTTTACTTTCGCTTCCAGGGCAGATCGAATTTCTTCCGCAACAGTTTTCTCCAAAGCAAGTAGGGGACACCTCCTGGTCAAAGCCATGAACATCCTTCTCAAGCTCAACAATCCGACATTTCAGTTCGACCTCCCGAACACCACAACCTGTATGGGTGATTTCCATCTCATTAAGCTGTTGGATACGACGGGCACCAGCAACCAGATAAAACATGGCTTGGGCAGCAGCATATGACATGTGATGGAGGTCGAGGGTGAGCAAATCCTAGCCATCATATCCCTTAAATAGGGCTTTAAACACGAGAAATTAGGGTTTGTACTCTGGACGCCACCACACCATGGCCAAGACCTTGCTATGTTGTGATGCTCAATAAACAACGCGTTTTATATAGCCTTGCCACATCGTGGTGCTTCCTCCACCACGTTGTGGGCACTACCAAATTCCACCTTTAGGAGGTCCCAAAATGACCAAGTCTTAAAAGAAGTATCTCTGTAAATGGTGTTACAATTATGTTAACCCATTAGTGATTTACTTGAGAATAAACAACTTGTAAGTATTATTAAACATTTGAATCAACATATATGTAATTTGGATCTTGTTGAAATCGAGATTTAGAATGATAACAATGAAATGTCTATGTGTTAGTAGTCATGTTGAATCATCAAAATAATTTGGATATGCATAAAAACAAGTTTGGATGAATTTAGACAGCTTAAGACTCAATTTTGCTCGTTTTTCAGTTGTGCAGACTCGACTCGGTCGAGTGGAGTCTTAGGCAAAACTCAACTCAATTTAGTCAACAAATTGTCTCTTTTTTCCATAACTTTTGCATATGGTATCCAAGTCAATCTCCTTTTTCTCATACGTTCTTCGATAAACATAAGGAATGCTTTGAAACAATAAAATTACTACTAGAAGTTACCCGTTTTCAACTTCCAACTACCAATTAGTTTTGTCAAACACGTATGACAATTTAAAAAACAAATAATTGGAAACTATTTTTCGACAATGGTTAGATCTACTTCATTAAATAAAATAAACAAAAGTTTTCATTCAAATAAAGCAAATTATTTCGATTGTTTGTCCGATTTCATATACAAACTCCACGTTTTTTAAATTTCAAATTTTCTCTTTTAGCACTCGTGGTTAAGCCTGTGTTAGTTGAAGGTAGGGCTTTAACGTGGGTCTATGTTGGTCGAGCATGCTTCAATATCAAGTTTAAGGTCATGGGCGGGAATAGGTAAATAAATAGGTGGTGCCTACCTCAAAACATTAAATGTACCAACTCTTTACTATTTTAAACTCTGTAAAATTCATTATTATGTTCAAAATCAAAAGTTTGAAATCGAGCATAAAAAGTTCGTCCATTCAATTCAAAACCCCGTATTACAAGTCGTTGAAAGTATCATACAACATCATAACTTCATCTTTCATCTCAAATTAGATAAACATGAACATTAGTCCCTTGGTGATCTTGTGTTGGTAGCTCTATATACATGGACACCATATTGTTTCTTTTTCCGTTTAAGATTTTTTTTTTATATTTGTTTCTTTTTGTATCTACACGAACGAATAAAATTTTGCGAACATATATCAAGACTAGTTAAATTTGGTAAGATTTTCGATACATAAAATGATGATCTTTAATTAACATTGGTTTATTTCATTAAATTTTCTTAATTTTCATTTTACTCAAATCAAATCAAATACTAATTTAGAAGTCAATCTCTAAATACAATTTAAAAAGTAATGTTTTATGTTCACTCACAAAATAATTCTCTTAACGGATTCTACTATCAACAGTGCAAAATAACAACAGCCTCTTGAAAACCGCAGACACAGCGTTGCGCGAGACGGCCTTCACTCTCCTCATCACCACCATGCACCGTCGCCTTCCCCGGCCTACTTCCGCTCCTTTCCTCTTATTCCGCTGATGCGCCACCACTTTCTGCCTCACCCGATCCAAGCACTTTTTGGTTCTTCCGGCAGTCTCCTTTTTCGAGAAAGTATAACTCCTGAGATATAACTGCCTACATGAGATGCTATCGACGATTCCTGGCCCATCTCGACGGTGCTGACTAGATCCTGCCATTGTCTTCTTCATGAACTCGGCGTCGGATTCCGGCCACCTGTAGAGGTTTTTGTAGGTGGCTCTGATCGGGATTCTCGCATCATCAACCGAATTTGATATGCAAACAGAACTCATATTTCTCCGATGAGAGAGAGAGAGAGAGAGAGAGAGAGAGAGAGAGAGAGAGAGAGAGAGAGAGAGAGAGAGAGAGAGAGGTGTGTGTGTTGAGAAGGGATGAACGAAATGATGAAGGGTAGGGGACGATGTTAATGACTAATAATGGAGTAATAAAGCATCCTTTAACTACCTATATGTAGGAGGTTGTGTATCAGCATGAAACGGGTCGGGTCACAACAAAATAAATCGATAAAAGTCGGGTTTGGTCGACTTGACATGTTTTTTCTTTTTTTAATGTTTTTGATAAATAAGTTGTGTTAAACATGATTGTATAGTATTACAAGGGATAATAAAAATAATATTACATGTGACGTGAAATATATTTATTATTTAACAAAAAATATGTTGTGTTATTTAACAAATCAGTCATATTTTTATTAATAATTAGGAAATGATCATTAATTGTGTCCCTATTAAAACTCTATATTTTGGATGTTATTAGATTAATTAATATGTAGTGAAATTAAGTGACAGTTTGAATAGACACAAAATCAATATAGGTTGTGTACTATAAATCATTTGTAATATAATCTTCTTTGAATTTCTTTTTAGAGTTTTTGTACTATAAAGTATTTATAATATAATTTTGTAATTTGCAACTAATTGAAATTAATAGTTATATGTACTATGGTTAAAATTAATGTCATTGTGTAGTGTAGCACATCAATGAATGGTAATTCTCGTGATGATTGTGTATATATTATAGCACATGAATGGGTGGTCATTTTCGTGATGATCTTTATCATAATAGCTTCTAATCTTTTTTTTTTAAAGTAATTTAGATATTTATAAGTGTTACCAAATATACTTTGAAGTTTGAACACTTCCGACCTCTTTGACTTGTCTCTTTTTTTGCTTTTTTTTGTTTTAGTAATTTGATTAATGTTTTAGTTCTTTTCGTTTTATTTGATTTGTCAAATAAAACATGATCCAAATTGAATAATTTGCAATTAGGTGAAGTACGGTTACGTTCTAATGTCAAATAAAACATGATCCAAGTTGAATAATTTGCAATTAGGTGAAGTAAGGTTACTCTTCTAATGAAGACGATTAAGGTATATAGAATTTATTGATCGACACAATCATTGTGTGCATCATTGTATTGTATGTATCATTGTGGAGGGCCAGAAGTACATTCCTACAAAGTGTAGCGGTAAAGGTAACCGTTTTACCCTTTTGATATCCGAATTAGATCATAAATTATATATATATATATATATATATATATATATATATATATATATATATATATATATATATATATATATATATATATATATATATAGGGTTAGGATCAAATATAAATCATAAATATTGTGTGAATGTATAACCAAATTATGACTATTAGATTAAAAGGAATGTACAGTTATGATCTTAAGGTACATGTTAATAAGATGGGCTAGGGTTACTTGATAATTACATACAAATAATTATAAGGGCATTTATAACAATTTATTATGAGAGATAAATAAAATGTACCTATATTTTAGGCAACAAAGAGACATTAATTAAAAAAAATCAAAATTGAAAAATAACATTTATATTCTTTCATATTTTACGTCAAAAGACATGATACGAGTTTAATTATATCATTATTTTTTAAAAATAACAACATTCTTAAATTATTCTATAAGAATAGAAAAAATATCATTTTTAAAGAATAACAATTATATCGTAATATTCTTAAAAATAACAAATGTTCTTATATTATTATGTGAGAATAGAAAAAATATAACTTTTAAAGAATAACAAACATTCTTAAAAATGTGAAACATTCTTATATTATTATGTGAGAATAGAAAAATATAACTTTTAAAGAATAATGTAAACATTCTTATATTATTATATGAGAATAAAAAAAATATCATTCTTAAAGAATAACAATTAGAAAAATTACAGACGACCTCACTCACGTCCTCACTCACTTTACTTAGCATCTCTTTTTACCACCCACTAACAATTGTCGATGTCTTCATTCTTTTATTTTTCTCTAGTTTATCAACACAAAAAAGAATTTAATATAATATATTTATAATAACTAAATATCTTGAATTTTAGTAGAGTGTGGATCAATTTCAACCTCAAATTGTTTTTGCCATCATCGAAGTTAGTCAGGCTATGGATGAACAAACAAAGACGAAAGAGAATGAAAGATCTGGTTATATAATTCCATAAAAATGGGTTTTACTTTGAAATTTAAATTAAATTCCATAAATATCAGTATTTAATTTAGATAATGTTTAATTTAGTTACCAAAATTAATATAATATCCATATATAAAACGATTGGTCTACATTTAGTCATACGTTCACACAATAATTAACTGTTATATATGATCCTAACTCTATATATATATATATATATATATATACTTAAATTTGGAACAACTGAGATAAACTAGAAATGTATAAACATCATTTTTGAATCGCTAAAAATGACATATAAAAGTCCAACATCATTTGTTATTAATGAATAGTATAACACCAAATTTTGTGTTATATTGCTCGTCACACCAAATTTGGTGTGGAAATTGATGTTGGATTTAATAAGTTTTGTATCAAAATTGGTGTTTTGGGATACCCTAAGGAAGATCATAGTTACTATTTGAATGAACCGAGAAGCAATTTTAGAATAAATTTGAACCAAAATCTAGTTTTAGAAATATAAATAGGGAAATCTGCGAAAAAGTCCCAAAGTTTTGCCCCAGTTTATGATTTAGTCCCAAATTAAATTTCATTAATGAAAAAGGACGGGTTACCGGCTATTACACTCACTTTAGTCCCTTTGAACCGGTAAACCTTTGATTAGCCGGTTACCTAAGCTTTAAAATCTCTCTTATGCGTTTCTCCTTCTCCCCCCTCTCTTTCTATCGTTTTATTTGCAGGTGGGTAACCAAAATTGTGAAGATGAACAAGAATATACCTTTATTTCTCTCGTTGTTCATCAAGGCCATATGGAGTTCCTCTCATTTGATTTGTAGGTAGGTAACATGTGAGATGGTGGTGTTCTACGGGAGGAGATATGGAGATGGTGGTGTTCTACAAACTTCTCAACACTTATCTACTCAAATGTGTTGATTGGGTGATTGAAATCAACCCATATATAAACGAGATCCTCTACGTCTTCAAAACAATCCATCATCTTCCTAATGTCTAATTTCCTTTTTTTTCTAATTCTGATTCATAATTAGGGTTTTAGGTTACCCTTCATTAACCTTCCCTGTCACCCACTCCTCTATAAAAACCCCTCCATGGTGTTCTACAAGCTTCTCAACACTGATTTGGTCGAACTTTTTCCCTGGTCAATGGTCCATAAAACATGGCGAAATTGGAATTCGAAGTTAGTGATGGCGGTGGAGTGGGAGGTGGAAAGGGTTGAAGCAACGGGATTCCAATGTTTCTTTGTACATTGATGGGTGGTTTAAGGGCATAAACGAGGACAGAAGAAGAATGTTGTTTCATCAACGGTGAAGGTGAAGGTGAAGTCGAATGGAATTGGGATGGGGGAAGGGTTGTCACGATATGGTAATTGAATTGGTTTTGAGTTGTGGTAAGTTGGAATGGAATTGAAGAATCCTTAGGTACATTTGTTAACCGGGAGTTGGTCAAACCTGGTTCCAATGGTCCTTCAGTTACAACAGATGTAGGTACAGCTTCAAGTTCACTAACAAAACTCATCATTTTCTCAGAAGCACCTCTAAACATTACATTGGAAAACGCGACACTTAAGGATATGTATATATAAGAAAGAAAAAGCAAAAAAAAAAAAAAATTAAATACCCAACAACCGTGCGATCCTCCCTTTTTCCCCTCAACCAATCAGAAAACGCGGCACTTAAGGACCGCAGTGCGGCCAAGACCGCACCAGACCGCGGTCTGGGGGCGGTGTTCTTGGTCTACGTGACACAAAGTGCGGTCTGAGACCGCACCCACACCCTTCAGCCTAACGAGACAAATAATAGTTATGATCCTATAACATCATATAGCTAAGTACAAATAACAAATAAGTAAATGATTTGTGAAATAAGTCAATAAATACTTCTATTTAAAACTTAGTGTTTAATGCTCAATTTTTTTTATCACTAAATTACTTTAAAATGCTTATTTTTATCCCTTAATTTTAACTTTTAAATCACTCTTGAGCTTACAATGATTTTTTTTTTTTTTATTTATAATTTTTGTGTTTAAAGCCTTGGAATGTCGACTTTGATGTTTCTAATTGTGTTTCATTGAATCTGAACCAAATATATGTTTTATTGCTCAATGCTCAATTCATGTGTTGATGACTTCAAATGTTGAATTTGTGAGCAAAAAGCATTAGCCATCGGCAGTTATGTAACGACAACCAAAAGAAAGTGTCAACAAGGAGCAAAGCAAAGAGAAGATCATGAACATATATACTACTAATGCACACGAGGAACAAGTTCTATTTTCAATGATTTCAAATGATCAAATGCCAAAATGGCAATATAGATTTTTTTTTCTTTTTTTTTTGCTCTTTTCCAAAAAAAAAATGGCAATATAGTTTGACAGCTTGGATTTAAGAAACTTTTTTTTTTTTTTTTTTTGCATAGCTAATTAGCAAATGAGAAAAATACATTTCTCTTAATTAAAACCTGGAACAAATATCCCAATTGGCGTTTAATTACCTATAACAAACTCTTGTCTAACATATGAGAAAAATACATAATTGGAAAAGTATAAGGATTATTTATGTAATTTTGTCTAAAGAATATCATAGTGTTGTAGTTTGTACAAAAAGCAAAAGTAGATAATACAAACCTGTCGTTCCGTTTGCAAAAGCTCCGGACTCCTGATGGCGACAGCCGTTTCCCGGGAGAGAAATTTGGACGTCGAAGACGATGAACTTCTCATTCTGTTCTCCGAGCAACGCCGCGAGCTCACGGACGCCATCGCGGCCGATTCCGACCTTGATTTCGCCTTCCAACTGCAAATGGAAGAGGCGATAATAGTCTCTTCAATCTCTCAGCCCTCTTCATCGTCGTCTTCCTCACACCAGCCATTCCTCCTCCTAAACGAAGTCACAGAAGCCCCTTCCGGCATCGCTCATCTCATCGCTGAAGAAATCGACAAGTTCGAGCGCGAACGCAGCGATCGGGAGTTGGTCGAAGCGGAAAAGAGGAACATGCAGGAGAATCTCAACCGTCTGATACACGATCAGATCTTCGCTCGCAAGATTAAAGGAGTTCCCGATGATGAGTGGAGAAGAACCGGAGATTATATTCAGAAACCGTACGGATTGTCGCCGTCGTCAAATGAGGAGGCTTTTAGGATCTATTTCAAGGGTTTGGTGAGCGATGAAACGGTTATGAATTTCAAAATGCGGTTTGCTGGAATAGGAGTCGCAATTTGTGATACAAGCGATTGTTGTGTATTTGAGTTGCTGAAACCCTATTTGCTCGGTGGAAACGAAGGTGAAGATAATCTGATAGAGCTTAAAGCTTTGATTGAAGCGCTGAATACTGCTGTTACTCTTGGGTTAAAACGAGTTAATGTTTTCTGCGACAGCAATTCGGTTTATCAATGTGTAAGTCTGAATTTCACTGCTTATAATCTGAATTGTTGAACTATATCTCATCTTGTCTTGTCTCAATCACACTGCTTATGCTTTCTGCTATTTGGCAATGAAGCTCACTGGTAAAGGGCGTTCATCAGACAACAGGATTGCGTTATTGATTAATCAGCTGAACCTCATTCAGAGAAATTTTGTTTCCTGCAGTCCATTCCTTGTGACTCAAAACAACGTAAAGTTTGCTTTCCAATTTGCAAAAGATGCAATACTTTCTCAGGCCAAGAAATCTGCAGAAAACACTTCTGGGAAGACATTACTGGAACAATGTACAATCTGTTTCGAACAGACCTACATCGCCCAAATGTTTCCTATCAACAAATGTCTACACAAATACTGTTTTTCCTGTATGAGAAAGCATGTAGAAGCAAAGTTACATCAAGGGAAGCTACCCGAATGTCCACATGAAGGCTGCAAATCTGAGCTTCAACTCGAGAGTTGCAAGAAGTTCTTGGAACCGAAACTATATGATATGATGAGCTCAATGATAAAAGAAGCTTCGATTCCTCCATCAGAGAAAGTTTATTGCCCATTTTCTTGTTGCTCTGCTTTAATGTCAAAAAGTGAGATCAAAGAACATGGTGGAAGAGAAACTGGAATGAGAAAATGCATCAAATGTCATCGTCTTTTCTGTATCAATTGCAATGTTCCTTGGCATGAGAAAGTCACCTGCTCTGACTACAGTCAACCTTCTAATGAGGCAAAACTGAAGTCGCTTGCAAAAAGGAAGCATCGGCGTCAGTGTATCAAGTGCAAGAATATGGTTGAACTCACAACAGGGTGCTACCATATCTATTGCAGGTATTGTATTATCTTTCTTCTTATACAAAACATATGAAGATTGAAGATATATATATATATATATATATATATATATATATATATATATATATATATATATATATATATATATATATATATATATATATATTTAGTTGTATGTGGTTGAATTAAAATGTGATTATTGCAGATGTGGACATGAGTTTTGCTACACGTGTGGAGCTGAGTGGATTAACAAGAAACCCACGTGCAAATGTCCATTATGGGATGAGTGCAACATTATATACGCCAATAGACAGAGGCAACGTCGATAATAATAATGGATCCACTAATCTAAGTATCCAACTCACCTCTTTTTTTTTTTTTTTGGATTTACAGGTTGTCGATGTTGATATTGTGTTTCCTTTTTGTGTGTTTGTTTTTAAGTAACGTTTTTTTTAGGTTAACCTAGTAATATGAGAAGTAATTTTGAATAAGTTATTGTCGGTTTTTTTTAGGTTTGGAAGTAGTTTTAGTTGATAAGCATAGTTTCCCCAATTACAAGAGCATCGAAACTATACCTAGAATTTGTTGTTCTCGTTCGTAGTTTCAAGCACGTACTTAACGGTTTGAGAGGAAATTATTTTTTTTAAGAATTTTATTAAGCAGTTCAATTGTGATGTTAATTAATAAGGTTTGGACTTACAAACATGGCAAAAACAAGCCAACTAGGAGACCATGTATGAAGGGTGACCGATTCACCCCTTTATTTTCCTCATACACCGTTTTTTTAAAAACGTAAATGCCAAATTTAAGCACCTATACTACAAAACATACACTTTTTGAGAAAAAATGACATTAACCCTATAATTTCTCATAACATAATCTAGATCATAACATTCTTTAAATCATGAAATTTTGATTCAATACTATCAAATATCATAACATTTTTAAATCATAATAAATTAAAGACTATAAATACGTTGAGTCGTAATATATTTTTATAATAAATAGTTTAAATCATCTTATTTACATTATATCATTTTTAACATTATTTATTTAAAAACTTTCAATCTTATAAAATAAAGTATCATATTTTTAACATTATATATATAGGGTTAGGTTATTTTCTTTTCACTATCTATTGTGTGCATGTATGATTAATTCTCGACAAATCATTTTAGTTATTAAGAAAGTAATTAATGCATATTACATGTTGAAGATATAATGGATATTAATTACATCTTCAGCATTTAATATGCATTAATTACTTTCTTAAAATAACTAAAATCATTGGTCCATAAATAATCATACATGCACACAATAGATAATGAAAACATTTGAACCTATATATATATATATATATATATATATATATATATATATATATATATATATAATTCAAATTAATTCTTATTTTAAAGAACTAAAATTATTTCGTATTTCTGATTAAATGAACTTTTCTAAACGATTAAGTTGATATTTTTTTCACGTCTCATTACCTTTCTCTAAAATAAAAAATAATGAAAATTAAAATCAATTATCAACAAACAATTAAATGTAAATTCAAACACCCATCAATATTAAAGCTGGCAAAAATCGATCCAACCCGAATCCAATCCAAAATTAGCGGGTTGGGTTGAGATTTTCAACTCATTTAATTTAAATGGATCAACCCGTCTAACACGTTTAATTAAATATGTTGAGTTAGGTAAAAATTATCAACCCATTTTCAACCTGTTAATCCATTTAACTATAATATATATATATATATATATATATATATATATATATATATATATATATAATTTAATATTATTTGAATATTATCATGTATTAATTAAAGTATTAATTTGTAAATTATAATGTCGCGTTATTATTATTTATGTTTAATAAAATTCAATCCTAATTTCCATCTTTTTTTAGCGTCGATAATACTGGTCACTCTCGAAAATGACTGTGAAATTAAACATTTTTAATGTTATTTGAACAATTTATTTGTATTTATGAATTTGGATTGTGCTTTTGTCATAATTATGAAGTTTTATTTATGTTTTATAGTTTAAGTGGTATAATATTTAATTATATAATTTATTTTAAATGGGTTAACCTAAGTTTAACCAATTTATTTAATAGGTTGGGTCGGGAACTACGTAAACAGGTCGACCCGGTGATAACCCATTTATCTAAAAGGTTGGGTTGGATTGGAAATATCAACTCACTTAAATAAACAGGTTGGGTTGAGTTAAAATTTCAACCCAATTATTAAATGGGTTGAACCCGAATCCAATCCACGTCGAACCATTGCCACCACTAATTAGACCTGGAAAATGTGTCGTGTCGTGTCGGGTTCGTGTCATTTCGTGTCAAGACATTAAATGGGTTGAAAGGGCTTGACCCTAACCCGACTCATTTAATTATTGTGCCTTGCCGTGTCAACCCGTTTATTTTCGTGTCGGGTTTCGGGTTAATGTTTAGACTTTGTAAATATGTTATGTCATGTCGAGTTGAAATATTTTAAATGTTGGAAAGTAGGAGTTATGGAGGCAAAAAGGAAAAGTGAAACACTGGAGTTATGAGATGGAATGACAAAATTTATAGTAAGTTCATAAGGAAAATGAAAAGAGTTGAAGTTGAGGAGAAAATGGATAGGCGGCGAGGATGACTAAAATTAAGTAACTTTGAAATTTTGAATATTACTTCTAATTCTTAAGTTTAACCTACTATAAGTCTATAATATATAATATATTTATAAAAATATGAAATTTATAATAAATAATACATAATTAAACGGACCATATTCAAGTTGAAAGTCTTGACACTAACTCTACCTATTTAATTACCGTGTAGTGTCGTGTCAACCCGTTTACATAAACGTGTTGAAATCTCTGACCCTAACCCGCTAATTTCGTGTTGGATTCGTATCGATTTCTCGTGTTGTGTCATGTTTTGCTAGGTCTATCTCTGATCAATATCCGGTTAATTTACATTCAAATGGTAAGTGCATAAACATGTAAACTAGTCAAGTAGATTTTTAGTAGTTTCATTTAGATGAGAAACTTATTTGTACATAACATAGTTTTTTTCGATAGATAATAATTGATGATATATAAAAGTATACAATAAAATATATACTTCATTCACTCATTTGTACGACTATATATATATATATATATATATATATATATATATATATATATATATATATTTGTGTATTATATTTTTTATATATGAATCAGTTTCTAAATAATAGAATCATTTTCAATTAATATTGTTTATAAAATATAAATACATTCGGCCGACCGGTCCGTTTGCATTGGGCCGGAAATCCACGGTAAAAATATGTATTGAACAAGGGAAATGCAACCGTAAATTGGCGGCGGTGATTTTTTAGGAGCAGAGATATTTCATTATCATCTCTTTGAAACTCTCGTTTTGGAGCCAATACGATAACCCACACCACAGCATGGAGGACGTCGACGACGACACTGAACTTCTGATCCTCCTCTCCGAGCAACGCCGTGAACTCACGGCAGCTATTGCCGCTGATTTCGACCTTGATTTCGCCTTCCAGCTGCAAATGCAAGAGGCGATCAAACTCTCTTCGGCCTCTCAACCTTCTTCCTCCTCCTCCTCGTCTTCCTCTCACCAACCTTTCCTCTTCCTAAGCGAAGTCACAGACTCTCCTGCCGGCATCGCTCATCTCATCGCGGAAGAAATCGATAAGTTTGAGCTCGAACGCAACGACCGGGAGTTAGTCGAAGCGGAAACGAGAAACATGAAGGAGAATCTCAACCGTCTGATACACGATCAGGTCTTCGCTCGCCAGATACTTGACGTTCCTGAGGCTGAGTGGATAAGAACTGGAGATTACATTGAGAAACCCTACGGATTGCTGCCGTCGTCGAATGAGGAGGTTTTTAGGGTATATGTCAAGGGTTTGGTGAGTGATGAGACGGTTATGAATGTGAAAATGCCATTTGCTGGGATTGGAGTCGCGATTTGTGATACAAGCGATTGTTGTGTATTTGAGTTGCGGAAACCCTATTTGCTTGGTGGAAACGAAGGTGAAGGTGATCTGGTAGAGCTTAAAGCTTTGATTGAAGCGCTGAATGCTGCTGTTACACTTGGGATAAAACGAGTTCATATCTTCTGCGATAGCAATTCTGTTTATCAACATGTAAGTCTCTATGTTTTCCACAATAACACTGCTTGTGTAAATTATTAAACTGTTTATCATCTTTCCTTGAATGGAATTGATGTTATGTTTGGCAATGCAGCTCACTGGTAAAGGGCACACAACAAACAACAAGATTGTGACATTGATTGATGAGCTGAACCTTATTCAGAGAAAATTTGCTCACTGCAGCCCATTCCTTGTGACTCAAAACAATGTAAAGTTTGCTTGTCAACTTGCAAGAGACGCAATAGTTTCTCAGGCCAACAAATTTGTAGAAAACAATTCTGGGAAGACATTACTGGAAGAATGTACAATTTGTTTCGAATCCACCTACATCGCTCAGATATTTTCTATCAACAAGTGTGAGCACAGATACTGTTTTTCCTGTATGAGAAAGCATGTAGAAGCAAAGTTGCATCAAGGGAAGCTACCCGAATGTCCACATGAAGGCTGCAAATCTGAGCTTGAAATCGAGAGTTGCAAGAAGTTCTTGGAACCGAAACTATATGATATAATGAGCTCAGTGATAAAAGAAGCTTCTATTCCTCCATCAGAGAAAGTTTATTGCCCAATTCCTAGTTGCTCTGCTTTAATGTCTAAAACAGAGGTCCAAGAACTTGCTGCTAATTTCTCAGGTGTTGCCCTAGAAGCTGGAATGAGAAGATGTGGGAAATGTCTTCGCCTCTTTTGTATCAATTGCAATGCACCTTGGCATTTTAACATTAATTGCTCTAACTACAAGCAACCTGAAAATGAGGCAAAACTCAAGTCACTTGCTACAAGGAAACTTTGGCGTCAGTGTATCAAGTGCAGGAATTTGGTTGAATTGGCAGAAGGTTGCTATCACATTTATTGCAGGTATCATTTTCTGATCTCCACATAAGTGGAATTACCTTCCCTACTTTAAATTATCATAATTCTTAAGTTGAAATAATGGAATTGCAGATGTGGATATGAGTTTTGCTATACGTGTGGAGCTGAATGGATTCAGAAGAAAGCAACGTGCAGATGTCCAATCTGGGATGAGAGGAACATCATATATCGATGATGTGATGAATCAGGTTTTTTCTTCTTCATCATCTTTTTGGTGCTCCTGAAAGGATTTAACTGTTGCAGAGTAGATGTAGATCCCACAACTTTTATGGAAAAATGTTTTGCTTTTTTTTTTTTTTTTTTTTTTTTTTTTTTGGGTTTGGACATATTGGTTATTTTAAGACCATGTTCAACAATATCACCAATGTTTTGAACAAAAAATGGTGCAAAAGGCTATTTGTCTACGTATTTAATATGTTTTTATACTAAAAAGTATTAATATATTTCAAGTATGTTAATATTTTTGTTATAATAGCTTTAATATGTCCAAAGAAGTAAATCATATATTGATAATTCGAATTACTTGTGACGTTCTTAAAACAAATATATTCTATACTCACAGGATGTTTGAGATTATTTATTTGAAGTGCTTATTGATTTATTGTAGTTGTTTTAAATGTTTGGATATGAAAATTTTATAAGCATTTATTGTAAAAGAGCACAACCACATTGACCATTTATACTTTTTATAAGCTTCATCCATAAAGAATCATTAATCGTATGAAATCTCCCTCTCCATTCTTGTAAAAGAGCATAAATACTTTCGAACCCAACTAAATTTCTTATCAATTTCTCCATCTCTATTTGACCCAACACACTTATGTGTTAAATCAACTTTTTTCTACAAACAATCAATTAACACATTTTGTAGACTTAGGTGACTATTGTCGTTTTTTCATTTGATATGTTTATATCCAACAAAAAAATTGATGAAATCCATTTATCATTGTTTGGACAATATTTAATTACCTTGGAGGATTAGGGTCCGGTTTACCTCGTTATTAGATTAATATTAATATAATATTAAAACTATCATAACATTATTTTTTTTTTTATAAAAATGGAGTAGGGTTAGAGATGTTTTACATCATTTTTATATGAAAATATAGTATTAACACCAAAAATGTAGTTGGGTTGGAGATAGGGTAAATAAAAGCTAACCGCAAACCGTAAAAATCAAGAAAAAGAAAACAAAATCAAACAAATAATCGATGGTATGATTTTTATTTTACAGAAACCGAGTATTTGCGGTACAATTTGATTTTGTATTATAAATCACACCACATCATTTGTAAAAACCAAGTACCAAAAACCGCACTATATAATTTTTTCAATATATAAATAATCTATATTACCTTTTTGATATTTATAAAATATATTACTTTTTATGCTTTTATTAATTACTTTGAACTAAAATGAATTAAAAAGCAATATTTCATTTTCAACCTTAAGTCCGCAACATAAACAAAGGTTTATAAATAAAAATAAATCTTTAGAAAGAAAAACCGTTATGTCATTACCATTTGCTCTAAGTTTTAAGAGGAACAACTTTATTAATGGAATATAGACTATATAAAAATGGCTTGGTTATAGTTAGTGAATTGCCTAAAATTTTTAAATTTGGAGAATACATTTGGACTATTAAAATAGCCCATTTTTAAATCTCCAAGCTTCTAGAAGTTCTAAAATATATTTATAATAACAATCTATTTTGGTCATTATTTTGAGATAGGAATGAAATTTATTTAAATTTTGGTTTCAAACTCTATATATCTTATATCTTATACTATATATAAAGCATATTAGTCATATCTTGAATTTTAAGAGGTACAAGATACAAAACTTTTTGTACAAATCAATTATGCATAACAAAATCATTAATACTTACCAAAATTTTGAAAACTTGAATTAAGAAATGTTGTTAAAAAAATAATTTGAGCAAAATAACAATTTTAAAATATTAAATTCATCAATATAAGTTAATTTATATTTCTTAAATTAGATACAGGTAATAATTAACATTAAATGTATAAACATACAAATAAATATAATTTCTAAACAAAAATATTTTAATTAAAAATGGTAATTTTTCTTATTACATAATAACTAACAACAAAATCTAATAATTATTTTCCCGTAAGAAAACTATTCGCCAGAAAAACTATTTATCGCCGCTGTTTTACTCGGTACTTGTTCGGCCGACTATCGCATAGCGAGTACTCAGGAGTACTCGGATTCGTTAATTCATGTATAAATATTTTTAGGAAACTTATATATGTCAAAATCATAAGTTAAAATCTTAAGTTGATTGAAATATATAACAAAATTAGATACATGTGAATACACAAAAACTGAAAAAACACATAATGGTCTCACTTCGTGACTAATTATTGAAAATTTAAGATGTATATATAGTAATAATCACATATGTTTGTGTTAAATAATAAATTGTCAAGTATATTATACACATTAATCACTGAGTTGACATGGTTTTACAACATTGCTTAGTTCAGTAAAGGGCCGATCAGGGAGTACTCGGAGGAGTAATCGGCCAACTCGGCGAGTTTTACAACACTGTGTGTGTGTGTGTGTGTGTATATATATATATATATATATATATATATATATATATATATATATATATATATATATATATATATATATCGGATGATGACTATTTTTAAGATAAGGACTCGTGAGTACACCTTAAAAATTTTGAAAAAAAAAACAAATCATTAAATCGAGCATGGTATTATATTGGAGAGAAAAAGATTGGAAAAAAAATTGGATCATTAAAATTGAAGCATGGATCATTGTTATGATCCATGATTCAATTTTTATGATCCATGATTTAATTTTAACGATACAAAAAAAATTCAAAATTTTTTTCTCTCGGATATAGTACTACACTCGATTATATGATTTGTATTTTTTAAGATTTTTTTTTTCAATTTTGTTAAGGTGTCCTCACCGAAAAGAAAGTCCTCACCAGAACCCGACTATATATATATATATATATATATATATATATATATATATATATATATATATATATATATATATATATATATATATATAGTTTCAGTGAGGACTGATAAAATGGTGAGAACTGCGATGACAGTCCTCCACCACCCATTTCGTCAAGTGCACAAACGTCAAACCCAAATACTTGGACGTGGTGTTTTGGCATGTAACCAACGTTCGTGGTAACTAATACGGACTCGAGAATTTAATTATGCGCGGTGAACGTCCATGGAACATCATTGAAGTGAGTTTTATTATTTATTATCATTTATTTTTCTATTTTTTGTTAAAAAAAATTAAAAAAAAATAGATATATGCTCGGTTTTGACGTTTTTAATTTTTTGAGTAAATTACACAAATAGTCCCTATGGTTTAGGGTAATTTATATGTTTGGTGCCTAACTTATTGTCTTAACTTGGAAGGTCCCTACAGTTTGTTTTTGTTACACGTTTGGTCCCTATTGTTTGTTTTTTGTTATGCGTTTGGTCCCTGTCTTACCTATAAAGACTATTATTTAAATAGGGAAAAATGGTGGGATATGTTAGGTAATGTGAGGGGGGTCTGGTTGAGGGTCTATTTATTTAAATAAATTAAAAAATCAAGGGCAATATAGTCTTTTTAAGTAAGACAGAGACTAAACGCGTAACAAAAACAAACAGTAGGGACCTTCCTAGTTAAAAAAATAAGTTATGGACCAAACGCGTAAATTACCTTAAATCATAGGGTCCATTTGCGTAATTTACTCTAATTTTTTTATTTTTTATTTTTCCGTTTTTTAATTTCCTTACTACATACTTGAAGGTGCAAGTGTTTTTCTTTATTTTTGTTTTTACTTTTTGATTTTTTTGTTATTTTTTGATTTTTTTTATTTTTTAAAACAAATAAGGTTTTGAGTTTTTAATGTTTAACAATTATAAAATTTTAAATAAGAAGAATATTAAGAATCATAATATTTTTGGTTCATAAAATTTTGAATCAAAATGTTTTGAATCATAGTATTTTAAATTAAATCATTTTTGAATCATAAGATTTTGGATCAATAACATATTAAATTAAATATAGGTTTTATTCAAAAAGAATTATGGATCATTATTAGGGATGTAAGTGAGACAAGCCAACTCGCGAGAAACTCGAGACCGACTCGGAAAATACTCGAAATCGACTCGACCTTAATCGAGCCGAGCTCGAGTACAAAAATACTCAACTCGTAAGGCTCGCGAGCTTAGTCGAGCTTAGTGTAATTTACATATAATTGTTCATTTATAAGATATATGTCATTTCTTTATAATTATTCATTTATGACATATATAGTTGATGTTATATTGATATTCGATGATTAATAGTGGTTTTTTTGGTAGTTTGGACATTTACATGTGGAATGTTTAATATTTCTTACTTAATTTAATGATTTTGATTTTTTTAAAATATTAGTCGAGCCGAGCCGAGCTTGAGACTGTCGAGTATTTCACGAGCCCGATCTCAAGCTTAAAATCAAGGCTCGAGTCGAGTTCGAGTCGAGTTTCGAGCTCGAGTATTTTAGTCGAGCCGAGCTTGATAATATTCGGCTCGACTCGGCTTGTTTACACCCCTATTCATTATATATTTTCAATTATAAAAGATATAGTTAAGGATTATAAAATATTTTAATCTAAATATTTTTAGATCATAACAAATTAAGAATCATAAACAAGTTGAATCAAAAGTTGTTTTGGATTCATCACATTCTAGATCATATTATGTTCAATATATATATATATATATATATATATATATATATATATATATATATATATATATATATATATATATATATATTTCTTATAATTAAAAATAAATACTTCAAAAACTTATTTATGGAAAAATTCTTTTTACAAAGTCACTAGTATATTGAGTAGAAGTATAACTCTTAAATTTTTATGATTTTTAGAGAATTTTTTTCTAGATTTTTTATAAATAAATAAATAAATATATAATTTTTTTTTTCAAATTTCGTGATTGTGTGCTCATTTTGTAAAGAATTAGATTTTAAGAACTTTTGTTTTTTAAGATTTTTTTTTCAAAGAAAAGAAAAGGTTATATGGTCAAAAAAACGAAGTATGTGAAAACCTATACGACATTGCTTTGGGATATGAAAATTTTAGAGCCTCGGGTATGTATGTAATGGAATTCATACAACTGGTGTATCTTTGAGGTTGAAGATTGTCTAAAGCTAGAGGATAACGAATTACATTTCAGTGGATTCAAATGAATATTGGAAAATACAAGACTTTGAAGTTCTTTTTAAATTTCTATAACTTTTTGGAAGACAAGGCTACGACGTCTCTGTTGTCGTGTTACAATTTCTTGGATGAACTTTACCACAAATAATAATAAATTGAAAATAGAAACCATAAATTGAAAAAGACAGTTGTTAATAAATTGACAAATTCTAATAAAGTTGGGAGGAAAAAATGCAATTGGGAAGATAAACATGAAAGCTTCTTCCTCAAGCTAGGGTGAAATGATTGAAAAGTGTTTTCAAGTTATGTTCTTTGCATTTAAATGTTTTTAATATGGATTTGGACTATGAACAATGCTACTTTGATTTATATGTTATAGTATATTGTTAAATGTTAACTGCATGCACTTTTTGTACTAGGTAGTTTGGTTTCATTCACTTCATAGTCATCACAAAACGACAAACATCTACAACGCAAAAAATAAATAAATAAATAAATAAATAACACTTCAAATCCATACTACATGTTTTTTAACCATTCAATGAAACAAACTATCATTAATTTCACGTAAAATCTAAACGTAATGAACTTACTATCTTTTATCATTTCATGCACACTACTCACATAAAATAACAAAAATTATAAGTTTGTTAGATTGATTAGTATTGATTTGACTTTTATAAAATCAATTTGTTTTTAAGCATATGAATCAAAAACATTAGTAAAAAGTTAAATATCACCTCACCATAATCAATGGCTATAAGTAACCACCATGTTCATTCATATTTCATTTAACCATGGTTAATTATCAACTCCAAATTTTCCAAAACCACAAACAAATAGCAAAATCTTTTCCCCTAAAAATGGTGAAATCTCTTTTGTAATAACCATACAAAAATACCATTTATAGCTTTCAAAACACCAAAAGAACATAAAAAGGAAAATTTGAGTCAAATTACCTCAATTTTGTGACCTATTTACTCCACATATATAATATAGCTTTCATCCCAAATTGGACATGTGCATGTAGGTTTCTTCTCAATCCATTCAGCTCCACACGTATAGCAAAACTCATATCCACATCTGCAATAGTTAATTACTTTTAATTTCATGAATATAAAACAAGAAAATATAATAATTATATTTAATAAAATGGTTATAATATATACCTGCAACAAATATGGAAGCACCCTGCTGCTAATTCAACCAGATTCTTGCACTTGACACACTGACGCCAGTTTTTACTTGATGCAAGCGACTTCAGTTTTGCCTCATTAGCAGATTTATACTCAAAAGACTCGATGTAATCACAGCAACTCATATTATCATGCCAAGCTACATTGCAATTCATGCAAAAAAGACGATGACATTTCACACATTTTCTCTTTCCAGATTCTTGAGAAGAAGAAGAAGAAGAAGAAGAAGAAGATGAGGGGGGAGCTTGTTGTTGGAGCTCGGTTTTTGACATCAAAGCAGAGCAACTAGAAACTGGGCAATAAACTTTCTCTGATGGAGGAATGGAAGCTTCTTTTATCATTGAGCTCATCATATCATATAGTTTTGGATTCAAGAAACTTTTGCAGGTTTCAATTTCAAGCTCAGATTTGCATTCTTCATGTGGACATTCGGGTAGCTTCCCTTGATGCAACTTTGCTTCTACATGCTTTCTCATACAGGGAAAACAGTATCTGTGTAGACATTTGTTGACAGAAAACATTTGGCCAATGTAGGTGGATTCAAAACAGATTGTGCATTGTTCAAGTAATGTTTTCCTCGATTCGTTTTCTGCTAATTTGGTGGCGTGAGAAAGAATTGCATCTTTTGCAAGTTGATAAGCAAACGCCAGATTGTTTTGCTTCACGAGAATAGGGCAGCAATAAGCAAATTTTGTCTCCATATGGTTCAGATGATTGATCAATGTCATAACCTTGTTGTCTGTTGGTCTCTGTTCACCGATTAGCTGCAGATTTTCGAACATAAGATGGAAAAAGAAAAACCCTAAAATTGGATGTATAGAAGCTTACATGAGAAAAGCGATTCAGATTTCATGAATGTGGAGACTTACATAATGATAAATCGAAAGGCAGTTGCAGGAAATTTCAACTCGTTTTAACCCAAGAGTAACAGCAGAATTCAGCGCTTCAATCAAAGCTGTAAGCTCTAAAACATCATCATCTTCACCTTGGGTTCCACCAACCAAAAAGGATTTCCTCGATTCAAATACACAGCAATCGGACTCATCATAAATCGCAACCCCAATCCCAGCGAACGACATTTTAACATTAATAACCGACTCATCGCACACTAAACCCCTGAAATAAACCGTAAAAACCTCCTCGTTCGAAGACGGCAACAACGCGTACGGCTTCTCAAGGAAATCCCCAGTCATCGTCAAGTCAACATCGGGAACGTCAAGAATTTGGCGAGCAAAGGGCTGATCGTGTATCAGTCGGTTGAGATTCTCATTCATGTTCTTCAATTCCGCGCCAACTAACTCCCGATAGTAACGTTCGCGCTCACGCTTGACGGAATTTCGAGCAGTGCCGGAAGGGGACTCTTGAGTTTCGTTTAGGGGGAAGTAGGAAGACGACGATGAAGAAGGTTTAGAGGATGAAGAGACTTTGATCGCCTCTTGCATTTGCAGTTGGAAGGCCAAATCAAGGTCGGAACCGCGTTCGTCGGAGTCGGAGAGGAGGATCAGAAGTTCATTGTCGTCGTCGACATCCATGGCGTGTGGGCTTTTGGCTGCAAATATAGAGTTTCAAAAAGATGATATACCGAAATGACAGCCTAAATATCACCGTATGGTTATTATCTTTTGACAAATTTTCATAAATAGTCCTACAACTTTTTAATTTTTTTCTTGTTCCTATGCGCAAACATTACATAATTTTGTCAAATCTATCTTTTATACTCTTCGTATCGCCACCGATATCCTTCAAATCATTTGAATCCGATGTTTTGTACTTGCATTTGTTTTTGTTCTGTCCCTTCCCATTAGTCTCGAAGGTGGTGTAATTTGAACTAAGGTCGAAACCAACACGACCATCAGATGTAGTATGTTTAGATTCGGATGTTCTTGACCGTTTTGAACCGCTCTCGATATGAGCGTCAAATATTTTGTTCAATTGTCATTTTGTGTTGTCTTTGACGGGATTCCAAACTTCAACAAACTTGAAAGGCTTCTTGTTTTCTTTTTGGTAGACTTTTAAAGCTTTCTGCAAAATAACGACATCGCTTTCACCGTTTATCCATTGTCATTCATGTTGTTATATAAATCGTTAAACAATATGACTTCCTTGTTCATCTTCCCCCATTTTAAGTAAATTTGGTCTTTTGTACGATACTTCGAAAGGTTCATTCCTTTGTAGAATCTATATTTAACTTGCATCCAAAAACGGTCATGTTTTTGGTCTTTACCCATCTTTGCATCTTCAAAGATATCGATCCATGCTTGTACCAATACTAAACATTCGTCATTTTCCTAATTTTTAGCTGACACCTTCTGTTTTCTTTTAGTAGATGCTCGAGTGGGTTGAATTTCTTGAACGAATTCTGGTTCAGAATCAGAAATGGGTGTTTGTGGTTGTGATTGTTTTTGTTGAACAAACTTGGATTGGGACAAAAACTCAAATGGATTAAAATATGGATCGGTGTGTGGTGCTCTTTGTGTTTGTGGTTGTGTTGGTCGTTGTGGTTGTGAAAATTGGTGTGGAAAATATGATACCATATCACCATAATAATGAAAAGGAGGTGAATAAATCGGTTGATCCATCGTAGGTCTAGCGGGTGTGGTGTTTCTAGCGGGTGTTTTTTGGTTGTTTGGGTTATTGGAAGAAGGCATTTTACAAATTTTTTGAAGTGAATTTAGTAAAAGATGGAGAGAATTGAATTTCGACCATTCCCAACGGTCACATACCAATGGCCAATCAATATGCACAGTAATGTGGGGAGAGGTGCGACCAAACCGCATAGGGTGGGGGCGGTGTTTCCCTGCCTATGTGGCAAAGGGTGCGACCTAGCAACTACCACTCCCCATAGTCTTAAAATCAATTCAAAATGTCTACCCCTCGTCCTCATTTGAAATCGATTCAGGCTTGTTAAGCAAAAAAACAAAAAAAAAAAAAAACAAAAAAAAAAAAAAAAAAAAACAAAAAACAACAACAACAACATCGGTTCTAGATTGCATGTGTGATTTTAGAGAAGACGAAAATGGTGCAAACCCTAATTCCAATTGTCGGATTTTAAAGAAAACATCGTGATCACGTTCCCCTTGATGTCTCCTACAAATACCACACGAATTCGGCTCCGATCGGTCGTCAAAACAAGATACACATACTATCCTTTCACTATCATCTTCATGGCCTTTGTGGCCACCTCTGGCCGCCATTCCACAAACTGAAACCACCACCCTCTTCCTCTCTGTCTCTCACTCCCTCTAACTTTACTTCATATAGAGGATCATAACAGAAGGGGGTGAAGGAGTTCCTAATACAGTTCTGATGCTAGTGGTTTCCAAGAAACATTACTTGATCCATTGGTTTTGTCTAGATTCCTCCAGATCGAGTTCATCGTGTTACCGATTTCTAAACCCATAAGTTGCTTCATACGTTGGATATAGTGTAACACCTAACTTTTTAATACAAAGTACACCCAAAATTATCCATTTATAAATCACGAATCATAACAAATTTGGTGTACATTCGTATTATAAATCAGTGCAAGTAGGTATCAAAAGAATCTTATAATAACCTCGTGTAAGAATCTAATTTGGGCGCTATTGAGTCCATTTCTTTTTACAAGCCTACATGAACCTGAAATACATACACAACAAAATGGTACACTACAACAAGTTTGGTGGGTAACCATATCAATAAGATATAATTTAATTAGACGATTAATTATATCATCACATTCTCAACCATATAACCCTAATGTGTCTTCCAAACATTCAATATACAAGTAAGGCATTACTAGCACTAAGTATGTCGTTTATTATTCATAATAGACTTACAGCCAAGTAAACTACTATCTATTCCAACTAACCTTTCTAAAACGTCCCACTAATAATGACATAAAAATTTTCGTTTTAGATTAATAAATCATTAATACATATCATTTCCATTAAAGCAAGGTAATCAATAATTATCAAAACATCATCATATCAGAGTAAATCACAGAATACGGAAACATGTGGTGTGTGCTCTGCAATTATCCCGAACTCTTCTATTTGAAAACTAAAGTGTCTAAAACATAAACTGAAAACCGTAAGCACAAAGCTTAATGAGTTCCCCAAAATATCACATATCATACATAATAAACATATAATGGGCCCCGCCCGACATCGGGCCCCGCTTGGTATACAGTTCGGGCCTCGCCCAACATACATAATACATATAACAAATAAATGCATACACATGCAACAATCATAAAGATACATAGCATATAGCATGGTCATCGCGCCCTGCCCGACATCGGGCCCCACCCGCTAAGCATACAAGTACATAACACATGCAAAAGTCACGCGGACAACTAGCATGCTAACATAGCATAATCATGGGCCAGCATTGGTGCCTTCGACCCGCTAAACATAGTGAGGAAACTCACCTCGCACTTATAACGACGTAAATTTTCAAACCAAAATTTTCAATTTTAAAACACATTTATCTTAATAATAAAATCACAAAAGTGTCACAATATCAAATCATCAAATCGCACATCCAAAAACTGTATATATATCAAAACTCCAGGATCCTCTCAAACATAACTCAATCTCTAATGTGTGTATAATCAAGCTGACGCCTTCCCGTGATCCTGAGAAGTACCTGAAACACATAACACATAACACGGTAAGCACAAAGCTTAGTGAGTTCCCCAAAATACCACATACACAAATAACATGCCTCTCATGGCTATAACTCGGCATGGACCCTCCAGTCTCACGGCTCGGTATGGACCCTTCGGTCCTGTGTCTCGGTAGGACCCTCCAGTCCCATAGCTCGGGTGGACCCTCTAGTCCTACCCGGTAAACTCATAATAATACACAACATAAATCACATAGACATAATGCAGGATATCACAGCACTCAAATAAACACATAAGACCCTCCGGTCACACAACTCAGATTACCACTCTAGGTATGTATAGTGAGAAGACTCACCTCGAAAGAATCGGATAACCTCGAACTCGAATCACCGGTCTAGCCTCCGCCTAACACATATGATAATTATCCCTAATTAATAACGGCCCTCATGAAGCTAGACTAACCCTTCTATAAACTCACAGAAGGGTAAAAGACCATCTTACCCCTCCATGGGCTTAACAGTCCACAAATTGACCGAACCCTAAAAGTCAACGGCAGGGAGTACGTTGCGCGTACCAGCTCTCTACGTTGGGCGTACTCTACTGCCATGCATGCATCGGGGATGCTCGACCCCTACGTTGCGCGTATTGGGATTACGCCCAGCGTAAGTCCCGGTTTCACTCTTCTCACTCATTTGGTCTTAATCAGTTAAGACCTTGGCTCATATCACAAATCTGGACTTCCTAATAGCTCTTACTCCATAAAGTCAGTGACTTTAAGCCTTTGCATGGCTAATTTGGTCACAAACTCTCAAAACACTCATCCTCTTTTCTCATAAAGCTCATATCTCATGCATGGTTTGATTCTAACATTCAAGATTGGATTTTTATGACATTACATTACTAAATACACTCAAAGGGGGTTGATCATGGTTTTTGGAGCTCAATATCTCATTAAGTCTCCATCTTTTGGGACAAAACCCTAAAATACTCTCTAAAGATGCACAAATCATAAGAGTGAGAAATCTTGAAGCTTTATACCTCTATGTGAATCTCCCAACACAGATATGCTCAGATCCAAGGGCTTGAACTCTCACTCCTTCTTCTTTAAAGCTTCTTCTTAACCTCAAAAACACAAGAATTCACTCAAAAGCTCTCAAATGCACTCACAAGCTATAAGAACGAAGATTTAGGGTTAGGAGGGTTTGTTGTCTGAGAATGGTGGCCAGGAATGAGGCCATCGTATCCTTTATATAACGGACTCACCCCAAATTAGGGTTTTCACTATGGTCCTAGTATGATCGGCATACCCTCTGGTACGCCCAACGTAATAGGTGGCTTCCGCGTCAAATGCACGCATATGAGTACGTTGAGTGTACAGAGGGTACGCCCAACATAATAGGTGGCTTCCGCGTCAAATGCACGCATATGAGTACGTTGAGTGTACACTCGTATACGCCCTACGTACTCATTTACCACCTTTTCTCTATAAAGGGTCAAAACAGAAAAGTGCTTAAAAGATTAAGGGTTACAAAGTATACCTGGACTTGGGATGTTACAACACTGCCGAATTACATAAATGATCCATGTTTGTTGGATGACATATCCCTGTACTATCAATATCAAAACAACACCCAATTAACATTTGGGTTCCAATCCATAATCATAAATCCATACTTGGGCTAAAAGGACCATTTTACCCCTAACCTAGTTTGGTCCTAGACTAAGGCCCAAACTCACAATCTAAAATACCCAAAGCCAATTAATCAACCAAGGCCCAATTATGGCCCAATTTTCGAAATTGGTCTCAAACCCCTTACATGGGCATTACCTTAAAGCCCAACCATTTTCTTAGCCTAAGACACTTGCACTCAGATGGCCTATTAAGAACTTAAACACCTAAGACCAAAAGAAAGCCCAAATTTGAAGCCCAAAATACAAAATCCAACTTGACTGAGTACGTAGGGCGTACTCAGCTGTACGCTAAGCATACATGCTATTTGGATTATACGTTGTGTGTACAGACTTGTACGCCCAACGTACTAATCCATTAGGCCAAAAATCTCAATTAAGCTCTTAATGCTTAAGTCCAAAAGCTCAAACCACATATCTGAGTCCTAATAAGAGTCTAGAACCATAATGTCACTGACTTAGTGAAACATCCCAAAAATAAGATCCAAAAAATTCATTGTTAAGTCATAATAAAAACCATAAGAATCATACATCATATAAAAATCGTAATTCATGTATCTCATAAATGTTATAAAAAATTGTCAGTATATCAAATCATATGTCAAACATCAGAGTAAATCACCCCAGGCTAAAAGTTGTGGTGTGTTCCATGCAGTCATCTCGAGTTCTTCCCCTTGCTAATGGAAGTACCTGAAACCAAAACTGAAAACTGTAAGCACGAAGCTTAGTGAGTATCCCTAAACTACCACATACCATAAACATAATCACATAATGCCATACATTAGGCCTAGCCCACTACATCAGGCCCTGCCCGACATCGGACCCCGTCTGGCATCGGACCGAAGTCCGGTATACATAAAACATATCAACAAGCAAATAACATAAACACATAACGTAAACATATAAGCATTCCTCGGGCTTGCCCCGACATCGGACCAAAGCCCAGCACATATAACACATAACATATAAGCTAAACATTGTCACACCCAAAAACCGGAACGGCGGAAACGTTCTGGGGTGGATGATGTCATGTCAAGTATCACAACACATGCATTATAGTAATCAAAGTACAACAAAACATTGCATTAATAGTAATAGTTTTACATGGTTTACATTACAATGCACCAAAGTAATACAAGTAATAGAATAAGTACAGCTTGGTACTAAGCTATCTTCATCAACAGCTCCGGGAATGTACCTGTCTAATGCTGACCTGAGAATACAAGTTATTTGAAAAGCGAGTATCAGCATTTTTACAATGCTGGTGAGTTCATAAGTATTTAGTATCATTTTATCCAAATAACTTTAATAAAAGTGTTAGTTTTAGAGTATCCATTAAATTAGAGTCCTTTCCAGAAAATCCTATATTTTCTTTAATAAAAGCAGTCTTCTACCAAGACTGGACGGAGTTATGTGGTAAAAAGTAGTTTTCCCTTAATCGCTATCATTATCAAAACACAAAATTTGGTTTTTAAAGAAAGCAAGAGAAATCAGGGAAAATAACATATGCCTCAGCAGTGAAGACTGCTGACTAAGGCAAAAGGAATCATAGACTCCAGGAGAGTATCGAACAAATGACACGCCTGACTCAGTCTAACAAAGGGAGACACAGACCCCAGACGGTACCAAATGAAAGGTACAGCTAGCAAGGTCTAAAAACAAAGAATACAGACCCCAGACAGTATCAAATGAAAGATACAACTAGCAAGGTCTAAAACAAAGAATACAGACCCCAGACAATATCAAATGAAAGATACAGCTAGTAAGGTCTAAAAACAGTGTGACTCTGAGAGTGGGTTTCCAGCATACAATGTAAATTGATGGTGAAATACCATTACCTTAAGGCCATTAATTATAAGGTAACCTAGGATACTCGTAACCATACTAACCGACACTAGAGTACCTGACGCCCTACAAACGTCTATAAAATGTGACATTTGTCACCCCTTGGCTTGGTAGGCCGTGGACTGTAGCTAGCAGTCAGAGTGCGGGGGTGTCAATCCCATATAGATCTATACACACAATGTCCGCTCTCCCTACAGGAGACTCTGGTTACCAACTAGACGACGGAGAAGGCCGTGTCCCGAAGATGCATCCCAAATAGTGGGTAGTGGGTTTCCAATATAAGTGTTGAACAAGTGGTAGAGACTCATAACTGAACTGACTAACGCAAACCTACATGTCTATGCTTGTATACATAATATATAACTAATGAATCAAATGACCTTCAGACGGCCATCCGATCCCACCAGACCACATCTCAACGAAGAAAAGGAAATAGGGCGGACAAGCCTTCCTAAGTCCTTCAATCATTATTTATATGCACCTATACAAGCATAGGCATGCATCTAACTACGTCTGAGTGTGTAACAAGTGGAAACGTATCATGAAGTATAACCGAATCGTGATGTATAAATGTACAGTGTGGAATAACCGAATCGTGATGTATAAACGTACAGTGTGAAATAATCGAATCGTGAAGTATAAGCGTTACCATATATAAGTGTATCACGAAGTAGAAGCGACAACAAGTGATTGAGTGAAGTAAGAGCGTCTAATAGGCATAAGCAACTACAAGTATAAGTGAAATAGAGGCAATAACAAGTATAAACGCGTCACGAAGTGAAAGCGTTATCAAGTAGGAGTTTAATCTAAGAGGGAGTATCAAAACATGGAAGAAAACCTTTATACTTGAGAAAATCACAACTTGGTGTTCTTTGGTAAAATAAGTTTGAAAACCTTTAGAAATTCTTTGGAAACTTTTCATAAACCAGTTTAAAATGAACTTTGATAAAATAGTATAAGTAAGAGTTTTGAACAAGTGAAAACCTTTTGGAAAACCATTTATAGTATCCTACTTGGTAAAACAGTTTACAGTGTGGTAAATCTTTGTGCATGCGGGTTATCAATCACATGTGATTGATATGATAACTGGCATGTTTAACTTGTATTCCCCCCCTATAAAACATGTAAAAACATTTAAAAGGTTCATTCATGGGTATGAACTCACCTGATGTAAGTGGATCCGACGAAGGTGCCGGTTGGGTGCTCGGTGTCAAGTAAAGACTTGGACACACTTAGTGACCTATTTAACATATGATAACATATGTTCACATACAATTAGTATATATAATACTAATTAAACAAGTATACGCACCCTAAAGAGCGGAAAACACTTTGGTTAAGTGTTTGGGGTGTCTCGGGTAACATTTAAGGGCTTGAATGGCTTAGGAATGAAGTTTACTCTTCAAGAGTAAACTCTATATATAGAGTTCACGGCCCTGGGACAACTCCCCATGAGTTTACGGCCGTAAACTCATGGTGAGGGTGTTCTAGGATGCTTAAAGGCCTTATCTCAATTGTGGAATTTTGCTAGGTCCAAATATAAAAGGTATGAATGGATTTAAGGCACTTAAATGGACCAAATGGGAGTTTACGGCCCTAACCAAGGGAGTTTACGGACGTAAGCTCCCAAGGACATCTTTATTGGGTGTTTTAAGGGCTTAAGTGATTGAGAATAAATCCTATGTATTTTTCCAAGTCAAATGGGGAGTTTAGGGCACCATTTAACCCCTTTATAGGAGTTTACGGCCCAGATACCCTTTCATGAGGGGTTTACGGTCGTGAACTCCTTATGCAGTTGTTTTAATTGAGTTTAAGGCCCCTAACTTGTTGGTGGTTGATTCTTGAATTTTTTCTAAGGTCATTGGTGTGTTTAAGTGGCTTTTAAACACTCAAATATGAGTTTACTCCCCATGAAGAGGAGTTTACGGCCCAAGCATGTTCTTGGGCAGTAAACTCATGTTTACTCTTCAAAAACTCGTTTCAAGGTGTTCTAAGTCCGAATATGTAAGCCTAAAAGTCATATCCAAGCTTTAGGGACAATTTGGAGGGGTTTTGGGGCTTAAAAACCCCATTAAATGGTGTTCACGGTCCAAGAGTGTTCTTGGGCCGTAAACACTTCATTTTGTCCCTAATTTATGATTTAAACTCGAATTTGCAGGCTAGATAAGCTATATTACAAGTTAGGATAGTTGGCTTACTCGTTTGGGGCTCGAAACGGACGATTTTTGGCTCGAATTTAAGTTGTAGAGAGAGAGAGTGGAGAGAGTGTAAAAAGTCTCTAATGGACTCCACTCACCCTTATATAGGGGTTGGAGTTGAAGCTCAGTGGGAATCTACCCGATACTGCCATTAAACGGGGCTTTTGGTCGCACCCGATTTAGTGGTCGTAATAAAATTTAACCTTTTTCAAAAATTAATATGGAAATGTATATTACGTATTTTTATTTATCTTATCACGACGTTAACGACATAAAAATATAAATATATAAAACATTTATTTATTTTACGACCTCGAATTAACGGAACTTTTATAAAATGGAATATTCCGTTAACGGTAACGGGGTAATGTAACGGAATAACTTTGGGTTGTCACAAACATTCCTTGGGATTTCCCCGATATCAGACTAAAGTCCGGAACATATAAACATAAATATGCAAGAATCACGAAGACACCAAACATACAAACATTCATCGGTCTTACCCCGACATCAGACCAAAGCATGAAAACATATAACCTACATCGGGCTAACCCCGTCATCGGACCTAAGCCTGGCATATGCTAACATACATAAACGAGCCGACATTGGTGCCTTCGACTCGTTCCTACTCGAGGAAAAACTCACCTCACAAAGCTGGCTGCTGAATCTCTCGGTAATGAATCTCAATCGGATGCTTTCGCGACTCCAGATAATATCAACACAATAATACTTAATCAATATCCAAAATCTTTCTTAGGGTAAAATGACTACTTTACCCCTGGTCCAAGTCAACATTCTGGTCAAAGTCAACATTCTGGGTTGACTCAACTTGCCGAGTTCGCCCATCAACTCGCTGTAACATCCCGTTATTTTTTATTTGTAAAGTCAACCCTTGTCAACCAAAGTGAAATTTGGGTCAACTAAAGTCTTCTTTATTGTTTTGGGGTTTTATTAAGGTTAAAATAATAACCTTTGTTTGTTAAAAATCCTTAAAATAGTTGTGGTTGAAATAAGAAGAAAATGCTTAAAAACGAGAACATTCGCATCCTATTCCCTTCGGACCGCAAACGAGGGTCGTGAACCCTCAGACCGTGAACGCTTCGGCCGAGAACCAAGCCCGCGAACATGTTTACTGCCTACGGCCGTGAACCGAGACCGCAAACCGCTAACCGCCTTTGGCCGTGAACCGAGGCCGTGAACTCCTCGGGCCGAGAACCCTCGCATATATAAACATTTCAGCCGATTTTTCTTCACTTTTTACACTTTCAAACACCATTCTAAGTCTTTTCTCTCAAGTATCATCATCCAAGAACACGAAGAACAACCTCTCTCCTCAAGAACATGTTATATTCATCCCTTCTCATCTTATTCAAGCAATATTCACTAGTTCTTCACAAGATATAACAACTATCTTTACTTTATCTTGTTATCAATTCAAGAACACCCTTCAATATTCTTATACTAGGCTAAAAATCATTTGATTTCACTAGTCTTCACGAAGAACACGAAGAACAACCACCTGAAAACCTTTGAATCTTCTTAGAAACTGGTATAGGATCATCAAGTGTTCTTCAATCATTCAAGAACATTGGGTCATAAACCCTTCAAGCTAGGGCCATGAACCCTTCACTCCTGGCCGTGAACACCTATCAACTTCAGTTTTAGCTTTTAACACTCCAATTTGTAAGTTATACTTACAAATTAGTCCAATTTCCAATCATTCCTATGATTATATTAGATAATTGGATGCACGTATGTTATACAAATTACTATACAGTACTTGTTTTGCTACGGGATTTCACTTGTGGAACTCAACATCCTATATCAAATCATCATTTGTATCACCTTCCAAAAGGTGAGTTCATACCCCCATATTTTCATAGTTTTTACAGTTTTAAAAGGGGGGGGGGGAATACAAGTCTAACACAAGGATTTTGTGTTATTAACAAATGGATTCAAAATGTCTTACAAAATGGATTTCAATGATTTTCAAATCAAAAGGTTTCAAATTGTGTTAAAATGACATCAAGTCATCAAAAGTATTTCAAAATGTTAAACTCTTCAAAATGTTTTAGAAACTTATATTTTTCCCCAAAAATCTTATATATATATATATATATATATATATATATATATATATATATATATATATATATATATATATATATAAGATTTAAAAGGCTTAGGACTGATAACTCGCTTTATTTCCTCTTCCTTGTTTGGATGTGGATTTAGGGTATCGGTTATTTGTCCAAATGTCGTTTAAATTTTAGTTATATATATTTGTATATGTATATAAATATAAAGGTTATTTCATTCAGTTTCAACACCCTTTGTAACATGTCGAGCAAGGGGTTACATTCATGAATAGTTAGTATCTATACAGAAAGTACATATAAATTATAATATGTATAATTTATTATTCAAGAACACTAACTCACAATTCAAGTATACAAGAGTACACTGTCTTACAAGAACATGGGTTTACACTGTCTTACAAGAACAAGGATTTACACTGTTTTACAAGAACATGGGTTTGATTCAAAACTAAACAAGGATATACAGTTTACAAATACATTACAAGTATACCAAACAAGAAACATACTATCAATCATTTATTTCAGAATGATTGGGTTTTCATTACTATTATACACGTAACGTCTATATGCTTTCTATGAGTCAACTGATTCAAGTTGTTTATTCATTTAAACAACATAGTTAAGGTCTTAATATTATAACCATAATCTCCAGTCGGGGATCGAAACAAGTGTGTATAGATATATATTGGGATTGACAACCCTGCACTCGTGCTGCTACCTACAGTCGGGCATACACGCCTATGAGTGACAATTGTTATCAACAGTTTAAACGCGTTCAAAGCGTTTGTTTCAGACCATCTAGTCATAGTATGGTTATAATAACTCATTAAAAAGACATTAACAATACAATTAATGTATAATTACTAAAACATGAGTACATTTTCAAAGTACTAGTTTTACAAACATACAGTTTACAGTAGTACATTACAGTTTACAATAACAGTTGGTGGATCCAGGCTCACTCACTTGTACAAGTTTTTCAAAGGAATATAAATACAGAACAATGGTTTCCAAACAAAACGTTTTTATGGTATTAAAACTGTAACACTCGGAATCAGAAAGACCAGGAAAGGAAAGGAAAACTCTAAGTCAAAGGGAGGTCAACTCGTCGAGTCCATAGGAGAACTCGACGAGTCGGATCAGGATCCGGGTTATAGAATAAGTGACCGACTCGGCGAGTCTGGTCTTAGCGAGAAAAGCCCTAATCTGAGGGTTGCACCCTATTTAAGGAACATTACACCCCTTCCCCAGCCTCTTTACTCCTCTTCTGAGATCCAGAGACCCTAAATCGTGAAGTGAGAACCCTTGGAAGCAAATTGGAACCTAGAGAAGGAGTTTGTGAAGAGATATTGAAGATCAAGAAGCTTGGAGCAAGGGGCTTTGCATAGATTTGGATTACTCTTCAGTGGGAGATCAAGTTTGAGGTAATAAGCTGGCCTTAATGCATTTAGATCTATCTTATGTATGAGATTTGGAGCATTTTGGTATGAATGAGATCTATGTCAAGTTAGAGACTTAGATCTGAGGTTGCTACCTCAGATCTAGACTTATAATGATCCAGAAAGTCATAAAGTTATGTCAATGTGTTGTTGGTGAAGCCTCATTGTCATAAACCCTAACCCTAGAGTGTTTTAAGCCTATATCTCTTTGGTTTCACGTAAAGTTTGCAACTCTACGTGAGGAATAGACTTGGGAGGAGTGGATCTATGAGTTGGAGCCCCTGCATGGCTCGAAAAGCCACTGTATGGATTAAGAACCGAAGCTAGTCGGCGAGTCACATGGGTGGACTCGGAAAATTGTATGAAGATAGGCAGGAACTCGACGAGTTGGAAGAACAACTCGGCGAGTCTGTTCTTGGACTCGACAAGTTGGATCGCAGAACCTCAACCTTTTCTGGTTAAGACTTAGATCGGTGAGTTGAGTGGTGACTCAGAGAGTTGGACAGGAGGGGACTTAGAGATCGTTGAATCGACGAGTCGGCGGGGTGAATTGGCCGGTTGAGGCGTATTATGAGAGTTTCAGAGTATATGGACTCGACGATTCAACGGGTTGACTCGGCGAGTAGAGTCAGTCAGGAGGGTTGACTTCAACCAGGACTTTGACTTTGACAAGAGTGGACTTAGTTGGCTTCTAGAGTTCTGTTTGGATCTAAGTGATATATGTATTGATATTGATAGCTTGGGGAGCTAGTGGAGCAGCGGTTCAGGAAATTTTCGGTCAGCAACCAAAGGATTATCACCAAAGTTCAACAGTGCAGGTGAGTTTCCTTTGTGTGAATGGGTCTACGAACACAATGTCGGCCCATGTAGTTATGAGTAGGAAGACCTGGGGGTTAGCCCTAGGCACTGTTTGCTAGTATGATATTCAAGACCAAGGTCCGATGTCGGGTGGGTGCCCCAGGAATGGTCTGCATGATAGAGTATACTTGTTGTCTGTGTGATGCATGTATGTGTCTGGTAGGAAGGTGAGTGGGGGCAAGGTCTTGTATCTCACCAATAGCAGAGTATGGACGGTGCTCCATATCTCATTAGTAGTAGAGCAGGGGCGAGGACCGAGATAGGTATGGAGTGAGTGTGGGTGTGGGCCTGTATCTCATTTATAGTAGGAGCTTGGACAGGGTCCCATGACTCACTAGTGACAGGATAGGGGAGAGGCCTAAGACAGGCGAGGCCTAAGGATAGGAATACAGTAGGGTATGTTCAGTTATGTGTTATATGCTATTTGTATTATGTGGTTAGCGGGCGGGGCCCAGAGACAGGCGGGGCCTAAGAGAAACTGATATGTATCCGAGCGGGGCTTGAAGCCAGGAGGGGCCTGGAGCGGCGGGGTCGTTGTAGCGGGCGTCGCCCAGTATGTGCAGTATGTGTTTATGCAGGGTATGTGGTAGGCTGGGGGAACTCACTAAGCTTCGTGCTTATGGTTTTCAGTTTTGGTTTCAGGTACTTCTGGTAGCGGAGGGAAGAGCTCGGGTGATCGCATGACACACACCATTGATTAGTCGGCCTGGGATGTTTTACTCTGATAACGAACATATGTTTTGGAAATTAATACTTTGAATTATGTTATGGTTTATGATATGTTTTTATGAATATGGTTTTAGTAATGATTTAAAGGAAAATTTTTGGTACGAATTTTTGGGACGTTACAAAAACTACTTTTCATATACAGCAGAAAATACAGGATTTTTTGGAAACAATTTTACATATTCAAAGAACAGAAAACATCCTTTCAAAACATAAATACTTATGCACTCACTCAACTTTATGTTGATACTCTCTTTTCAAATTACTTGTATTCTCAGGGAATCAGTAACAGGTACTCCCCAAGCTTTTGAGAAGATGGAGCTGTTTTAAGTCGAGTCTTCTATGTTTTGCTATGACTCTTTTGGTGTCAATATACTATGATTGAACACATGTATAAACTTACACTTTTTAATTCAATGGTTGTTTGTACTTAGATTACTATAATGCATGTGTTGTGATAATACAAATGAAGTCATCCACCCCCGGACGTTTCCGTCGTTTGGTTTGGGGGTGTGACACTCGACGAGTTCTATAAATCAGAAATCCTGAAATCGTGATCCAACTCGCCGGGTCATCCCCCTGACCAGTGACGGCCCAATACCTAGGCGAGTTGGGCTAAGGCCCAGGACAACACAAAAATGAGGGGCATCTGTTTAGTCCAACTATGCATAGCCCAATAAGTTTTGACACCGGTTTGTGGAAGTCAAGAAGAAGGCGTGGGTACGCCAAATAATGGAAGCACTTTGAGAATAGTAATCGACAATTTGGTAAATTCAATCTAACCCTTGGTAAGCCTACTCTGTAGAGATCCATGAGCCTCTAATATTGTAAATCGACTGATTGCATCCCTCTAAATCTTCTAATTTGTCTAACCTGTTACACTTAGTCGATCACCTGAGGCCGGAGTTCAATTTCTAATTTGTGTGCCTCGTTAAGGCGCAGTTTAATTTTCGGTCACCTATTATAGTATTGTGATTTTGATTTTATTTATTATGAAGCAGACCTCCGAGGGCACTGAAAATCAAAAGGTTTTGAGGTTTTCGATTTCTGAGTGCTCTTATTATGATTTGGGTGAATTTGATTTTTTCTTATTTAGATTCTAATTTCTCTCAAAACCTACCGACATCAATCATCATCTCTTAATCTGATTTGTTATTTGATTCAGGAGTTGGAGAAATTTCAAAGATCATTTCAATTGGATTTTGTGTCTTTGCTTATTGGTGGTATATATTTATTCATTCAAGATATGTGTTGATCGAGAAATTTGTACAAAAGGGAACTTAAATTATTGACTTGTTCTTGTGGCTTCTCTAAGAACCACTTCTACTATCAAAAGGGTATATATTACAATTACTTGATGTGGATATTGGATCACTAATTCACTCTGCTGTCTATCATTACATATATTGGTTTGGCAAGTTAATTATTTTTTTTAACGTTTTGAAAGGAAAAATTCAGACATTCAACTAAAGTATTGAAAAATTCGGAACTTATTTATGTTTTTGTTTATTACTACAGGTTGGTACAGGAGCTCGTTGTATATGGTAAACTAGGGCTGGCAAATCATTTCGGATTTTTAGGGGAGAATGCCTGAGAAAATGCCTTTTTTAGCTGCTGCTTATGTGGATGTATTTAAACTAAAGCATGAAAAGTTTATAGTTTTTTTATGAATTTTTCTAAATTTTTTCACAACAATTTTGTTTGAAAACCTCTAAATATCAATATTTTCATAACGACTCAGATTCTAGATGCCATGCCTTTGAAGATTAGTCACTGAAAATCCAAAACGATTGTTTGGTTGTGTTGTATCATTTTCGTGTAACAAGGATATGTTGTTTTGATGTTGTTATTTGTTGGTGACAAGTGGGCTATAGTTTTCTGATTGCTTCGGTGGATGTTGGATTGCTTATGTTATATGTTGTGTCACTGCATCTGTCTTTTGCCTGAAGCTGTAACATCCTGAATTTTAGAAGTATGATTTAAGGATTTAAAGTGTAATTTCAAAAAAGGGACTCAACGAGTATGTACGCTTATTCTCCAAGTCGGAATGGGTTTGGGTCGCGAATTAAGTGACCAACTCGCCGAGTCGGAAGCTGGACTCGATGATTTGGTGCTGGAATGAGAAAAACCCTAATCCCGAGGGTTGCACCCTATTTAAAGGACTCAATGTCCTCCCCTCGGCTCCCTTAGCCCCCTTTGAGATCCAGTAAACCCTAGCTCGTGTGTATAAGGCCATTGGAGGGAGATTGAAGCTTCGAGAGGTGTTCTAGTGGAAGAAACTTGAAGATCAAAAGGGTTTGCATCAAGAAAGTAATGTAGATCGAGAATCTACTTCAGTTTGGACACATCTTGGAGGTAATGAGCTGTTACCTTTCCCTTGTTGCTTCTAGATCTATTCTTGAACGAGATTTGGGGCCATTTTGGTATGATTGAGATCCATTTCGGGTTTGGAGTTCAGATCTGAGGTTGTTACTTCAGATCTAGACTTGTATTGGTTCAGAAAGTCATAAAGCATCAATTATTGAGTTATTGGTAAAGCCCCTTTGTCTTAAACCCTAGCCCTATAATGATTTAAACCTTTAACTCCTCAGTTTCACGTAAAGTTTGCAACTTTACGTAGGGGTTATGCTTTAGAAGGGTGGATCTACAGTTTGGAGCCCCTGCATGGCTCGAAAAGCCTCTGTATGGATTGAGAACTGGAGAGACTCGGCGAGCCACATGGGTGTACTCAATGA
Organism: Lactuca serriola; assembly: GCF_051521515.1. Lineage (NCBI taxonomy): Eukaryota > Viridiplantae > Streptophyta > Magnoliopsida > Asterales > Asteraceae > Lactuca > Lactuca serriola. The sequence goes on from NC_136413.1 coordinate 34,175,652, forward strand.
GTTGTATGAACATGTGCATGGACTCGGCGAGTTGGAAGAACAACTCGGCGAGTCTGTTGAAGATTGCCTTGGACTCGACGAGTCTGTTCTTGGACTCGGCGAGTCAGGTCGCAGAACCACAACCTCTTTTGGTGAAAGCCTTGGAATAAGTGAGTCGGTGGGCGACTCAGTGAGTTGGACAGGATGGGACTTAGAGATCGTTGGGCTCGGCGAGTCTTGGGGCAACTCGGCGAGTTAAGTTGAGCTATGAGATTTTTCTGTGTATGGGAACTCGGCGAGTCGACGGGTTGACTCGGCGAGTAGAGTCAACCAGGAAGGTTGACTTTGACTTTAACCAAGAGTTGACCAGTTTGAATTCCAAAGGTACTTTGGTAATATTCGTATTTATGGGATTGGTTCTTTGGTAGTGTTCAGTGGCGACGATTGTGTCGGTGGTCGGAGCAGCTTGGTCTTATCTTTTCAGTCGACAATTGCACGTGAGTTATCCTCACTATATCGATAGGGTCTACGGCACCAAGGCCGGACCTTTAGTTGTTATTTTTATGGTATGCTACATGGGGTTATGATCTGTTAGATTGGTATCAGAATATACAATATGTTGTTATGCTCATATGATCCGTTAGGATTGGTATGTTAGTGACTTGGTCGGGTCGATGCTTTGGTCATGAGAGATTGCTATGATCTATGATATGTGAGATAGTTATATCTGATATATGTACTTGTACTGTTGATGTGCTTATTGATCTGTTAGATCGGCGTCCTGGTAATTAGGACATTATTATGTCAGTGACCTGGTTTAGGTCGGTATCCTGGTATATAGGATAATGCTATGTTAGTGACCGGTTAGGTCGATATCCTGGTTAGGATGATGATATATTTATGATCTGCTAGATCGATTTGTTTGCCTATGGACTGTTATGTGATTACCTGTTATGTGTATACATGGTTATTTGCTTGATGTTTGGGTTGAGGCGCTCCTGCTTTGTGCTGAAGGCCAACATACCCTACGAGCAGTCCGGATAGATTGTAGGCCCATATGGCGGCCCAGTCATACCGAAGGCTCGGATAGATCTAAATAGAATGAAGGCCTGGTGCGGGCGGTCCAGTCATACTGCAAATTTAGAGAGTGGACCAGGTGGACTGAAGGCTTGTTGAGGGCGGATCAGTCACACCGCAGGCTTGAGAGGAATGGTTGTTTTGTATTGTGATATGATATGATATGATTATGGTTGTATGTGGTTGGTATTTTGGGGGTAACTCACAAAGCTTTCGGGCTTAGAGTTCAGTGTTTTGTTTCAGGTACTTCAGGAGATCGTGGCAAGGTGAATGCGTGTTCGTACCGCTCCTCATGTTTTATGATTTATGTGATATGGTTATGGGGGAATACTCTGATGTTTAAACTATTTTGAAAATAAGATGTATGACTTAATGGTTTTTGAATGAAATAAAATGTTTTAAATTGGCTCAAATTTTATGGGTGTTATAGAAGCATTGCTTTTAGTTATAACTCTGTTGTAGTTGTGTTCAGTTGCTATGTTTTTTTTTTCATAAAAAAGCTTTGATATACTTAAATATCCATTTTTTTCATAACTCCTATAGTTTCTTTTAAGAAAAGCATTGAACTATATAGTTAATTGTTTATGGAAGGGAAAATGTAATACTTAATGTTGGACATTCTTATGAGTTTTGTATATTTTGGTACACACGTGGGGGCATGTTTATGTCTTTCTCCCGGGGCAAGAAAAACCAATGGACCGGCCCTGCCCCTGACTCTCCGATTTCCCTGGCTACTCATAGTCGCGATTAAGCAAGTCAACTCGTCGAGTCATCCTCAGACTTGTCGAGTTTTATCATATTCAGAATCGGGACAACTCGCCTCAACTCGTCGAGTTTCTCTATGAACTCGACGAGTTCCTTTGTCTGATTGGGCCATCTTAACGGATTAAGCTCCTACACTTCAGATCTAAGCTTGTTGTTTCTCATACACACTGAAAACATCCTTTTAAGTGTAAAGTTTCCAACTTTACCCGTTAATACCTCTACTTCATGGATTTAGCTCAAACCCTAACCCTTTAGGACCTAAATCTTGGTCCACAAGCCATCCTTTCGCCAACTAACGAATACTAACAAAGATTTGTTCCCTAATACCACATGAACACGTAAAGCTTCCACCTTTTCACTCCATGCATGGTCTTTTGGAGCTTAAAAGGCCAAAATAACACCTTATAGCTTGCATGGGGCTTCCATGGCCATAAAGTTTGCACCTTTTATGCCGTGTGATCCCCTTAAGGTCATAGATCTGAATGTATACCCACTTGGACGTCCATGCCCCAAAGATCATGTTTCTTGGACCAAAAACCCCATAAAATGATAACAAGGAGATCTAAAAAGCTATTAAGCAAGTTTGTGACTTGCTTATTAGAAAATGAAGAGGATGAGATGTTGTTTCTGGATCTACTAGCTTCCTTCTGAATCCTCTAGCTTCCTCTTCTTCCACAAGTAGGAACCAGGTGTTACACATAGTGACTCTGCATGCCCCAAAAGAACCCAAATTCAACATATAACATTATACTTCCACCAAAAGGACACAATCTCATGCATGGGGGATTCCAAACCTTAAAGGAGACAACTTTACGAATATAGAACCTCAAAAACACCAAGAATGACAACTCATAGCTCCTTGAGTGGTATCAAACCACTAGATCTCATTCTTGGGGCCAAAAATGAATCAAAACTCATATATAATAGTTCTAAGACATTTATGAACAAGTTCATAGCTTTTTATCTAAAACAAGATGGAAATGAAGTAGAGAATCAGGATCCACAAGCTCTTCCTTGATCCACAACCTTGCACTAAACTCCATATTCTTGAATATGAACCAAAACACACCAAGATGCACACAATGAGCTCAAAAACACCACCAAAGAGGCTAAGGGACGATTTCTAGGGTTTTGGGGACTTATAGGCTGGTAAATAGGCCAGCCCTAAAGACTTAAAGTACTTATATAAGGTACAACATCATAAATTAGGATTTTTATTTACCCCTCGTACGCCCATCATACAAGGTCTCGCACCCCTGATTTATCCCTTGCAATACGCTAAGTGTACGCCATAATACGCCTCGCGTACTACTCTTCGCACCAGTACACCCCGCATACTCCCTAGGTATACCCCACATGCTAGGGTTTCCTCTTACACCCTAAAGCACTCCGAAGGCCATAACTTATTCGTTATAAGTTTTATTCCAACGATCCTTATATCCATGAAAAGATAACTAGAAGCTCTACGATTTAATCAACTCGTACATGCCTTACCATATCCCGAACAAACATCTAATTCCCATAAAACCCCGAGCTGGCATACTACTAAAATACCCTTTGGCTCCAAAACACAAATCAAATACCCGGATCGTCCAAAATACATCATCCACCCCCAAATGAGTCCAAATCTCAATTCTTCAAGGGTCCTAAGTCTGCTAATACCCAATCATTGATCACCACCCCAAAATGGAAAATGATTCGAAAAAGGGCGTTATAACTTTCCCCCACTTAAATTAGATTTCATCCTCGAAATCATTCCTTACCATTCCGGGCACACCCGACACCCCAAGCATGATGGTTTTTGAGCACTACATCATTCCTATGGTGTATATGCAAACCCTAATAACTTTTGGATCTAGTTTGTCTAATGAAAATGCAATTGAATGTCCAAAGCTATAAACCCTAGATCTAACATGTCATGAACAAAAATAAGGGTTTAGTAATTACCTTTGATTGTTATATAGCAATAACAATCAATTCCTTGCTTTGATTGGCTTCAGAAAGCTTAGTGTCTCAAGTGTTGCACCTCTAATGGAGTCACAAACACCACTAAGCAACAAGAATGATTAGGAGAAGAGAAGAGGCACTCAAAAACGTCTAGAAACCCTAATCCAAGTGTTAGCCACGTTTTTGGTGCCTAAGGGTTCCTTATATACTTAGGCTATTAGGGTTTTGCACTTAGGAAACCCTAATCTGGCTGCTTAGGCCCTAAGCAGCCCATGGACTCCTTTAATGATATCCCTTGGACGAATTCCTTATGGGCTTCCCATAGAATTTGCCCAACCTATATTATTAGGTGATCCATATCCCAATTGCAATTATCTTATAATTACAATTCCAGTCCCCTAAGTTTAATTAATCTCTTTTAGCCACAAAATTAATTCTTAATTAATTCTTGACTAATATTAATTAAACAATATGATTTATCCTATAATATATTATTCTCATAATATATTAATAAATCATAATTAAACCTTTCTCTCCTTAATTCATCCTACATATTGCTATGGTGAAGCCAACCCAAAAGGACCATGCTCATAATCGGGTCAAGTACATACCAAAATAGTTATGGACTTAGACACTAATCCAACAGTCTCCCACTTGGATAAGTCTAATAACTATTTTGTATAACTTTAGAACCTAATCAACAATCTTAGCTTTCAAAAGTCGTTGTCAACTCTGATCTTATCAGATACGCGTGTCCTTTAGATAAGGGATCATATATTCCTCCATTCTCAAGATATCGTATAGACATAAGACATGAGTTTTAATCATTCTCTCTATATTGTTTCCGGACTTCCGATTTACGACGACTGGCAGCAGACTACAATTGAACACATCAACTTAGTCTCGGCTTGGCCAAGCGCTTAGGTGTCATCACTAAATCATCGAGGGGCCCACATATATCGCTTTTACCCCACTTTGGGCAAAAGGAATGGATAAACTTCAACTCAAATGCTCGCTTGCATTTACTAATCGAATCACACACAACAATAAGTTTTATAACACCAAGTTACTGGTGCATTTACTTATTATCAATGTGCAACCGACCAACAAATAACAACTCATACGTCCCGGTTTCAAGAACATACAATATTATCGACTCACAATCACTCGCGATATAAACCATGAAGTGATTCACGTGAGTGTGGGTTTAATCCAACTACTCTAATATTATCAAAGCACTCATGAACTCTGCAGCAAACTTGTGCTATGTCTAAACTCTTCAGACAATCTACAAACTCTTTGTGACAGTCTTCCTTCATACCTACTTCCAACGTATGACCGACCGTGGAGGTTCGAATAACCCAGTTATTCTGGAAGTCAAAACATGCAAAGTGAAACACAATGATAATATTTAATCCTATATGGCCCCAAAACTTTTGAGCGTAAATAAAACATTTTTATTTAAACACAATATTGATTACTCATTATTCATCGTTTACTGTTTCAAAAAATCAACTTATTACTCAAATTACAACAATAGTTATCCCATGCACCAAGCATGCACACTATGTTTCCTATGGTCCTTACTTTGTGAAATAGATAAATTGAAAAACTTTTCCAATGATGCTCATTTCACAATTCCCAATCATTATCATTAGTGTAAGAATACAAGGTTCTTGCCACTACTAGAATATGTTTGATTCTAACATTTTATGCAACGATCCTTTTGCAAAGTCATAGCACAAAAGTCACCAAGACTTGGCCAATGAAATTACAAGGTATCTATCAGAAATTGTTACAACAATTCTATATATGTGATGTCTCTCACTCAAAGTACATTCCTTTGAACATCCTTTTGCTTAAAAAATTTCTAATCTAGACATAAATTCTCAATTTCCAACTCCCAATATGGAAACATTTCCATATTTGACATATGACAACTCATTCTTAATAGAATCTTATCTATTCATAATAATGTCGATATGGTCCATCCAATACTATACTTCCAACTACTCACAAGCGACCAATCCTCAATGAACTTTGGGTCGTCCTTTGATAATATTTAATCCTATATGGCCCCAAAACTACTCACATAATAATGTTGTATGACCGACCGTGGAGGTTCGAATAACCCAGTTATTCTGGAAGTCAAAACATGCAAAGTGAAACACAATGATAATATTTAATCCTATATGGCCCCAAAACTTTTGAGCGTAAATAAAACATTTTTATTTAAACACAATATTGATTACTCATTATTCATCGTTTACTGTTTCAGAAAATCAACTTATTACTCAAATTACGACAATAGTTATCCCATGCACCAAGCATGCACACTATGTTTCCTATGGTCCTTACTTTGTGAAATAGATAAATTGAAAAACTTTTCCAATGATGCTCATTTCACAATTCCTAATCATTATCATTAGTGTAAGAATACAAGGTTCTTGCCACTACTAGAATATGTTTGATTCTAACATTTTATGCAACGATCCTTTTGCAAAGTCATAGCACAAAAGTCACCAAGACTTGGCCAATGAAATTACAAGGTCTCTATCAGAAATTGTTACAAACAATTCTATATATGTGATGTCTCTCACTCAAAGTACATTCCTTTGAACATCCTTTTGCATAAAAAATTTCTAATCTAGACATAAATTCTCAATTTCCAACTCCCAATATGGAAACATTTCCATATTTGACATATGACAACTCATTCTTAATAGAATCTTATCTATTCATAATAATGTCGATATGGTCCATCCAATACTATACTTCCAACTACTCACAAGCGACCAATCCTCAGTGAACTTTGGATCGTCCTTTGATAGTTGTTTAATTATTTTAGTCAAAACCGATTCTAGTCCTTTTTCCCTCTTAATGCACTAGACATTTGAGAAATTTTAGAATGGTCAAATATTATAGCATTTGCAATCGATCCTATACCCGAAGCGTATGAGAAACGACACATAATGTCTTACATAAAGATATGATACTTTATCAATCTTCTGCCATAATATTTTATGTGCCATGTTCTCACAATTTGAACTATGAAGAGGAATGTCGTAATCATAATCGAAATTTGAGAACACACTATGTATCCTTTGACTAAATTTATTAAAATTTCTCAGTCTAATATTTAGATTTTGAAACGAAGTATAATATTCTCTCCCTTAATTATAGCAAAACAACGTTTCAACCCCTACAACTTTGCAAAGTGAATCTTTGTTTTCTATAATTAATATTGCTAACTTGAAATACTTGTCATAATAATCATACAAGCATAACACTTATGCTCCCACTATCATGATGATTATTATCATATAAGCATAACACTTATGCTCCCACTAGCTTTGACATGTATTCAGAAAACAACTGAACTTCCAGAAAACAATACCTATTGAATTTTTGAAGTTCATATTTCTAATACCAGATGCCTCGATAAGCCTTTATCTAAGCTTCTTAAATTTATATACTTTTGCCCTAGATAGCTCATATGTGTGTCTTAACTAATTTAGAACTTATATCAATAAGTCCCAAATGTTAGACTACTTGCCAAATCTCACAATTTGAACTATGAAAAGGGATGTCGTAACCATAATCGAATTTGAGAATACAATTTTCACAATTTCTATCTTCTTAAATCTCTCTTAGTGAAAGCATTTCCTCACAGTTATTTTCATGAAGGAGGGAATCTTATGACAGTTCGATTTTATGGTGTATGTGTTCCTATCCATGTGAATTTGCCAAAACCAAGTTTGCGACAAATCAAAACTCATATGGACTGAACTTTCTTAATCTTGATTTCTTGCCTTATGCTAACACGAGTGCCCACCATGTCTTCCAAGTAGTTTAGCAACTTATCCTTACATATCAATTTACTTTCCATCGATCAAGGTGCTTTGTCTTTATGCATTCAAATGAGAACTCATAGAACTCACATGCATAATTAACTCAATTGGAATGGCACATAAACAAAATAATGTCAACACGATAGGTTGTAAACCTCAAGTCGTGTGCTAGTGACGATCGATAAGGTTTATTCTTGATTTGTTCTTGAAACTTTTTCAAGATCATTAAAAAAACACCCCACTGACCTCTTGGCATATATGATTCTCTTGTCAGGAAACTTTCCTAGACAAAAAAATATTCAAGAGTTAGTGTAGTTCTTATCAATACTAAACACTTCACATAACTGGTCCTAGTTGGTCGTTGTCCTATCCAAGACATCACAACTTACCAATTTCAAATGTATAAGAATAAGAAACTTTCTTATTCTACATTTGATAAGTGTTACAAACCTACCAAAAACATGTTACTCAATTCACAATCTTGGAGTACAACTCCAAGACTCGATATTGGAACGAAGTATGATTGACTTCTTGATTTTAACCATTTCCACAATTCTCGATTCCTCTTCTTAGCCATATAAATGCACTAAGACTCACTTAGAGGATCAGTTGAGATATGGTTCTTAATCATTAAGACTGATCATAAAAATACAATAAAAGGTACTCTCCCATCTTCTTAGAATGGAGAAACTTTTATTTTTCTGTCTACTCGATTCTTCTTATTCGTTCTGCTATTCATTGAAACTCTTTCAATCAACTCAGAATTACACTTAATCTTATAAGTATAATCATATTTACTAAACTTTAGTAAATCATGACGAATATCTTTATCACTCTTGTGGTGGACTTGATCAACGTACAACCTTGTGTACTCGATCTCCTAGTCCTTCACTTGACACTTTGTCAAAGAATTAGGCTAATTTCCAAATATGAAATTTCTCATTCATCACGCAACCAAGTTGTATGATTCCAAGTTTCTGTCCAATTGAAACTTGGGGCAATGAGAAACTCTCCCTATTTGGTAAATTCTCGACATTTCCGCAAATAACCTAATTAAGAATCAAATCCATCATTGCTAATAATATAAATATTCCAACATCAATTTTTCATACATGCCATCGCAAGGATAAATAAATAAGACAAAATCAAAATTTACTTTATTGCGGAAATTTTTTTCCTTACAATGAAATTCAACTGAAAACTATGCTATTACATATTCCTTAGCAATCTATTCTAACTCCAAGTAGTAGCTCAAGAATCCAATCTTCAAGCAAAGCGATCGAATCCATTTCTTCACGATTAGATTCAGCTCACTTCTTCCCTTAAGTTTCCTCTCTTTTCTTCGATCCTACAAAACATCAAAATGTAATCTTATCACATCATGTATTAAGGATCTAGAATAGGAACTTAAAAGAGTTAGTTAATGGATATTACCTGAAGTAGAGCCATACGTCTTGACTCTCCCATCTCTTAGATCTTTCAAGTAAATATGGTAGCTTCGTCTCCAATGCCCCTTCTCTTGGCAATAAAAGCAAATGGACTCTTTTGGAATGGCACAAGGAACTACCACAGAGTTTACCTTTTCCAGATCTCGAATGTCACCATTTTCAATGTCCATTGAAGTTTGGGAGTTTGATTCACCAGACAAATTTACTTGACTAGCACGCCAAATCATTGCTGATTCAGCAGCTATAAGAAAATAGGTGAGATTAATGAGGGTCACGTCGTGATCCATCATATAATACTCTCCAATGAGCTCACTATATGATTCAGGAAGTGACTGAAGAACACAGTCAAAAGCCAACTCCTTGGGGATGACAACATCCAACATACCCAACCTATCAATGTGTGACTTCATCTCTAAGACGTGTGTACACACAAACTTTCCATCTTCATGCTTACTTGCCAATAGGGCTTAAGTGAGCTTGAACTTTTCAAGCCTTTGATTATGTGGATTAGGGAGAAAAATAGGAGGAGGTGTAGGAAGTGAGGCATGATTTCTTGTTCCTCGATCATATCGTGGAACATCATTTTCATTTGGAAAGCTTGTTCCAAGGGATTTGGGAAGACCATGATTGTCAGAACTAGACATCTACAAAACGGGAGAAAATTCAAGTTGAGTTGATTAATTCATTAATAAAACACCAAAATGAGTTATTAAGGCTAGGATCCAACACAATACTCTACAACCTAGAAGATGGATGATGTAATCTAGTTACAGAATATTTGAATGTGGGTAAATGACGTTTTACCAATTTCCACCATGAAAAACGAAAAGGAAGTTTAAGTTTTAAATGAATTGAAACTCCTAGATCTTTTGAGATTCATTGAACCTTTCAATGACATGTTTAATCTCGATTATTCCCTTCAAGTTTGTGACTGGGATGCCGAGGATCACAAACAAGGTCTGAATAACCATGCAAATCACGTGGTGCACCCAATGCTACTATCACCTAATCAATGTAGCGGTTAGCCACACACGATCCATTGATCTATGATAAACATCGAGCCATCCTTCGCCACCAATGCCAAACCCAAATTAGTGTGCCGGTTAACCACACACGCTCCACTAATGTCTCGGCAAGGGTACAAAGTGTAATTCCATGGATTATCATACAATTTCACATTTTGCCTAACGTAACTATGATTTGAGAATTTGAAAAAACTTTTAGTTACTTTGTACTTCATTATACTTATAATGGAAGGTTTCGTCCTATCCTACCCATTCGGTTAACGACCCTATACTAGTCAAGAGTGCGGTGGGTAAGAGTGGATACCCATTCAATCGTCATTTTATAGGCAATTTCTTTAAACACCCTTTATAGACGAGCTTCGTGAATGAGGCCTACTAACGGTAAGACTGACTCTTTACTCATATATATATATATATATATATATATATATATATATATAATATTAGACTTTTAATGTTACATATATATAGTATAGGATGTATTTTACACTTTTAAAATACTAGGTGGTTTTATTAACTTTATCTTTTAATTAAACCTTTAATTAATTTAACAAAACCATGAGGGTGTAATTTGAAATTTTTCAAAATACTAGGGTTTTAGAATTTAACATTTCAAAATTAAACTTTCAATCAACTTTTAAATTCCAAAACTTGAGGGCAAGTTTTGAAACATATGAAAACATTAGGGTTTAGAATTTAAATATATTTCAAAATTAAACTTTTACGTGAATGAGGCCTACTAACGGTAAGACTGACTCTTTACTCATATATATATATATATATATATATATATATATATATATATATATATATATATATAATATTAGACTTTTAATGTTACATATATATAGTATAAGATGTATTTTACACTTTTAAAATACTAGGTGATTTTATTAACTTTATCTTTTAATTAAACCTTTAAATAATTTAACAAAACCATGAGGGTGTAATTTGAAAATTTTCAAAATACTAGGGTTTTAAAATTTAACATTTCAAAATTAAACTTTCAATCAACTTTTAAATTCCAAAACTTGAGGGCAAGTTTTGAAACATATGAAAACATTAGGGTTTAGAATTTAAATATATTTCAAAATTAAACTTTTAATCAAAATTTAAATTCCAAAACTTGAGGGCAAGTTTTGAAACTTTTCAAAACACTAGGGTTTAACTATTTAAATTTCAAAAACAAAAACTTTTAAGTTCAAATTTAAACTATAAAACCTAAAGGGAAAAATTGAAACTTTTTCACAAGATAATTAAAATCTAAATTACAAATAATCAATCTTTATCTAATAATACAAAAGATTATCTAAAATTTGACAATTATCTTTTATTTTGGTAAGGATATTCACCCAAAATCAATAAAAATCGGATTTTATGTATTAAAAACGTTTATGGTAAGTATCCCAAGGCAAACAACAAGAAAATCGCCAAAAAACGCTGCCAGACTCGCTGAGTCAGCACTGGACTCATCGAGTACCCAATGGACTCGGCGAGTCCAGCCTCAAAATTCAAAAAAAGTCGTTTTTCACCCAATTTTCGATCAAGTAAGCTTCAAATTCACTAACAAACAACCTGACTCTGATACCACTGATGGGTTTTGAGAACTACATCATTCATATGGTGTACATGCAAACCCTAATAGCTTTTGGATCTAGTTTGTTTAATGAACATGAAATTGAATTTCCAAAGCTATAAACCCTACATCTAACATATCATGAACTAAAATAAGGGTTTAGTAATTACCTTTGATTGTTATATAGCAATAACAATCAATTCCTTGCTTTGATTGGCTTCAGAAAGCTTAGTGCCTCAAGTGTTGCACCTCTAATGGAGTCACAAACACCACTAAGCAACAAGAATGATTAGGAGAAGAGAAGAGGCACTCAAAAACGTCTGGAAACCCTAATCCAAGTGTTAGCCACGTTTTTGGTGCCTAAGGGTTCCTTATATACTTAGGCTATTAGGGTTTTGCACTTAGGAAACCCTAATCTGACTGCTTAGGCCCTAAGAAGCCCATGAACTCCTTTAATGATATCCCTTGGACAAATTCCTTATGGGCTTCCCATAGAATTCGTCCAACCTATATTATTAGGTGATCCATAGCCCAATTGCAATTATCTTATAATTACAATTCCAGTCCCCTAAATTTAATTAATCTCTTTTAGCCACAAAATTAATTTTTGACTAATATTAATTAAACAATATGATTTCTCCTTTAATATATTATTCTCATAATATATTAATAAATCATAATTAAACCTTTCTCTCCTTAATTCATCCTACATATTGCTATGGTGAAGGCAACCCAAAAAGACCATGCTCATAATCGGGTCAAGTACATACCAAAATAGTTATGGACTTAGACACTAATCCAACAAAGCATAACACAACCTTTCTGTGGCAACCAAAACCAACCCTAGCAGGGCTCTCCGACCCGAAGATGAACGAATCCTTTCTCCACCTGGAGATAATCCCTTGTGAAATAACCAAGTCTACTAACCCTGAAATCTAAAGTCTCGAGATGGTTTGACTCCCTGATAGAGTGCCCATATTGAAACGTTTCTAAATCCATTCCACTTATCTCCCAATTGACTACTCAACTTCTGATAACTTGAGGTTCCCACTAGAACACAAAATCACAGACCAATTACTGTTGCATAAAACTTTTACTTGATAGAAGGCTCAGATAATCCTTCGAGTAGAATACTCATCCCTACAACGGTTAGACTCAGATGAGATCTGCGCAACATGGTTAAATCTTTTACTCTGAGATTGTTTAATCCAAACTGCAAGTGACCTAACATATTATCCGAATAACAAGTGACTCCACACACGTGTTCCAAATTAATAATACCATCTTGACTTATCTTGATGCCCTTCACATATAGAACTACTCCAAGACACAATCACAATGGCTTGATCTATCATCAAAACTGAATCCATTCCTTACCCTTGAACCTTTCGATTAATGCCCTTGGCATATAGATACCCCGATTCTTATCCCACTGAAAAGAAAATCCTGCACATAAACACTAGCAATTCCCAACTCGAGATCTCACCCAAAAACCAACTCGATACTCAACTCATAACCCGAGATCCACGGATCTATACTTTCATTTCACCCAAAACCTTCTGATTCACGACAAACCCTCCCTAGACCGAGATATAAAGGTTCCCAAACCATCGCTGAGACTACCAATCTTGCACCTGTTCCAACCACAAAGTTCCCAAGAGTCTAAATAACAAGGCTACCCAGCCTATAATCCCCTTTGCATCACACACTGACCACCCACTTAATTCCTGCAACTCAAGATCCAAAACATTGACCCAAAGATCTCTACCAGGTCCCACATGTATTGCCCTAATCACACAGGCCTCACCCATGGGTCCCACCCAAACCATACCACGGAGCGACCTCGCCTACAAGTCCCACCTATCCAGAGCTACACAGGCCCGACTTCGCCCCGAACCCCGATGGTCCTCAACCTAAAACAGAGAAATACTCCTCGAAAATCCTGATCGGTGTGCCCAAGGCACGGACTGATCCCTCCTTTACGCTCATGACCACCTCCAACGATAGTCTACCTCGAACTAAAGAATGCTATGATCCCATCACAGTCTTACAACACTTCTAACCAACCATGGTTACCACCTATGGCCTTTCCACACCCAAACCATCACAACCCCACTCATCCTGAGTCGAAACCTGCATCCAACTGCATCCACTTAGGTGTTCGGGTCATACTTCGAATTGAAAGCCCTCAACCAGGACTCAACCACAAACCCGTTATGCGTAAAAAGAAAACGTCGACCAGCGATTGGAAGTTTCCTAAACCCCCACTTATACAACCTCAATCCAAACGGCTACTTGAGGTGTCTCTCCTACTGGCCAGGATGTGAAACTTGCCCTAGTTCCACAACCTTCCTAAATCCCGGAAATCCTGATCGATTCTCCCTCACTTGGATTCGAAGAAGCTCTCTCGTCTCTTAGATTTGATGGATTCCCAACCCATTAACCTCATATAACATGAACTGCCTATGACCCACACTAATCAATACTAGCGTCCCATTACTAGCCAGACTCAATGATCATGCAACTTCTGAAATCCTGAAGGATACTCTTGAAATCTTAACCAATCTGATAATTCAAATTGCCTCCCATGATACCTTTACCAATTCCTTGAGTTCTTATGATGGCGACTAAAGACCACAAGCCTTGCCCTAAACCGACGAATCTTCACCTTAACTTCCATTATCAAAGAATCATTTAATTCTAAATGTTTACAGCCCATGCGGATATAAAACTCCTCTGATATCTCCAATGACCAAACAACTCATGCAACTGACACCACCATCTTCATGCTACCGCTCCTCTCCTAACATCAGTAGTGTTTGAAACCAAAAGTTCTTCCATAGGAAACCGCCAATCATACCAAAATAGATGATAAAACCACTGAACCCTGAATTCATTGGAGAACTAACCTGCTAACAGTAACCAAAGATCCTCCAAGCAATACCCCTGAATTGATCCCAACAAAGACCCGGATCGACAACTGAACACGCTAAAACCCGTTCAACGAGATACGACCCTCTACAGATTCATTGAAGACTCTCGGCATGCAGGATGGCATATATTAATCTTTGATGACCCAGACAAAAGCAGAGAACCAACCCGAGATATAAATTACTCAAACCCAAGCAAAAATTCAAAAGCAATACAAATTCCAGACAGCAACCCAAAAGAAAGCAAAAGATAACGTACCCGCAAAAGCATCTGAAGAAATCATGACCTCCTCCTCTTGAGTTACCCGTCCATCCTAAGGACATGATGTAAAACTGACTTTTGATCCCAACTGATAAGAACTAACAATAGGATCCCCCTTCCTGAAGGATTCTAGAGATCCACAAGCTTTGGGCTCTAGATGAGCCCCCGAACTGCCCTATTACAAACCCAGCTCAAAAGACCCCACGATGAACATCCAAGAGTTCCAAAATCGATTCTTTGACTGAACCAAAGACCACCGACATCCATTCCTAAATACCACGAGTAACCTTCGATGAGATGAATTTATGCATCCGTGCATCGATCGGCTCAGTACCTGCACCAGATCCAAAACCAGAACCTGAACACCACATCCTAAGTGCTTAACACCATACCAAAGACAACATGAAAAAGATACGAATATAACCAAGAATCCTTATCCTACAGGTTTTTTAGATTTTTTAAGACTCTCCCCGATTTGAGTATGGATCTTGTGCTTTTAATAGTACGGGTCCAATACTACCCACCACACTTATCCATACTTTCCTCAAGAATCCTACCGAATCCTCTAAGCCACATTCTCAAATCTATACACCCAACACTCACTACCCAATGCAACAACCCACTGAAGCAATCCCTAGGCTTTCCTAGGTTCCCGACCTCACCCTACCGTCAGCTGCTGAAGAACTCCATATAATGCCAGTCACCCACCTCATGAGTACAATCATATGCAACAAAGCTTAGATAATCCTTTGAGTAACAGACTCATCCCTACAAAGGTTGGACTCAAACAAGAGCTGCGCAATAGGGTCAAATCAATTACTCTGAGATTATTCAACCGTTGTCACATATGACTTGATATATTCACTTAGTAGCCAACTCCCATCACCTAAGAGTTCCACAAAGCACAAAGCAAGCAACATTCATGCAGTACCATACCAATCAATAGAATAACCACGGTTATCCAATCCCACATACACTAACTCATACTAGGAAATCCCACTCCCGCTACTGATTGCCTTATGCATACAAATTATACCCAATCTAGAATCCTATGCTTCCTAATATTATAAGTTAATACTACATGTATAAGATTAAGTTAGTCGGATAGCTGGTATGCCTCATTCACGAAGTTGAGTTATAAGGGGGGGGGGGGATAAGGAAACTGCCTATAAAATGGTAGTTGAATGTGTGTCCACTCTTACCCACTGCTTCTTTGTTTGGTGGAGGGTCGTTAGCAGAACGGATTTGATAGGACATTAACTTCATTAAAAGTATAATGCTATTAAAGTACTATAACTCTTTATTAAATCTCAATCTAGTTACTTTAGGGGAAAATGTGAATTTGTATGCCAATCCATGAAATTGCACATTATGCTTTATATGTCATTAGTGGAGCTATGTGGTTAACCGACACACTAATAGAGACTATAAAGAGCAATAATGGGCATCTTGAGAATTATCATTGTTGATGGAGCGTGTGTAGTTTACCAGCACATCAATATGACAATATAAGATGATAAATGACATCGAGGTTGCCAAACATATTTGCATGGTTATTTACATCTTGTCTGTGATCCTCGGTATCTTAGTCAAAAATAAAAGAGCATAATCTGAGATTAAACATGTCATTGATAAATTCAATGAATCTCAAAAGATCTAGGAATTTCATTTTGATTGAAATTGGTGAATTGCTTTACCTATCTTTAAAAATTTTACAATTAGATTACGACATCCCTCTTCTAGATTGTGAATTGCATATTGAGTCCTAACCTTAATTATTATGGGTTATAATATTAAGGATTATTGTCGTCTAACTAAAACTACTTTTTCTCTATAGATGTTTACTCCTGGTGATGCTTCTGCTCCTTCGTCCTCTACCCACCACTTAGGTTTCTCCCTGCTCTCGATCGTGTCCAAGGTGACATTTGATGGCAGCAACTACAATGACTGGATATGCAATATCAAGATGGCTCTTCGATTCGAGGGCAAAGAGTACGTATTTGAAGTAAAACTTGTTGAAAGTGATGAATCCACTACTACTCCAGAACAACTAGCCTGCTAGAAAAAACACTACAATGATGCAACAAAAATTGTTTGCATCATGGTCGCTACTATGGCCCCCGAATTTCAGAGGTTCTATGAGGACTATTGGTTATATGAGATGAATAATAACCTTGTGTAAAAGTACCACAAGAGAGCTCGTCACGAGAAATATGAAGTGGTCAAAGCTCTCATGGCTTGCAAGATGAAAGTGGGAGAGTCTGTGTGCAACCACATGCAAAAAATGCAAACGTCTTGTTAGGCTCAATGTGCATTTCGATGAGGAGTTGGCCATTGACATGGTCTTGAACTCCTTGCCAAGTTGTTATGATCAGTTCATTTTGGCTTATCATTTGAACAACACAAAAACCACATTGGCCCAACGTAACATCCGATTTTCAGGTATTTTCATTTTAGTCCTTAGCCTATTTAAAGTTTACATATTTGGCCCTGTGTGGCAAAAGTCTCACATTTCAGTCGTACGTTGGGCATATGTAAGGTACACGCAACGTACTTAAGCGAGTCATGGATCGAGCCACATATGAAAATGCCTCATTAATGACTGTCCTACGTAGGATGTCACGTGAGAAAAACCTACATAAATTTGCCAGAAAGACTAAATATGTACAAAAATAACAAAGACTTATTTTGCAACAAAAAAAATTAATGATTAAATATGTAGAAACTAAGAACTTAACCTAGAGTAGCCGGTCTTAATGACTAAATGTGTATAAAACAACAAGTTCAAGGTCTTGTTTTATAAGAAAAAAACAATGATGATTAAATATGTACAAAATAAAAACTATATTAACCTTTTCAATGGTTTTCCTTAAGAAACACAACACAGGTATGGCAAAATGCAACGATATGACACACGCATGGATAAAGTGTCAAAATTAAGAAATACGGGGGGGCAAATGGGATTTCTGTTTTCTTTTTCTTCTTACCATTACCTGATATAAAATGAGATAAAAGGGAAAGGTTTGCCTTTGTATAAGCTCTCTCGCACAGGTTCCTCTTTTGGTTGGATTATAGAGAGAAAGCCATTGAAAGATGAGCGGTGTAGGGAAGAAGGTTGTCGATGTGGCGTTCAAGGCGTCAAAGACGATCGATTGGGATGGGATGGCGAAGATGATCGTCACCGACGAGGCTCGCAAGGAGTTCTCCTCCCTCCGCCGTGCCTTTGAGGAAGTCAATTCCACTCTTCAGACCAAATTCAGTCAGGTGTGAAATACTTTACTGTATCTCGATGTGTATTGTGTGTATGCGCATCGATTGTTATGTGTTCGATGAAATAGATCTACGTTCCATTAGATGCTTAGGGTTTCTGAGAACTTAAAAGATTCGAACTAGGTTTGATGCCGAAATGATTATTATTCCTTTATATTATCGGTTATAAATCCAGCAGATTCATTTGTATGTATTACAAAGAAGATAATTACTTTTGGCGATGATTTGATGAATGTTTTCCGATTGGTAATTCTATTGCATTGGACTAAACTCTTTTAGCTGTTACAACTTTTGTTAAATGCTTCCATGCCTGAATTTGTACGCTTTTACGATCAAAATTGTTATCAATTTAATCCAATAATCTGATATCAATCCCATTTGGTATTTCAGGAACCAGAACCTATTGATTGGGAGTACTACAGAAAAGGACTTGGATCTCGTATAGTTGATTCTTACAAAGAATATTATGACAGTATGTTATCTTCCTTCACCAAGATTTTGTTCTGTTATCATGTTTACTCATATCATATGTAAGAAATGTGATTCTTTGTTCCTTTTTCTCTCTACACATACAGGTGTTGAAATCCCCAAGTTTGTAGACAAGACCACTCCTGAGTACAAACCCAAATTTGATGCACTGGTCAGAATTCCTACTTTACATAAAAAAAAAGTTTTGATTTTGAGAATTCCTGTTATTGTTCAATTGGTTGAAGAAAAGATGAAGTATTGAATTACATTTACAGTTGGTGGAATTGAAAGAGGCTGAGCAGAAATCCCTCAAGGAATCTGAAAGATTGGAAAAAGAAATTGCAGATGTCCAGGATCTGAAGGTAATATATTTATATTGTTTCAAGAATAAAGTAAATTATATAAGTGGTTGTGTGTGAAATGAGTTTGTTGTTGTGTTGTAACAGAAAAAACTTAGCACCATGACAGCAGATGAATACTTTGAGAAACACCCGGAGTTGAAGAAGAAATTTGATGATGAAATCAGAAATGATTATTGGGGATACTGATTTGTTGGTGAGAAAGCCATTTGAATTGATTATTCCTTTTTGTTTGAGATTTTAATTTGTAGAAATAAAAACAAGATGAACAAACAAACAAACAAACACAAGATGTTGTCTATTTATCCACTCCAGAGTTAATGTAACTTTCTGTTTTGATATGATGAAGGGCAGGGTATAAAATGACCAAATGCATCAACATGAATTCCAAACTTGTTTTCTTCATTTATTTTTCGATATCATAAGACAGAAATATAATTTTTTTTTGACTAAAAATATGTTTGAACGTAGACATTGACAATCGCTGCCCAAGTATGGTAGAAAATCACATTAGGGTGTTTTAGAGATTGTATTATATAAAAATTAAGTGAAATGAAAGCAAAAAAAAAAAAACAATAGGAAATAGATTGGATTGTGGATTGTTCAAACGTCAAACATTTGGTTTGGTTTTGGACCAAATAGTCATTAGAAATAAAAAAGTGGCTTAAAGTGGATTTTGAAAAAGCTTACACTTCAAAAACATTTTTTATTTCTTTAAGATGGCTTCTTAATACACTTCAAAAACGGGATTTCCAAAATAATCCAAAACCTGTGTGGGAAAATGTAAATTATTCTGTATTTATTGTAGGAAAGATGGTAGCTAGTTATAATCTTAATTGTAGGTAATCCCTATAATCAAGGGATTTCATAGAATAGTTTCCATAGAATGGTTTCCTTTTCTTGAGTTGCCTTGTGTATTTATTCTGTACACTTCTCAATCAATAGATACAGAAAAAACCCTAAATCTGTTATGGTATCAGAGCATCCGAAGCTTGGGAAACCTTTTTAGTTCTTTTTTTTTTGTTTGGCCTTCATTGCCTCTTCCCTTTGATTATTTAACCTTTATCGCCAAGAATTTATAACCTAGTACCAAAAGAATGACAGGAACCAAGTTAGAATCTGAGGCTCAATCTACAACCCATGTTTCTTAACCAGGAGATTTACAGCACATCCATGCATCATACCGATTGGATGGAAAAAACTATCTCAAATGGTCCCAACTGATTCGAACCATCCTGAAGGGAAGGGAAAAATCAACCATCTCACTGGGACAGGACCAAAGCGAGAAGACCCTAATTTTGAAGCATGGGATGAAGAAGATTCCATGATCATAGCGTGGTTATGGAGTTCTATGGTCCCTGAGATAAGTGATACAATGATGTTCATAGCTAACGCCAAGGATATCTGGGATGCAATTCAACAAACTTACTCCAAAGCTAGAGATGCAGCCCAAGTTTATGAAGTGAAAGTCAAAACTATGGCAGCAAAACAAGGAAGTAAAACAGTAACTGAGTATGCCAATCAACTAAAATCTCTGTGGCAAGAACTCGATCATTATAGGGTAATCAAGACCAATTGCTCAGAAGATGCTGCAATACTCAAGGACTTCATTGAACAAGACAGAGTTTATGATTTTCTTGTAGGTTTAAACTCTGATTTTGATCAAGTAAGGATTCAAATCCTTGGAAAGCCTGAAGTTCCTTGCTTTAATGAAGTGGTGGCCATTGTTAGAAGTGAGGAGAGCAGGAGAACTTTAATGCTTGAAACCCTTCCAATGAATGGATTGGCAATGACAGCAGAACATGTCAAGATAGGAAGGGAAAATAGAACCAACTATGAGTCTGGATCTGGGAAAAATGATCAATTCAGAACTCAAAATCGAGATGGGCTATGGTGCACTCATTGCAAAAAGACACGTCACACGAGGGATAGATGTTGGAAGTTACATGGCAAACCTCCAAGTCATGATTGGGGCCAGAAAAGTGCAACAATTAGAGACAAAAGACAAGCTCATATTGTAGTTGATCTAACCCCAGAAGAAGTCAAACAAGAGCCAATAAGCCTTAAACAAGAGGAATTGGAGAAGCTCAGATCATTTTTCAGCTCTCTTGAAAAACCTTCTGGTGGTGAACCTTCATTCCTAGGTAAACAACCACATTCATTTTACAGCTCTCTCGAAAAACCTTCTGGTGGTGAACCTTCATTCCCAGGTAAACAACCACTTTCATTTGGATTTAATGCCTCAGATTCAAACCTAAAATACTCTTGGGTCATTGATTCGGGAGCCACTGACCATATGACTCACTCTTCTAAACACTACTCCACATACTCACCTTGTCCAAGTAACAAGAAAATTGCCACTGCTGATGGAACTCGAACCACTGTAGCTGGTAAAGGTGATATCCATATCAACCCATCCATTCCTTTAAAAAGTGTCCTTCATGTCCCAAAATTGTCCACTAATCTGATATCTGTAAAAAAAACTAGCACGGGATTTACATTGTTATGTGATATTTTCCGATAAATATTGTGTACTTCAGGAAAAGGATTCAGGGAAGATGATTGGACTTGCTAAGGAAAAGGATGATTTATATCGTCTTGAGTTGCAAAAAACACCCAGATCATCTCACTCACTCATAACAGATTCTCGCTCACTCATATCAGAACTTGCTATCTCCAATAAAGAAAAAAAATCATACTTCATCATTGTCGTTTAGGTCATCCCTCATTTAGGATTATTAAAGTTCTTTTTCCTTCTTTGTTTAAAACAATTGATGTTGAAAGCCTTCATTGTGAAGTATGTGAGCTTGCTAAACACAAGCGTATCCCTTTTTCTATCAGTAATAAAAGAAGCAATTATACTTTTTATCTTATTCATACTGATATATGGGGTCCATCTAATATTTCTAATGTGTCGGGTGCACGATGGTTCGTGACATTCATTGATGATTGTACACGGGTTACTTGGGTGTTTCTGTTAAAGCATAAATCAGATGTTAGCACTATTCTCCTTAATTTCATTTCAATGATAAAAAACCAATTTGGAGTCAAAATTCAAAGGATAAGATCTGATAATGCTCGAGATTATTTCAATCAAACTCTCACCTCTTATTTTCAAAAAGAGGGAATAATTCAAGAATCTTCATGTGTTAAAACGCCTCAATAGAACGGAGTGTCAGAAAGCAAAAATAGGCATTTATTAGATCAAACCAGAGCATTATTATTCCAAAATAACGTTCCAAAATATTTTTGGGGAGAAGCTGTGCTCATAGCAATTTACCTTATAAATAGACTTCCTACCCGAGTTCTTGGATTCAAAAGTCTGATGGATGTACTTTCTTCCTTCTACCCGAATGTGTGCACTTCCAACAATCTTGTTCCGCGCATCTTTGGATGTATTTCATTTGTTCACATCCACAGCCAAGAAAGAAACAAATTTGATCCCTGGGCTCTAAAGTGTGTTTTTTTGGGATATTCCTCAACCCAGAAAGGGTACAAATGCTACCACCCTCCATCTAGAAGGTTCTTTGTTTCAAGGGATGTATCCTTTAGCGAAAACAATCCCTACTTCACCCAACCTTATCTTCAGGGGGAGAATTGTAAGGAAGATAATGGAAGCTTGGAAGATCTTTTCCATGACTTATCTACATCTTTTCCTACATCATCCCATTCTCACTCGAGTCATATCCCTGAACCTGATCCAGAAATAGAAACAGTTACATCACATTCTTAATCCACATTTACTCCTTCATCATCTACTACATCATCCCATTCCACATCTATTCCTACATCATCCCAACCTAACCCCCCAAGTACTCCTACCCATGATTATGTCTCTAATCCAGAAATAGTCTCAACGGTTCCAGTTCGTGAAACTATTCCAGAACCTGAATCCACACGGTTTAGAAAGAACCTGGTATACTCGAGACAAAAGAAGAACATTCCTAGACCTGAGCAAGTCCAAGTGTCCGATTCTAGTCCTTTTGATCCTTCAAATGGGGTAATAATATCTGATTCTATACCCTTACAAAGTGAAATTGAATCTCAAACATGTGATCAAAATCTGCCCATTGCCTTTAGAAAAGGAACAAGAGAATGCACAAAAAGACCATTGTATCCCTTATCACACTACACCTTTTTCCAAAAGTTCTCTCTTACATACAAAGCATTTCTTGTCAATCTCAACTCCATTACCATTCCTACTAATTTATCTGAGTCATTATCTAATGAAAAATGGAAGCAAGCCATGAATGTGGAAATCCAAGCACTAGAAAATAATAAAACTTGGGAGTTGGTTAAATTGCCCGAAGAGAAAAAAACTGTAGGATGCAAATGGGTCTATACAGTGAAATACAAGGCGGATGGGTCAATTGAAAGGTATAAAGCAAGATTGGTAGCTAAGGGATATACGCAGACTTTTGGCATTGATTATTCTGAGACATTTGCACCGGTTGCGAAAATGAATACAGTTAGGGTAATTCTATCCCTAGCTGCTAATCTTGGTTGGGAGTTGCATCAATTTGATGTAAAAAAATGCATTTTTGCATGGAGAACTCGAAGAGGAGATCTACATGGATGTTCCTCCTGGTTATACAAAAGGAACAAGTCCCAATACGGTGTATAAATTGAAAAAGGCACTATACGGTTTAAAACAATCTCCCCGAGCATGGTTTGGGAGATTTTCCAGAACTATGTTAGCTTTGGGATATAAGCAAAGTCAAGGGGATCACACTTTGTTCGTGAAGCACTCAAAAATGGGAAAGATAACAACCCTACTGGTTTATGTGGATGAATTATCGTAACAGGAGATGATGAAATAGAGCAACAAGTCTTAAGCCAATGTCTAGCCAAAGAATTTGAGATCAAGACTTTAGGAAGATTGAAGTATTTCCTTGGAATTGAAGTTGCCCATTCAAGAAAGGGAATTTTTATATCCCAACAAAAGTATACTATAGACTTACTCATGGAAACAGGTCAAGGTGCATGCAAACCAGCTAGTACTCCTATAGACCCAAATCATAAACTGGGAAATGCAGAAAAAGATGCAAGTGTAAAAGAAGAAATGTATCAACGCCTTGTGGGGAAACTTATATATTTGTCTCATACCAGACCTGACATAACTTATGCTGTAAGCATGGTCAGTCAATTTATGCATAATCCAAAGGAAACCCATTTGCGAGCAGCACATCAGATTTTACAGTATCTCAAAAGAGCACCAGGGAAAGGGATCACGTTTGAAAAAAATAATTGTGTGAAACTTGAGGCATACACCGATTCAAGCTATGCTACGTCATCAGTTTACAGTAGATCTATAACAAGGTATTGCACTCTCCTAGGAGGAAACCTTGTGACATAGAGAAGCAAGAAGCAAAGCGTGGTGGCACGATCTAGTGCTGAAGCATAATTTCGGGCAATGGCACATGGTATATGTGAGCTATTATGGCTGAAAATTATCCTTGAAGATCTAAGGATCAACTGGGAGGGACCTATGAAGCTCTATTGTGACAATAAGTCTGCAATAAACATAGCTCACAATCCAGTTCAAGGAGAAGTTAGACAGACATTTTATCAAGGAGAAGTTAGACAGTGGCTTAATTTGTACCCCATTTGTGCCTACTCATGAACAACTGGCAGATGTCTTCACCAAAGGGCTAAGTACACCAATGTTTGAAAGAATCTTATCCAAGCTGGGAATGGGAAACTCCCACTCACCAGCTTGAGGGGGAGTGTGGGAAAATGTAAATTATTTTGTTTTTATTGTAGGAAAGATGGTAGCTAATTATAATCTTAATTGTAGGTAATCCCTATAATCAAGGGATTCCATATAATAGTTTCCTTTTCTTGAGTTACCTTGTGTATTTATTCTGTACACTTCTCAATCAATAGATACAAAAAAAACCCTAAATCTGTTAACCTTTTTTTTTTTTTTTAAAGTGATGTTGGAGGTCTAGATGGTGTGTCTTTCCGTGTAAATACTTCGGGCATTTGTAGTAATGATATTACTTCAATTAAAAATCTTCAAGACAAAGATATGTCTCTTAATTCTTTTTTTACAAAGAAATGTGGGAAATGATGATTCTACGAGTTTTTGGGATGACTTATGATATGGTGATATATCTCTTAAAAATCATTTTCCTAGAGTTTATGCGTTGGAGGTTGAAAAATGTTGTGTTGTCAAAGATCGGGTGGTAAATGGTGATATGGGTTATCTCTTCGAGAAGGGATTTGGTCATTGCAATGGGACGGGTTGCAAGTGGTTATTCAACATATAACTTTGTGCAATCAATCAAGCTCGTGGATTTGGTGTCTTAGATACGATGGTTTGTTTTTGGTTGGGTCGACTAGGAATTTTATTGATTCATAAACATCACCAACTTATAATTAAACCCTAACTCCTATAAGGACCAATATATTGGGTTGGACATTTGTTTCTATAGAAGTCGAGGTTGACTTTTTATTGTGTATGTTATGTGATGTTAGCGTGATAGCGTCGATACTCAAGAACAACTTCTAAAATTTTGTTTTGTTGCAAAATCAATTTGTAAGCAGATTGCTACATGTATGAACCATTGTGATCGGCTTTAAAACAATCAGTTTTGGTTTTGGTTTTGGTTATGATTATGGTTATCGGACACAGTTTGTGAAATTTGGTTTGAAAAAACTTTTTTTATTGATAGAAAACATGACAACCAAATGCCAAAATAAGTAGTATCTATTTGCAAATATAACTATTAGAAATGAAATAATAACCAAAAATGACAAGCTATTTCACGATTTGAAAAATGACCATAGTAATTTCGGATTTATTATAAACTAGTTTTATGTCACAGTATTAAAAATATTTTTTCTAAAGAAAAAAAAAATTTGGATTCAAATTCTAGATTCTAGATAAAAATATATAAATATTTACAAACTTCATAAAATATGTCTGAAAATTCGATAAACAAATTCAAAATTTCGAAAATATGCATCATTTTTACTAAAATATAGGGATGAACAGTTACTACCAAATCCCGATCCTGTACCGATACAGTATCGGAACTGATACCTAACTATACCAAATTTAATTATATGGGATTGTACTCGGTACTTTGAAATCATGAAATTCGAGATTTGGTACCATCGGTACGGTGAAAGTACCGAAAACTAGTACCATTGCCGGTATTGATATAGGTAATGCAAATTCCATTTGGTATTCGGGATTGATTTTCAATCAAATTCGGTTTTCGGAAAATCGAAAACGGTACCGGTCTATACGAGTTCCCTCCCACACTCATCCCTAATAAAATCTAACAAAGAAAGAAAAAGAAAAATAACACATGAGAAATAGATGCAATAGAAAAACATAAAATATGACATTTGACTGAAAAAAAGTACGGTTATACTAGAAATTTCAAATAATTATTCCGAAAATATGTAGAGAGCTTTTTTTTTTCTTTAAATCTTTATTGCAGATGAAAAAAATATCTATTATACACTTCATTAAATCTAAAATAGACATTTTTCACTTTTTGACAAATATCTAAATATAAGTTCATTTCCCAATATTTTTCTAAAATCATTTACATAATTAAAAGTTAGGTATTTTTGTTATTTGTGATTTTTTAAATTAATTGTTTATCATGAGTATTTCTGTTTAAGAATACAACTAGAAAACATTCTTATTTTAGCCCATTCTACATATCTTTTGTTGGAATCTCCCAATCTAATAAACAAAACCAACGCTCCACGTGTCAATTCAAAACAACAGAATTATTCCAAAGTTAAATACCGATTATACCCCTACTTTGTTTCAACTACAAATCAAAATATATAGAATGCCATGTTTTCTTTCCATTTACTCGGTGATAACAGCTGTACATATTAAATCAAAAATTCATTACATACCCGATTCAATGCATGTTATTATGGTATCCAATTTCTTATATAAGGTATGATATCAATTGCATTCAATTTGATCGTATTCTGCTCAATATATAATTCAAACATATGATATCAATTGTTTATTTACAGCATCGTGTTTCCAAGGTTTACAATCTATCACAGTTGAAAATCGTCCACTCAATCACAGACTTCAATCGCTTCAGTAACTTTATAAAAACCTGCTTTCAGATTGTTTGTTTATCTTTTGTTTCTTCTTGTGTTTTTTTTTTTATGTTTGTGTTTTTTTTTTCACATCACTTTTTGCTTCTCACTGTGTGTGAGTGTGTGGAATTGCTTAACTGTTGCTATTTCTCTTTATGAACTAAATTGTTTTTTTAAGCCCCTGTTTCCCAGTCATGGACAGAAAATGGCGACCTTTATTTGCTCCCTTGATGTTGCTATTTCTGTTTAATATTAACCATCATATCTTAATATTAACAAAAGTATTACTTTTTACATGAAACTTTTAGTAAGTTTTTTTGTTTAAACACAAAACTGAGAAATCAAACGTAAAAAATGTTGATTGGAGTAAAGTTATTGAATGATTGGATATATATTGACCTGTTGACGAACACCGAGTGGATAGATATCGCCATATGTGACATCCCATTCGAAGAATCTGTATGGATCTTCATCGTCGTGCCACTCTGTAAAACGACCTGATACACCAAAAATATGATGGTGGACACCTAAGCTGCTCACATGCCATTTGAACAACTAACCTAAAAAACATATGCCACATAAAGCAAAATAAGTATTAACTGGTTCATAAATTTGATACTATTAATTTAAAAACAAAAACCAGTACATAGATATTAAATCAAAATTACTTATAGAAGCATATATATATTCAAGTTTTTTCATAATACCCGAAAAAGGAAATCTAATCCAAGCATATATATTCAAGTTTTTTCCATAATTGACAAATTTGCCCTTTAATCGCAAATTTTCTGTACAGGGACATAATTGTAATTTTCTGTACATGGATATAATGGTAATTTTCTGTATAGGGATATAATTGTAGTTGACAAATTTGCCCTTTAATCGCAAAATTTCTGTACAGGGACATAATGGTAGTTTGTGTTTGTATGTGTGTTTTTGTTCTATTTTCTTTGTTTGGTAAGTCCATGGAATTTTTCTCTCTTTAATATTTGTTTCTCTTTTTGTGACTTTTAAATCCAATTGGTGCATTTTTTGGAAGTTTTCCACCCGTATAATATGTTAACCTCATTCACGACCACAATAAACTTTGTATTACACAAAGGGTAAAAAATTATGAAGCAAAAAAACTGATTATTTAATGTTATAACAATTTATTTCTGCATTTTTAGCCCTTAATAGCATCACACTTTCATTTTATGCAGAAAATAGCAACATACTTTCAAGTTATTAGGATATATTTGTTGTTTCTGCATATTTTGTTATAAATTCCTTTTTAACAATAAAACTTCACAAATAATCCACAAAATAAAAAGGCAACCTTCTTTAATTAAACCTTTTTAATTTTTTTTTTCTGCATTTTTATCCCTTAATAGTAGCATACTTTCATTCTATGCAGAATATTACATTGTACTTTATAAGATTTGTGTTTTTAACAACTTTTTCATAAGAACATATACTATTTCTAAAAGAACATATACTATTTCCATATGTGTTTTTTTTTTTGTGTGTATTTGTTGTAACATAATAGAAAATTAGCATCACAATTTACTTTTTGCCCCTACTCGATTAACTACTTTGTAATAACTCATATTTCTATAGTATTTTGCAGAAATATCTACAATTTATGTAAATAAAAACTTAATTTTTTTTCCAGCAACTAGCATGTAATTTACTTAAATCGGTTTTTATGCATATTTTGTTATAAATTCGTTTTTAACAATAAAACTTTACAAATAACCCACAAAATATTACTGAAGTTTCAATAAATAATCATTCAACCATATTCACGGCCATAATAAACTTTGTGTTCCACGAAGGGTAAAAAATTATGAAGCAAAAAAATTTGATTATTTTATTTTATAATAATTTATTTCTGCATTTACGTAAATAAAAAAACATTAATCCTTTAATTAATAATTTATTGAAAATGATTGATTCATAATTATGAGTTTTAACTATAAAAACTTATTTATTTTTAAAATATTATAATTATTATATGTTTAGGAATATATTTATGTAACATTTTTTAAAAATTAATTTGTTGATGTTAAAAATTAAAATTATGAAGAATTAAAGTCATTTTTAGGATACAGTTATGATCGTATTTAGGTAATAATAAACAAACTGCTTCATGAACATAAACTTGATAATTATCAATAGACTTTCGTTGTATGTGTCATATAGTATCTATTCAAATTTATATACTTTTTTACAAATATATATTAATATTAATTTTAAATAATCAATAGAAAAAGTGTTAAACAAACTTAACTATTATTAATAATATAATTTTTTTATAAATTTTTTACCCGTGGTTCCCACGGGTTGTAACCTAGTGTGATATATATTTAGGGAGTTAGGGTATTGCATGATACGAGTTTTTAAGATCTAAAATTTTAAAATATCTAAATTTTTAAGAGGTTTTGAATTTTTAAAATAATATTTGTTTGAACCTTTGAATTGTTTTAAATTATTATGTTTAATGATAAGAATGATCATTTAACTTTTTTGTATTACTAAATTAAATATTTTTGTTTTATAAAATAACTTAACCAACTTTTTGAATAATTATAAAAGAAAAAATTAAAACATCATTCAATATCTAAACTAAACATAAATCCAAATTAAACACAAATCCAAATCAAACATAAATATTTTCAAATCCACGATAACATGCTAAACATTTCAATAATACCAAATATTCCAACTAATCTAAAAAAACCATTACACCAACATCATCTAAAAAAATCATCCCAACAACATCATAAATTTAGATCAAGAATTGTAAAGCAAAAACATTGTCCAAAGCAAGAGACAAATAAAAAACGATTCAACTACAGATGACTAACTTCAGATGACCATAAATTCTTCGTATGTACTTGGATTTTAATGATCTTTATAATTTATATCTATGAATTCGTATTCGAATCAACTACAATTTTCTTTTAGATTAATTTGGTTGAAAACAACTAAATTTTAACTTTTAATGTCATAAAATAAGTTTTAAATGTGTTAGAACATGTTGATGCAGCGCAAAAAAACAACACAAAGATAACCAAGAATGAACCTGTTGATTCTAAAAGAATAGCCCGGACAATCTTTTCAAAACCACGTTGATTCTACGAATACCGTGGGATTGGCTTCAAAATCTGGGTTAACACACAGAATTTGGGAGAAAATCGAAAGTTCATAAAATTGATGACCGACCATCCAAATTACATTAAAAGCAGTCAAATAAGAAGCAGAAATTAAAATGAAACCCTAAAAGTCCATGGGCCAAATACAAACCCAAAAACAAAACCCAAAAATTAAGGAAAAAAAACAAAATTGTTCATAACTCCATTTAGAAAACGATTTCTGGACTCAAAAATGGGTAAGTCCCCTTTGGGTACTTATCTAAACGTGCTCCTTGCTCCAAGCTTCGATTTGACTGGTCGTAGGCCCGAAACGGAGATTCGTAGCCAAAGTTATAGTCATTTTCGTGAAGCCCCTTTAATCACACGATCGTGGGCCTCTAGGAACGCAAGGACCCGATCCTCCACACTAGGGCCCGCATCACATGTGGATGGCTGGATGCATCCTTTTGTTATGTTAGATTAGACCGGAAATGATATGTATTTGTTATCACAAATGTTTTGATTTTTTAGAACTTGTGGACAATCACCAATGGATGAATATATATTTTTCATCATTTGTTTTGGAACTATAACTGAGATACTATATTAAATACTCGTTTGTTATATATTTATAATTTTAATAGTTTACCAAAATCAAATAATTAATACATTATGATTTCATTATATTACAAACTTAAATATATATTTGAAATTTAAACTTTAACAAGCATAACATAATATATGACCTTACTTTATCAATTAATTATTATTAATAATTTATATATTATAGTAATTAAGTTAAATGAAATCATATAATATTAAAGAAAATATTATTTTATAATTATAATATTAAAATATATTTTAGTGTGGGGTTGAAGTTTGAAAATTGGTTTTATCAGATTTTTACACAAAAATAATTTATAATGGTAGCCTAAGTCAGATTCACAGTTGTTGAAATCTTTACTTTTCTAGCATCTAACAATCAAATTTCTGAATAATCGAGAGCAAATTTTACCTAGTGATGCCGTCTTTTCTCTCTCATTTCAACAAGATCATCAATTGTTCTGTTAGAACCCTAAAATCTGTGGAATCCTTCCACTCCTCTTCAACCCTTCTCTTGAATCATAATCAACAAGCAACTGGGGTTCCATCTCCATCTCGAATCCAGAAACTTATAGCTTCCCAATCAGACCCCCTTGTAGCTAAAGAGATTTTCGATTTAGCTTCAAATGCACATCCAGGTTTCCGCCATTCATACGCAACTTACCAGACTCTCATCCTTAAACTCGGTCGTTGTCGCCATTTCACCCTCATGAATTCCCTTCTATCCCGCCTTAAATCTGATCGTGGCTACACGATTACGCCTTCCCTTTTCACGCATATCATTCGCATATACGGTGACGCAAATTTACCAGATAAAGCCCTCAAAACGTTCTACACAATCCTCGAGTTCAACATTAAGCCACACAAGAAGCAACTGAATGTAATCCTCGAAATTTTGGTCTCACAGAGGACCCATCTCCGCCCTGCGTTTGATCTATTCAAGTCTGCTCATCGGTATGATTGTTCTCCCAATGTCGAATCCTATAACATCTTGATGCGTGCCTTTTGTTCTAACAACGATCTTAGCATTGCCTACAACCTGTTCAATCAAATGCCAAAGAGAGACATTGTTCCAAATGTTGAGTCTTACAGGATTCTAATGCAGGGTTTGTGTAGAAAGAGTCAAGTGAATAGAGCTGTGGAGTTATTAGATGACATGTGGAACAAAGGGTTTGTACCCGATTCTCTAACTTACACCACTGTGTTAAACAGTTTGTGTAGAAAGAAGAAGCTTAGGGAGGCATATAAGCTTCTATGTAGGATGAAAGTGAAAGGATGCAACCCTGATATCGTCCATTACAATACTGTTATTTTAGGGTTCTGTAGGGAAAACCGTGCACATGATGCATGTAAGGTGCTCGAGGATATGCCTGCAAATGGTTGCTTGCCGAATTTGGTGTCTTTTAGGACTTTAGTTGGTGGTTTATGTAATCAAGGTTTGTATAATGAGGCTAAAAGCTATTTGGATTTGATGACTTCAAAGGGGTTTTCTCCTCATGTATCGGTTTTGCATGTTTTGATTAATGGGTTATGTAATGTTGGGAAGATTGAGGATGCGTGTTGTGTTTTGGAGGGGATGTTGAAGATTGGTGAAGCTCCACATTTTGAAACATGGATGGATGTTGTTAATAGGGTTTGTGAGGTGGAGAGTGAAAGATTAGACAAAGTGTTGAAGGTTGAAATCGAGCCGAATACAAGAATAGTGGAGACGGGTGTTGATTTACATGAATACTTAGTTAGGAAGGCTCGGGTAAATGAAAGTTTTAAAGTAGGAAGGGGAAAGGTTTGAGTGGTATTCAATTTAAAGAATTGCTTGTGAGAAGTCTCACATAAGCCTAATTTGTTCAATTTGTTAGACAGAACATGACAAGACACAATAGCACATGAGCCAGTTTATTGTGTTTGTACTGTGATTGACATGTATTAAATTGATACGGTTGCTAATGGGACAAAAATTGCAGGCTTTTTGGTCCACCCAAATAGGTGGGGCCTAAAGTGTTGGTAAAGCAAACTATTTGTGTGGGCCCATTGGATTTTTTTTTCTCTCGATCTAGAACGGTTTGAAATTAGATTCTTTGAGGGCAAAACCGCAAAAGCCTCTTAGATCGGATATGATGCAAAAATATAGGAACCCGAAGAAAAAACCAGTTTGAAAAAATTCAAACTCGACATTTTTATATGTTTTTTTTTGTGAGTTCCAAAAAAAAAGGATTGTAATATATCTTTTAACTCGAAAAACATAAAACAAAGCATATCTAATGGATATAATCATCGTCTTTGTTGCTTTGTTTTTTTTTGGAAATGACAAACGAATTAAGTGGAAGCTTACTTGTAATATTTCAACGAACACCCTGGGTTCGAGCTCATTTACAGGGCAAACCCAACTCTCATAGGGATTTTCAGAGAACAATTCTATACATGTGACACCACAAGAGATAGTTTAAAGGAATCGAACTCTCAACCGTACGCCCCACATGAGTATAAAACCCGATGCATCAACCCAGCTAAGCTGGATATCACTTGCTTTTGTAAGTAGTAATGGTGGTTGTAGTTGTTTTAGAGTTTAGTCGTGAAAATGCTCTTCTTTGAATGCAAGCTCTTACATTGTAAGTGGGACCCACAATCCTATAGTTATTTTTCCTTGTGTGCTTGTTGATCAACCTTTGTAATTTTTCCTTCACGATGTGAAATATTTTGCATCTCTCATCTAAGTAGTATTTCAAGCAAAGATATATTCACACTGATATGCGGATGAGTTTTGTTGTTGGAGGAAGTGCTCTAGTACTAACTAAATAATGGATTCTAAAGCTAATGTAGAAACTTAGACCATTATTTTGATCACATGCCATAACGGCTAGAATCGGAAATTAAGATTCATTCTTTTTCCATCAAGCAAACATGTCTAAAATTTTAAACTTTTGTATACTTTTATGTGCTAAAAAATTGTTTCAGTATACCTTCCGAGCTTGCACCGGGGATGCTGCTCCGTGCTAAGTTAGTAGCTTCATTTCTTAAAGTAGCATATGATCTAATTGTTGCTCTTAAGATGAAAGCTTAGTGGTTTAGGTGTAAAATTTCACATATAAGGCTCATGGTTCAAACCTTAGAATGCCTAAAATATTGCTAGTGTTTCATGATTGACCTTCCATGTGGGTTTTGGGATGAGTTTACGTAAGCCGTTGAGATTAAGGGTGTTCGTTTGGATGGATCGGTTTGATCTGATCCAATCAAGTAAATCCAAATTGATTTCGGTTTTCAAAACATGAATCCGAATTGTCCAAACAAAACTCAAATCCGATTTTATCCAATTACAATTCGGTTGGATCGGTTTTTATAATTCGGTTTTCAAAACCGAAACATTTTAAAACAACATATAATTATAATATTACTAAACTTTACACAAGAAGCAAAAACAAATAATTTTGTTGTGATTTGAAATTTATAAACAACTAATAAGAAGATATATTATAGTTAAATATTTTATAGATACAAAACTTTTGAGAGAAAATGCATATTAATGTTTTTTTTATTGAATGAAACGTTTTGAACCTATTTGAAAAAATAAATTACAAAATTAATAAATAACTATAGATATATATTATAAATAGATAAATAATAAATGTTAATTCGGTTTTATTGAAAACCAATCCAAAAATCCGAATATCCGAACCAAATAGTCCAATCCAAATTGTCCAATAGGATAATTCGGTTTTATCCGAATAGTGAACAGCCCTAGCTGAGATATCGTTTTTTTTTTTTTTTTTTACCATTTTTTATAATCTAATTGTTTCATTATTACTAGAGCTAGGTGATGCACTCACATTTCTCATCATTTCATGTAAATTGGTTGAACAATATTTTGTTAGATAAGCTTCAAATAAATTAATAATAATTAAATTTAGGTTGTGTTTGATGCAAAATTAATGTATTCTTCTAATAAACCCAAATCATATGATATATTTTCAAGTAAAGCTTTGGCTCCAACAACATTTATTAATATATGTAATTTTGTTTTGTACAACCAAATTAATAATGCGTACAACAAATCGAGTACAAAAAAAAAATCATCACAAAACGGTATATGCATCAATTGTAAGTGTCAAATGACAACGGTAATGTTCAACGACCAAAAGATATAGAAAAAGCATTAGCTTTATAATTTATAAGTGTTTATTAAGTAATCTAAAATTTTGTGTATTTTTATCTCATGATATGATACGGATATCTGAACAATTCAAATACAAGAGTACATTTAATCATTTGCCAAAGGTAATTTAGCCAATGACCAGTAACACAAAAGTACATATTTGACGAACAATGTAGAATTGTCTAAAACATTGCAAGTTAAATATAGGGATAATGACTTGAAAGGGTAACGGATTTTTGACTTTTTTCACATTTAGTCACTAAACTTTTTTTCGTTATCTATTTGTCATTGAACTATTGAAACTGTTCACATTTTACCCTTATGACCGGCTGTTACCGATCATAAGGGTAAAATATGAACAATTTCAATAGTTCAATGGCAAATAGATAATGAAAAAAAGTTTAGTGACTAAATGTGAACAAAATCGAAAGTTCGTTTCCCTCTAAAAAGTTCAATGACTAAATGTGAACAAACTTCCTATTGTATTATGTTTTAGCAAATTATTTATTTTTGTTTAATTGTAGCAACATTTGTTGATGAAGAAATCTATGAAATAAAAAAAAAAAAACAAAACCCTGAAAATATATTTAAAAAAAAACAAAAAACCAAAACCGAAATAAAAAACCAATGGTTTGACATTTTCCAAAAAAAAAAATCAAAATTTCCAATCTGATTTTGGTTTTACAAAAAAATGAACCATTCTCACTGATGTGAATTATGACCATTGGTTTGGCATGCGGAATTTGTGACATCCTATGAATACGTAGTTACAACATCGTCTAAACTCGTAATTCATTGTAAGGGGTTAGAGTATCATCGCATGAATACGTAGTTACAACATCGTCTGAACTCGTAATTCATCACCTACAGGTTATGGGTCTGCTGGTGTTTCCACTGGGTTGTCTAGAATAGTCCGTGGTCGCCATGTATACTCTGGTAGATAACTACATCGCCACATTGTTAGTTAAGGTTATGATATCTCCTTTCATCCTACATCACCTATTCATCATCATTTATTTACCTAATTATCATCACTTTTCTATCATCACCTATCTCTCATCGTTTTATTTCATCACACACCAACTATTTCATCTACCCATGTTTCATCCGCAACATATTTGTAGATATAAAATAAATATACCGTTTAAATCTTTTAAAACATGTAAAAAATCATTCATCCAACATAGACAGCAAGTATTCAAATAATATGCACACATAGCACGTAATTTATATAAAATACTTCATATCTATGTGTAAGATGATAATAACTATATATACCATAAAAATCCCATAAATGCTTCCTAACTTCAAACCCCAAGGTTAACTCTACTACAGCTTCATATTCTCGGCTCTCTGGACCTAGAAGGTTCCAGATCAATAACACAAACTTGCAAGAGGGGTTTGAGGCATTCAAAACCCGAAAGATGAAGTGATTCAAGCCCTAACCCCAAAATGGAATCTACACAATAAGGAAGGAAAATGGTTCATTTTTGTACCTCAGAATGAAGCTCCTTGCTTGAATAACTCAAAACAATAACTTTCCTTGGTCCCTCTTGCTGGAACTCTTCTCCTTTCTTGCAAAATTACAGCAAAAAGCTCAAGATAGCTCTTCCTCTCACTCTACACACTCAAGCTCGCTAGGGTTCTCACTTATGGGAAAGGTAGTCGCAATTGAAGGCCATAAGTGCCTTTAAATATGGCTCGGGCCCAAAGATTTAGGGTTTCTGCCAACAATGCGGACTCGTCAAGTCGCCTCACCGACTCGTCGGGTCCATTCATTAATCTGAGTCATCAGTCGCGACCTTACTTGACGAGTTGAGGCGTCAACTCGTCGAGTCTCTCTTCTTAACTCAAAAGAAAAATACTTAAATTATGATACCTGGAAATCCAGATGTTAAATTTTGTTTTTTTATTTCATAGATTTCTTCATCAACAAATGTTGCTACAATTAAACAAAAATAAATAATTTGCTAAAACATAATACAATAGGAAGTTTGTTCACATTTAGTCATTGAACTTTTTAGAGGGAAACAAACTTTCAATTTTGTTCACATTTAGTCAGTAAACTTTTTTTCGTTATCTATTTGCCACTAAACTATTGAAATTGTTCACATTTTACCCTTATAGCCGGTCATAAGGGTAAAATATGAACAGTTTCAATAGTTCAATGGCAAATAGATAACGAAAAAAAGTTTAGTGACTAAATGTGAACAAAGTCAAAAGTTCGTTACCCTTTCAAGTCATTATCCCTTAAATATATTATATATTCTAATTTCTCAAAACCTTATGATCATTTCATTTTTACTATATTCCACATTTTAATTGCATTTTTACTACATTCCACATTTTAATTGCATCACATCTAAGGGTTGAGTTGATGCAAAACGCATAGAATAGTAGAAGCCTGAATATGGAGAAATGAGAAAATGAAAAATGGGGCCAAGAAAATGTCTAACATAAAATGGAAAGTAACTTTTGATCCGGGAGTTTAGATGCCCACTTTATATCGCCGGAAAGCTCTTCAGTCCAAAGCTCCTAACAAATAGCCGAAGGCGTTTGCCCACCCTTCGTCATGAAAAACATTCGTTTAGGCCTTCAATTTTAAGTTTCCATCGGTGTCAACTTATTTCATTTATTTTATTTATTTCAAAAGCAGAATATTATGTTAGTTTTAATTTTCATAAATTTGGCAATGCCTGCTACATTTCGTTCTATCTAAATGGTTTTGTAAGCTTTTGTAGACATTTTGAATTCAATAATATAACCACATTTCAAAATTTATTTGTGTTTATTTGTTCTGCGCATCATGAAAGACTTACTTCTCGATAACCTGGTTGAAGAGTTTTTGGATGAGATCCGTCAATCGTAGATTGTCAAAGTGGCTGAAAGAAAAACTATTTTGAATCACGAACTTTGTCATCTTTTTCAGAATTAAACTTTGATTGTATACCCATATGCTTTATTGATTCGCCATAGTTGCTTAACCTTGATTCGAACCAAATTTCACCACATTGCAATATAAATTCAAGTGGTTTCTCAATGTGGTATTGCCATCTTAAAGAAGTTATCGCATTGCATCGAGCTTTCTTTAGAAACAAAAATCAATTAAGTGATTTACAAAACTGATAGCAACTTATCAAATAATATGAAAAATACATACATGTATCATGTATGTAAACATTTTGTCAAAAATAAGCTCAATTCATGTAATAATAACTCACCATCATCATCATGCATCAAATTCCAATCAAGGCTCTTGCTCAGGCCACTTTATAACTTCTCGAAGTTTCAATATTCTACCACTAAATTCCTACAATAAGCAAAGAGAATACTAGCAATTAATTATAATCAATAAAACTGGATATAAATAAATAAATAAGGGGGAATTAGACTAAACTGTGCCATTCAAAGACATTGCAGCTTCAAGTTCTTGAGGTGTTGAGAATGAAAGAAACCCATAAACACGATTCTTTCCACCTTTCCGATCATGCAACACTGTTGTACTAATCACATTCCCAAATCGACTAAAATGATTTCTCAAATCCTCAGGTTTCACACTCCATGAAAGATTCCCAGCATAAACTTTGTAAGGCGACTCGAATACTAAGTTCTTTTGAGGTCGTGAACTCAGTGACTCGTTGCTTCCATATTTACTATTCATGTCAGATGAAAACCTCACTCGCATTTCACGTCCATCCACATCCTAATGATGCAACTTATTCACTTCAAAATCGACAAAATTATCATGTAAAAAGTAAAGATTTTTTGAAAAAGAAAACTCACAGATCCATCTAGTGCAGCAATGGCAGCTTTGGCTTCTTGGAGTGAGCTCATGGTCACATACCCACATCCCTTGCTTACCCCAGTCTCGGGATTTCTTGACACCTTAATAAACCCAAAAACAATTGGATCATTCCTGATTATTATCGTCGTAGATGACATTTTTGAACGAAAAGGAACTAGAAACATATGAATGTAGTAAGAAGATTGAAAAGTAGTGTTGGAATTATATTGAAACTAAAGGGGAGTTTTGAGGGACGAAGCAAGCATGATTTGTTTTGTAAATAATTGATATCATGTTTGGTTGAGGAATTTCGTCGAACAGGTGGAGGACTTGATAAAGAGATTGAAGAGGGAATCAAGGAAGAAAGAAGTACCTCAACGGACTGAACTGTACCGAAGGTTTTGAACTGATTAAGCAGCTCAGGGATGTCGCAGCTTCTGGGGAGATTACAGACATATAATTCATATGGTTTAAAAGAGTTTCTGAAGTTGGAATCCTCTTGTAAGCTGTACCCATTTCCAGTAATGTCGGGTTCGGAAGAAAATTGTGGTTGTTCACCTTCAACAACTGCTGAAACGGTGAAAACCTCCCTACTGGTAACCGGATTTTTGGGGCAGAGGGTAAAAGAGGAAGACGAAGAAGACAATTGGGAGTTCAGAAAAGATGTATCTTTCCTGTAAGTGCAACGATTTGAAGAAATGAAAGAATCTGGGGGATTGGATTTGGATTTACACATGGATTGAGAGGAAGAAGACGGATGCGAATGTAATGAGGTTGAGGTTAAGCAATAAGTGGCCATGGATGGAAACTGGAAGAGCTTCACGCCTTCACCCAGCCAACCATGCGTTTGAGATTTTGATAGAAAGCAGAAAGATCAAAGATGATACGTTTTTTGTTTTAATTTTAAAGACTAAGGCCCAATTAGAAGCCCAACTTTTTTCCATTGGGTTTTAATGGTCGGTTTAAGTGGGCCGTAGCCCACGGGTCGTCCAAGCCTCCATCTCCATGTCAACGACTTTATTGAATTAATTCATCGTCATTTTCTTTTATAATTTTGTCTCATAGATCCAAATGGAATTTAATAGATAGTATTTGGAACTTTGGGACTAAATTTTAATTTTTAAGTGGTGTTTGGGACTAAATTTTATAGTCTTTGCATAATATATTTGTGTGTGTTTTCAATATGGAATCTCACAATTCCTTAAAGAATTTATCATATTTCTTGCATTGACAATTTCTTCTGAGAAATTTCACACAAGTCCAAATATTGTCATATTTGCGTGTTTCATTTTTGAAGTCACTACGTGTTTCAAAAATGGTCTTTTCCAACTTTTTTTTACCATAATTCCGAACCCTGTATGTTTTAAAAAAAAAAGCAAATAGTAATCATTTGTGTTATTCTTCATGATACCTTCATTTTGGTATATTAAATGTTTAAAAATGGACTTTTAGTTTTAAGTCATACCATAAAGGCTGGAGAGTGAAAAAGTAATGAGTTTATATGTATAAAGATTTCTAAGATATGTAAGACTTATTACACCAAGGCTTTTTTTTTTTTTTTGTGCATGAAGGATGCAAATATGAATCGAGATTGGTTTCTTTAAATTGAACTTGTGTGCATGCATCATGTAGACATGTATCCGTAGATCAAAAAATCATTGAAATCTTTTTCTCACAACTGGAAAATTAATATAAAATTTATAAATGACAATGAACATAGAATTAAACATGAATTTTAATTTCAATATTTGTTGTTAGTTTTTCGGTTATGTTTGAGTTATTTAATAAACAGTTATAGATTTTGATGTACAAGAATTTGTAAACATTGGATTGAAAATTAAACACTCTCCTCCCCTCCCTTTGTTGTTGTGCTTTTCTGTTATTGTGAAGGTAAAATTCAGAATTAGTTAGATTCAATGGTCTTGAAAAACATTGTAGCTATTATATACAAGAAAATAAACTTACAACAATAGCAGAATTTATTTTAAGAACAACATGTTCTTTCATACATTTCAACAACATTCCTTATACTACTTTGACAATTGAAGTGATGGTTGTTAAAGCTCCCTTGATGAAAAGTATTGCGAATGACCAATATATCATATGGCATTTTTTTTATAAAAGAGTAAATTACAGAAATGGTCCCTATGGTTTGGTCAAAATTACACGTGTGGTCTCTAACTTTTTTTTTGCATTCGGATCGTGCTTGTGGTTTGGTTTCATTGCATTTTTCGTCCCTATGGTTTGCTGAAAATTGCACGTTTGGTCCCTAACTTTATGTATGTAAGGGACGAAAAACGCAACAAAATCAAACCATAGGGACGATCCAAGTGTAAAAAAAAAAGTTAGGGACCAAACGTGTAATTTTGACCAAACCATAGGGACCATTTCAGTAATTTACTCATTGTAAAAAAATCAAGATTTTCAATATAAAACATAATGAGAATACCTCAAAATTAGAGTTAAAGCATGAACATAAAGGTAAACAAAACAAGATAGTGTTATTGCAAAAATAATCGATTTTATGAAATTAGAGAGTATTTTGAATGGCGTAATGAAGTCAACACAACAAACACCAATTTATAAACACATGGAACCATTTTTGTAATATTTAAATTTTTACGAACATATAGACCATTCCATATTCCATGTTATTGCATATAGACCATAATTTTCTTATTATAACTTTTGTTTCCTACTATTACATAATGTCATTTTTATGTAATTTTACTATTACATATGACCACCTATGTACTTTTGCAAATTA
Source organism: Lactuca serriola (assembly GCF_051521515.1). Taxonomy (NCBI): domain Eukaryota; kingdom Viridiplantae; phylum Streptophyta; class Magnoliopsida; order Asterales; family Asteraceae; genus Lactuca; species Lactuca serriola. The sequence continues at coordinate 34,217,111 of NC_136413.1, forward strand.
TTATTATTTAAAAAAAAAAAAAAAAAAAAAAAAAAAAAAAAACTAACTGATGCTTTAATGTGACCTAAGAAACAATAAAAAGACATGGTATGTGAAGTCACCAATAAGGCTATGTTATATGTTATACCCATCCCTCCACAGTCCACATTAGCGTGTCACTTTAAAAGTGCATCAATTTTCCATTTCTATTCCTTTATATTCACTTAGGTTGTTCGGAGTGGTCTCAGCAAGCCATTCGGATACCTCGGCGAACACTTGGTTGAGGCCTCGGCATGCCGATCTCGACTCAGCAACTTGGTGGAAATGTGTCGATGAGATATAGTGTATGGTTTGGGGAAAATAGATAGGAAGAGGGGACTAGTTTTTCATGCTAATTATATCTACCGTTAATATGGACCATAGCAAATATGACATCACATCTACCAGCATTATCACCAATTTCTATCACTTTAAAATTGTTAAGTTTTAATACATATAATATATAAAACAAATTTAAATACTCTAATTAAAATTAAAGATTTTATTCATTCATAAAAAAATTATAAATATTAACCTCTAACTACTTTTTTTATAGCCACTATCAATTAAAGATATGAATTAAGTAAGTTGGTAAAGTAAGCTATGGTGAAAGAATACAATAGAATCATACTAATAAAAGAGTGGTGATGAGTTGTTTAGCGCAAAAAGGTTATCATATCTTGTCGTGGTTGAATTTTGTGGAATGAATTTCGTTTGGTGTTAGGTTGTTGAACTAATGAAGTTCGGATATATATCGTAGAAAATTGGAAGTAAGAGGTTGTTTGTTGCTTTAGAAAAAACGGTTCAAACCATTTTTTCTATGTTGCGCAGCACACGTACAACAATTATCCTCTCATAACTGTTTGATTTTTGGAAGTCTTCAGACTATAAAACATCTGTGCGTTTAGCGTGACGCAACATTTGATTTACCTCTTCAAACCTCTTCACCTTTCATTTTTTCCAAATGATTTTTTTAGAAATTTGGTATGACTTGATTTTTTTTTTAAACTTTGATTTGCGGATTTGATACAATTTCTTTTAATAGCTTCCACAATTTTTTTATATTTTGATTAAAAAAAACTTTTGATTTTTAAAATTTTTTTTTACACTTTCTTATATTAATATTTTCAGTTTCGGATGAATCTTTTTAATATGTGTGATTCTTTTACATATTTGCTAGACATTGTTTGTAATATTTTCTTAAATTTTTTATAATTTTTTTTATGTTCTTTAAAGTTAGTTTATTCTAGTAAATAATTGATAGCCTTTTCTTATATATTTTTTAGATTTGTTTTTAGAAATTTTATACTTTTGTTTTTTACATGTGTTTTTAGTATTCTTTCAATGTTTTAAGACTATACTTACTAAAATTTCAATGTTGAGAATTATTTTAAATTTGTAAAATCAGTTTATTTAAAATTTAGTTTATTATAGCAGCTTGTAGATGTTAAAAAACAAACAAAAATCTTATTATAGATTGCAGCCGTTCGTTCCACCTCTTCTGCTATAGAGGGTTGCAGAGGTGGTCCACAGACTTTATAAATTTTCGCTTCGAAAAAACAAACAACGCCTAAGTTTAAGAGAGAAAAATATAGAAGTTTGACGAATTGTAAATAAAATTGGTTGATTATATATATATATATATATATATATATATATATATATATATATATATAATTGATTTTCAAGAAAAAAAATAGTCTAGTGTGAGTGGGTTCACGGGTCACCACACCACAAGGCACCTTACATGTGAGGTTGATGTCCTCGTCTGAGAAGAGTTTCCACCTCAACATCATGTCAATGGTGTGAGAAGAATACCGAGTAGTTTGATCCGCAGTCTTAAAGAACAACTAATTAGATGATTCATTGAGATGCTTCATTTTTACGCTAAAATATATTTATTGTTTAATAAAGATTTATATAAATAAAAATTCTTAAAAATATAAAGTTTCCTTAAATAAAAGGTTTTGGGAAATGTGATCTTCTTCCCAAAAGAAATAGACATTGCTTTTGAGATGTTGATTCTAAAAAACACTCTTCTATTTTAGGTATGTGACTTTTTTACCTAAAGATAAATGAAATGAAGGACATTGCTAAGAGCATTTATTCTTTAAAAAAACATACCTTATCTCTTTTTCAAGGGAACCAACTAATCCATTTTCATACTAAAAAATAAAATTCAATTATTAAAAATATGTTTTCATTCAACATCCACAATTGAAAAATCACTAGTCCAATCTATCCAAATTTAAGATGATAATTTTCAACATCCCTACTATAATGCATCTATTTATTATATAAAAAAATGTCTAATACTTTTTCAAAATCAAACTAATTGATTGGGTCGATCTAAGGTTGTCAAGATCGAGATTTTTCATATGATCGTTTTTAGCTTTGCAACATCGTGACTATAAGACCGAATCGTGTCGCAAGATCCTATCAAATACATTTTAATTCACAAAAAATATATTTTCTCTCATCTGTTAATCAATAAGTTAACAATAAATTATTTAAAACAAAAAAGACATATCAGATACTTATTTTCACCCAACCAAGGGGAAGAGCTCGTGTTGACTGTATCGTACACACTACATGGATTTCGCTTTTGTGATTTCACTCTGATTGTTATGATATTGAGATACTTATTTTCATTTGAGTTTTACGGATAATGTTTTGGAATATTGTTTTATTTAAATTAAAAATGAAAATTTTGGATCATATTTTTGGGACGTTTCACTTTTGGCGGAAGTTTAATTCATATGGAATCGAATTAACCAAATGATTAAATTGGGGTTACACCACATTACGTATTACTATGTTTGATTATAGCTTAACAAAATTATCGCCAAAGAAAACACATTAAAGAAGAGACACAACAACAAAAGCCAAGTCTCACAATGATGTTGTATTGGGGAGATAAGATGTATGTCATTTGTGAGATGTATGAAATATGAGCCCACAACCATACCCACAACCATGAATATGTAAGGGCATTCCGTGAATTTTGAAGGCCTTATACGACAAATAAATATGGGCCACTAAGTATAATTTTTTCTTACAAATAAGATATGCTAATAATTTCTTACAAATAAGATTTGCTAATAACACGGTAAATCTATAAATGTTATAAAAACAATCGAAACATAAGAACGATGGGTTATTCAATTTGAACTTTGAACATGCTACGAGACTTGTTTATATTTGAATTAAGTATAAAGGTTTTATTAATATTTAGAAAAAAGTGTTTTATATTTAAATTAAATAGATGGGTGTTAAGTTTCATAAAGAAAAACTAAAATGTGAATAAAGCTAATTACAATGATCTAAATGTGTATTTGGATACTTGAGGGAGGCAATTTGTACATTTAGGCAATTACAATCCTTCCTAATAAATAAAAATAATTTTGTCACATGTCATCTTCTCATTAAATGTTTTTTCATTTGTCATTTTCTCATTTTTTTATTTTTTCTTAATTAACACATCATATTTACACCTCAATTAATAATTGTCTTAATTAAAAATAACAAATAAATTACAATATTACTATTCATATACTATTTAATATGTTTCCTTTTAAATTTAAATTTTAAATTTTAAATTTCAAATCTAAATAAATTTTTGTTAACCCTTCATATTTAATATTTTTGTTTTATTCAACCCGTATAAGATACGGGTCACACAACTAGTGAAAAATCAATATTTAAGGGACCATTAATGAATCTTCAAATTGAAAACAAAATGAGGAATGAAACCTTCTAAAATGTGGGAGTGGTTAAAAAATATAATAATTGGAAGTTATACACGGATCACTAGAGAAACTGGATTCAGGACACGCTTTCTAGTCATTTTAACTGGAAGTTGTTTTCGTTTTTTGTTTGCATAAACTAATATACATGTTATATTAACTAGTTAAAGTAGTTTAAAATCGGGGCATGTGTAGTCGCACCTCTTGCATCCTCTTAGACCGGAGGGAGTGGTGCTCGATTTTGATTGGCTGCCATTCTTTACCGTTTGTAAACGGTCAAATTTCAAATATTTATTATTATTTTTTTATTTTTTTAACAACTACTATATATACTTTATAAACTAACAAAAAAAAAAAATATTTTCTATTTTTTCAAACACACAAAAAATGTCATCCTCCAGAAATCCAACCAACGAAAAAACACCCGCCATAAAACCAACAACTCCAAGACCTTCACTCGATAAACCGATTTATTTGCCTCCTTTCTACCACTACGGGGGTATGGTTCCGTATTTTCCACAACATATCCAACAACCACGTCATATGCAACCATTTCCACAAACACAACTACAATTTGACCAAGATTTTGATCTTTTTGATTTTGGTTCCCAACCAAAGTTTATTCCAGAAACACAATCACAATCACAACCACAAACACATATTTCTGAATTTGAACCAAAATTTGTTCCACAAACTCAACCCTCTTAGCCGGGAAATAAAAGAAAAGAGAAGGCGGAAGTTAAACCGTGGTCACCTCAAGAAGAGTTAGTCTTAGCACAATCATGGATTGATGTTTCAGATGACGCGAAGACGAGAGAGAACCAAAAACATGATCGTTTTTGGATGCGCGTTAGAGCTCGGTTCCATAAAGGAATGGACTTGGAATCATATCATAATAAACATCAGGTGTACTCAAAATGGAGAAAGATGAACAGAGACGTGATGTTGTTTAACAATTTATACAACAACATGAAACGACAATGGAAAAGCGGCGAAAGTGACGAAGTGGTTTTGGAGAAAGCTTTTAACATTTATCAAAAAGAGCAAAATAAGACTTTCAAGTTTTTTGAAGTTTGGAATCTACTAAAATGCAACAAAAAAAGGGCAAAACCTGAAAACAAGCGACGAGCACATCGATAGCGAATCAAAATGGTCAAAAACTTCTGACTCGAAACACACTTCATTGGATGCTCGTGTTGGTTTCGACCTCAACGAACATTACACTAATCATGGTTAATTTTAGTTGTTTTCCTAGTTTTAATTATTTGATGTGTGTGTGTGTTTTTTAAGTTGTACGTTTAAGCTATCTAGTTTTTTAATTTCTAATTTCCTAGGTTTTTTTTTTCTAATAATGTAATGATTTTTAATTTTAATTAATGAAATATTTTGTTTTTATTTAAAACTAAAAATTTTATTTATTTAAAAAATAAAAATAATTTAAAGGAGTGTGATACCACTCCTTGGGTGTGGTATGATGTAACGCTTGTGTTTCTGGTCTTGTCATTAATGGCAATGTATTAGTCTACGTTAGCCTTTGTAACCCATTTTGAAATAATAAGAATGTATTATTTGAGTATTATATGTTTTGTGCTTAGTTGTGTGGCTTAAATGAATTAAGAATAAAAAAATAAGCATTAAAATAAAATAGTAGATAAAGCCGATATCTTTGGATAATGTTGTAGTTGTTGAAACGCGGTTTCCGAATATATAAAGAATGCCGAAATCCGAGTTATAACGAAGAAGTTATGATCTGTCGAAGTTTCGCGACAGAACCGGCACGACGCCGAATGACGTAAAATAGAAATTTAAGATAGAATGATATCTAGCCTTAGCAATCTAAACAAAAGTTGAAGAGTTCGTTAACCGAGAGCGTGCATAAAAAGAACGCCCAAATATGACTTCATATGAGGAAGTTATGATTTTCTGAAGTTTCGACTTAGCAGTATGCAGCCCGAATACTCGATTTGAGATTGAGCGGTTTTTAGCCGAAACAATCTAAACGAGAATCGAAGATCTCGTTAATAGTAGTGAAACGATAAAAAGATAGGCGAAAACGGACGTCGGATGAAGAAGTTATGAATTTATAACGGAGTTTTCTTGTCCCGGCCTACTAAAAATAATATATAAGTAATATATTTATAATATATTAAAAATAAATTCAAAATTAGCCAATGGAGTCTAAACGAGAGTTATAGATCATAATCTCACCTACGCGTCGATATAAAGAACGTCGAAAACGGAGTTCGTATGCGAAAATTATGAATTTCTGAAGTTCGGGGCGCGAAACCCCAAAACTGTCAGATACCATGACGTGGCAAGCAGTGCCACGATGTGGCAATTCTTCTGAAACCTCCTGGAGTCCCCCAGACGCAACTTGCGATGACGCATGCAGTGACGACCAAGCCCACGACGTGGAAAAAGGTGCCACGGCGTGGCAAGGGCAAATTTTGTCCTATAAATAGATTTGAAGGGCCAGCCGTTTAGGGTTGCTATTTTCTCTCCTATCTCTCCCGTTCTACCTCGATTTACGTGCAAGGAAGTACCCCTGAAGCCCCGGTATCATCCCGAGACCCGAAGCGAGTCCCGAAGCCCGAAGATCCCGAGAAGAAAAGAGTTTCCGAGTCGAAGCTCTGCCTGCGAGAAGCCCGGTGTGTGAAGATCTTCCAGATCTATCAAAGAATACTACTTCTGCAAGCCGTAGTGCTGTCTGATCATCTTCTGATCAAGTGAATGTATATTCCTTTTCTTCTAACACATAGATATAAAGTATCTCCGAGTGAATACGTGCTATGTGTATATAGATATATATTATCTGTTACTTGGAATGAATCTGTATATTTGGAACGAGTATTAAATGATTATCTTATCAGTTTTTAAGTTGCATATGTATATTGTTACCTACAAAATGTTAGAACTTGGGTAGATAGTTGATGTGTGGTAAACTGATGAGAGGCCCCGATGTTGTTGTTGACCTAGTCATCTAGCGGAGTATGGATGACGACCACAGATTCTTTCTAGACAGTCCTGTGGAACGCTAGCAAGTTCATAACCTGTAGGTGTTGTGAATGATGTGTTCACCGGTGTACTCTATCCCCCTCATGGTTGCCTTTAGGACATCTATTGTTGAGGAAACCCCTTGCAGTAATGTCCGTCCCGATGAAAATCCTAGATTAGGTCCCTTGTAATAAATGTTGTTTTAGGGACGTAAAGTGAGGATAACGGGAATGGGTAATCGGGTTATTGTTGGTTGGTGAAAATTAAATATAATTATTTATTATGGGTTGAAAAACCTATATGCTCACCAGGCTCCCAAGCCTGACCCACTCAGTCTTATTTGTATTACAGGAAGTGGCACGAGGGCATAAGATGGATGAATCATCAAGTTGTTTTGTTTATGAGCCTGTATATGTATATAACTATTGTATGGCTTGTAATATATTGTTTATGCTTTTGGTATGTTTATCGGAACATGACATCCCGAATATTGTTATATAATGAAAATGCATATCTTGATGAAATGCTTTGATAAACTTTATTTTATCATATTTTGTTTTAGGAACAAATTCCGCAACTCTTTTAAAGTAAAAGGATTTACTCTGAAATTATTTTAAAAGCATAAATGAAATCGGTATTTTCTGGCCGAGATTTTGGGGATGTCACAGTTGGTATCAGAGCATTAGTTTAAGCGAATTAGGAATTTGTAGGATTTCTAGACTTAAACTTAGAATGTTAAGTGAAGGTTGTTAGATGTGCGTCTATTGTATTTCAGACACGAGCACTAGTTTATTTTAGGAGAGTTGCCTAAAATGCTTTTATGTGCTAGATGTTATATGTTGCCATATATGATATTATATGTTCGGATCTATGGCCTGTTGCCGACTGGATCTGGAAACCTTATGTGTTTAGGATTCTAAGCGTATGACGACGGTATTAGAACTAGTGTGTAAACGTTTCAGAGTGATATGGAAGATCGTAATATCTATCATGAATAAAGATCTAAATTTCACCTTATTCGGCATATAGATCAAGAATGGTAATAACAAGAAGTGGTGTTGGAAACGCAAACGAGAACAGGAATCAACCACCTGTAATTGAACAAGTGGCTGTTGAATCTGCTGCACCAGAACATATCACCATGGCTAGAGTGCAAGCCATGATTCGGGCTCACCCCAGTCGAAGACCCCACTGTGGTATGCACCAATAAGACCACCAAAAGCCTTTGGGCTATGTTAGCCGAACAAAGGGAAGAAATGTGACAGATGTTGCATGGAAATAGGGACGAACCTATCATACCCATAGTGGAACCCGAACTGATTCCCGAACAATCAGAGGAAGGGAACAATAGTCACATTGTGAGTCAAGTTGGGACTCAAGAAGAACGAAGGAATGATCCTGAAAGGAGAAACAACCAGGATAGAGGAAATGATGGGTGTGGGTGTAAGTACAAGGATTTCATGGCATCCAAACCACCATGTCTATCCGGAAGCCCGACGCCTATGCAAGTTATGGACTGGATATCCGAAATGGAGACTATGTTTGAAAGTTGCGAGTGTAGCAACCGACAGAAGACCGCTCTTGCAATCCCTCTATAAAAATCTGGAGTACTAAGCTGGTGGAAGTTACTAGCTGACTCGATGCCCAAGGGAGAAGCTAGCAAGATGTCTTGGGAAGACTTTGTGGAACAGTTGAAATTACAATACTGCTTAGAGCAGGACCTTTTGGAAATCAATAACAATTTTCAGAATTTGAAAAAGGGAAAGATAAGCATTACTGAATACGCTGCAAGTTTCACAAAAAAGATGAAACTTATTCCGTACCTAGTTCCAACTGAAATAGCAAAGGTCAACAAATTTGTTCGCGGTTTACCAGCGGACTTTGGTCCAATGGTTAAGCAAGCAACGACCTTGAAAGCTGCCATCTGGGTTGCTAAGAATGTTGAGACCCAGATCAGGGAGAAAGGTCAGGAGAGGTCAGAGGTTGGTAAAAAGAGGAAATTCGATGGACATTTAGGGTCCAACAAGAAAAACAAGTTCTAGAAGTCTAGTTCGAGAGGTGGAGGAGGCGAAGAGAAATGGTGCGACAAATGTAAGAAGAAGCATCATGGAAAATGTGAAGTGGTGGCCACATGTTTGAAATGCGGAAATCCAGGGCATTATGCCAACGAATGCACACTTACCAAGAAAGTTTGCTATGGTTGTGGTGAGGAGGGGCACATCTCAAGGGATTGCCCGAAGAAGAATGAGGCAACTAGACCCAATATTACGCCAAAGCCGAAGGCGAGAGCCTTCCAGATGACACTGGAAGCTGCTAAAGATGAAGCTAATGTCGCTTCAGGTACCTTTCTTATTAACGAATTGTCTGCCCAAATTTTATTTGATTCTGGAGCCAACTACTCCTTTATTTCGCATGAATTTGGTAGAAAGCTAGCATTGCCTATTGATAGACTAGATAATGCTTTATTAGTCGAAGTTGCTAGTGGCAAGTTTGTACCTGTTAACCATCGTATGAAAAACATATTAATTGACTTGAATGAGAATAATTTTCACGAGGAATTATTGCCTATCGAACTTAACAGTTTCGACATCGTGCTTGGAATAGATTGGCTTAGTGCCAATGACGCCGAGATATTGTGCAAGAAGAAGATAGTCAAAGTAAACCCACCTAGGAAAGAGTCGTTTGTGGTGTATGGAGATAAATGCAGAGTAAATTCTGGAATCATTTCATTGATGAAAGCCAGAATGTGTTTGGCCAAAGGATGTACGTCGTATCTAGCATTTGTGATAGATGCTAATAAGGAGAAGAAGGCGATGCAGAGCATTCCTGTCGTGTGTGATTATCCGGAAGTATTTCTCGAAGATCTTCCCGGATTACCGCCTGATAGACAAGTGGAGTTTAGAATAGACTTCTTACTAGGGACGACGCCAGTAGCAAAAACACCTTACCGATTAGCACCGACGGAGATGAAGGAGCTGATGATGCAACTTCATGAGTTATTGGACAAAGGTTTCATTAGACCTAGTTCATCACCCTGGGGAGCTCCGATGCTATTTGTAAAGAAGAAGGACGGAAGTATGAGAATGTGTATTGATTACAGAGAGCTGAATAAAGCAACGATAAAGAATAGATATCCGTTGCCGAGGATTGATGACCTGTTCGATCAACTTCAAGGTTTGAGCTATTTCTCGAAGATCGATCTTAGGTTAGGATATCATCAGCTGAAAGTAAGAGAGCATGACATAGAGAAGACTGCATTCAGAACACGATATAGACACTATGAGTTTTTGGTTATGTCGTTTGGACTAACCAATGCTCCAGCAGCATTCATGGATTTAATGAACAGGGTTTGTAATCCATTCCTTGATAAATCTGTGATAGTGTTCATAGATAACATTCTGATTTACTCAAAACGCTGAGAGGATCATGGCAGACACTTGCGAGAAGTGTTAGAAGTATTGAAGAAGGAGAAGTTGTATGCAAAGTTCTCCAAATGTGATTTTTGGATTCGAGAAGTCCAATTCTTGGGTCACGTGGTCAACCAAGAAGGGATAATAGTTTATACAACAAAGATTGAAGCTGTGATGAAGTGGGAACAACCAAAAAGTCCCACGGAGTTCCGAAGCTTTTTGGGATTAGCCGGATATTACCGAAGGTTTATCCAAGGCTTTTCTTCGATCACTAGTCCATTAACAACTTTGACCCACAAAGGAGCTACTTATGCTTGGAGTGATAAGCATAAAGAAGCATTCGAGAAGCTAAAGAAAAAGCTATACGAGGCACCGATACTTTCTCTACCCGATGGAGTTGAAGACTTCGCTATTTATAGCGATGCGTCTGGGGTTGGATTGGGTTGTGTTTTGACCCAAAGAGATAAGGTGATCGCGTATGCATCTCGACAGCTGAAAGAGCATGAAAAGAACTACCCGACTCATGATTTGGAGTTGGCAGCGGTAGTTTTCGCTCTAAAAATATGGAGGCATTACCTCTATGGCACGAAGTGCAAACTTTTCACTGATCATAAGAGTCTCCAATATCTCTTTAGTAAGAAAGAATTGAATATGAGACAACGACGCTGGCTAGAGTTACTTAAAGACTACGATTGTGAGATACTTTACCACCCCGGTAAAGCAAATGTTGTAGCTGATGCTCTCAGTTGGAAAGTCAATCTTGAAAGGAAAATGACAAGAGCGTTGAGAATAGAAGTTGTCTCGGCCATTGTGGAGGGTATAAAGAAAGCTCAAGAGGAAGCTTCAGAGAAGAATGATCGAAAGGAAGAAAGTTTGGGCAAAACATTGGTGTTCGGTATAAACAGTCATAGACTGAAGGTGTTCCAAGATCGGATTTGGATACCTAAGACAGGAGGAGTCAGAGGAATTCAAATAGAAGAAGCTTACAAAACCATGTACTCAATTCATCCCGGCAGCACTAAAATGTATAGGGACCTGAAACCCTACTACTGGTAGCCGATGATGAAGATTGATGTTGCAAAGTATGTGGCCGAGTGTGTGACTTGTGCAAGAGTCAAGACACAACATCAGAAACCGTACGGGAGTTTAGAACCTTTGGCTGTGCCTATGGGTAAGTGGGAAGACATTGCTTTGGATTTTGTCACTAAACTGCCCAGAACGAAAAGTGGTCACGACATGATTTGGGTGGTCGTTAACCGATTCACTAAGAGTGCGCATTTCATAGCAATCAATGAGAAGTGGTCTATGGAAAAGCTTGTGAATTCTTACGTGAAGGAAATTATGAGGTTTCATGGTGTTTCGTTAACGATTATATTGGATCGTGACAGCCGTTTCACCTCAAGGTTTTGGAAAAGTCTACAAGAAGAATTGGGTACCAAGTTGTGTTTGAGTACAGCTTATCATCCACAGACTGATGGTCAGAGCGAACGGATGATACAAACACTTGAAGATATGCTGAGAGCTTGTACCCCGGAATTCCAAGGTAATTGGGATGAACATTTACCTTGGGTAGAATTTTCCTACAATAATAGTTTTCACTCGAGCATAAAGATGGCACCTTATCAAGCTTTGTACGAACAGAAGTGTTGTACGCCGTCTTGTTGGCTTGAGGCTGGGGAAAAGCAGTTTATGGGACCCGAGATGGTTCATCAAATCGATGAAAAGTTGAAAATAATTAGGGAAAGAATGTTAGCCACTCAGGATCGTCAAAAGAGCTATGCTGACAAAAAGCGAAGACCGATGACTTTTGAAGTTGGAGATTCGGTTTTGCTTAAAGTCTCGTCGTGGAAGGGACTTATAAGATTTGGTAAAAGGGGAAAATTAAGTCCAAGGTTTATTGGACCGTTTAAAGTTCTTCAGAGGGTTGGGAACCAAACTTACAAGCTCAAACTACCAGAAGAACTGAATGGAATTCATAACACTTTCCATATGTGTTATTTGAAGAAGTTCACGGGAGAAGTTCCCGACATAATTCCAATTTATGAGTTTAGAATTGATGAGAACAAGAGGTTTATTGAAGAACCTGAAGCAATCGGTGACCGAAAGACTAAGAAGTTGCGACGCAAGATGGTCGAGTTAGTGCTTGTCCGATGGAAACACAATAATGGGCCGAATCTCACCTGGGAAACGTAAAGTGACATGATGAGTCGCTACTCGCAGTTGTTTGTTGATGTGTGATTCCGGGGACAAAATCATTCTAAGGTGGAGAGAATTGTAACGCTTGTGTTTCTGGTCTTGTCATTAATGGCAATGTATTAGTCTACGTTAGCCTTTGTAACCCATTTTGAAATAATAAGAATGTATTATTTGAGTATTATATGTTTTGTGCTTAGTTGTGTGGCTTAAATGAATTAAGAATAAAAAAATAAGCATTAAAATAAAATAGTAGATAAAGCCGATATCTTTGGATAATGTTGTAGTTGTTGAAACGCGGTTTCCGAATATATAAAGAATGCCGAAATCCGAGTTATAACGAAGAAGTTATGATCTGTCGAAGTTTCGCGACAGAACCGGCACGACGCCGAATGACGTAAAATAGAAATTTAAGATAGAATGATATCTAGCCTTAGCAATCTAAACAAAAGTTGAAGAGTTCGTTAACCGAGAGCGTGCATAAAAAGAACGCCCAAATATGACTTCATATGAGGAAGTTATGATTTTCTGAAGTTTCGACTTAGCAGTATGCAGCCCGAATACTCGATTTGAGATTGAGCGGTTTTTAGCCGAAACAATCTAAACGAGAATCGAAGATCTCGTTAATAGTAGTGAAACGATAAAAAGATAGGCGAAAACGGACGTCGGATGAAGAAGTTATGAATTTATAACGGAGTTTTCTTGTCCCGGCCTACTAAAAATAATATATAAGTAATATATTTATAATATATTAAAAATAAATTCAAAATTAGCCAATGGAGTCTAAACGAGAGTTATAGATCATAATCTCACCTACGCGTCGATATAAAGAACGTCGAAAACGGAGTTCGTATGCGAAAATTATGAATTTCTGAAGTTCGGGGCGCGAAACCCCAAAACTGTCAGATACCATGACGTGGCAAGCAGTGCCACGATGTGGCAATTCTTCTGAAACCTCCTGGAGTCCCCCAGACGCAACTTGCGATGACGCATGCAGTGACGACCAAGCCCACGACGTGGAAAAAGGTGCCACGGCGTGGCAAGGGCAAATTTTGTCCTATAAATAGATTTGAAGGGCCAGCCGTTTAGGGTTGCTATTTTCTCTCCTATCTCTCCCGTTCTACCTCGATTTACGTGCAAGGAAGTACCCCTGAAGCCCCGGTATCATCCCGAGACCCGAAGCGAGTCCCGAAGCCCGAAGATCCCGAGAAGAAAAGAGTTTCCGAGTCGAAGCTCTGCCTGCGAGAAGCCCGGTGTGTGAAGATCTTCCAGATCTATCAAAGAAATACTACTTCTGCAAGCCGTAGTGCTGTCTGATCATCTTCTGATCAAGTGAATGTATCTTCCTTTTCTTCTAACACATAGATATAAAGTATCTCCGAGTGAATACGTGCTATGTGTATATAGATATATATTATCTGTTACTTGGAATGAATCTGTATATTTGGAACGAGTATTAAATGATTATCTTATCAGTTTTTAAGTTGCATATGTATGCATATGTATATTGTTATCTACAAAATGTTAGAACTTGGGTAGATAGTTGATGTGTGGTAAACTGATGAGAGGTCCCGATGTTGTTGTTGACCTAGTCATCTAGCAGAGTATGGATGACGACCACGAACTCTTTCTAGACAGTCCTGTGGAACGCTAGCAGGTTCATAACCTGTAGGTGTTGTGAATGATGTGTTCACCGGTGTACTCTATCCCCCTCATGGTTGCCTTTAGGACATCTATTGTTGAGGAAACCCCTTGCAGTAATGTCCGTCCCGATGAAAATCCTAGATTAGGTCCCTTGTAATAGATGTTGTTTTAGGGATGTAAAGTGAGGATAACGGGAATGGGTAATCGGGTTATTGTTGGTTGGTGAAAATTAAATATAATTATTTATTATGGGTTGAAAAACCTATATGCTCACCAGGCTCCCAAGCCTGACCCACTCAGTCTTATTTGTATTACAGGAAGTGGCGCGAGGGCATATGATGGATGAATCATCAAGTTGTTTTGTTTATGAGCCTGTATATGTATATAACTATTGTATGACTTGTAATATGTTGTTTATGCTTTTGGTCTGTTTATCGGAACATGACATCCCGAATATTGTTATATAATGAAAATACATCTCTTGATGAAATGTTTTGATAAACTTTATTTTATCATATTTTGTTTTGGGGACAAATTCCGCAACTCTTTTAAATTAAAAGGATTTACTCTGAAATTATTTTAAAAACATAAATGAAATCGGTATTTTCTGGCCGAAATTTTGGGGATGTCACATATGAGACCATATTTTTGTGGTGATTAGTGAGATGACGTCTACGTGTCACTGCAGTTTCATGAGGGAACGCAGCACCACTCCCTCTAGCCTTAGGGCCACCCCCTATGAATATTGGGTAAAGAAAAAAGTAGATACAAAATATAAACCGAAAGCAAAAGTGGGTTAAGAATAAAAATGTGTACATTTTAGTGAAAACACAAACATATCAAATAAAACAATAACATGTATTACTCGACTATCATGACGTTAAGTATTCATACCTTTTTATTTGAGATAACGTCCCCGTAAAAACAATCAAACATTTATGGGCTCACAATATCATGAATTGTTAGAAATATGTCTCTCACTCAACAATAACATATTGAAGGTTTAAGTCATGTTTTAGATGACTATGTAGATTTATAGGGTGTGTAAGGAAGTTCAAAAAAAAAAAATCCCAAAAAACAACTATTCTTTCATATCTAACTTTGTCATCACTTTCTTCTCCAATATTCCTTCATCCTTACGCTATAAAGGGCATCCACAAGAATCACAGCTTAATAGAATAAACTTAAATATAACATAGAAGATAGAATGTTGAGTTTAATCCCTATTGAACGGTTTAACCGAGATTCTAGTGAAAAAATTATAGTTTTTTTAAGAATTGAATATATATATATATATATATATATATATATATATATATATATATATATATATATATAACACTCTATTCAAATGTCTATGGGTTAAATGGATTGTTGATGTGATCATATCACTTGTTTCTTTCATGTCTAATTCCTTATTATATTTGAAGAGATATGCCAATCTTTAATCTCATTAAACCCCTTTAAAATCAATAGACGGTTCAAACGTATTTTTTTCCCTCAATCTAACCGTTTGAGTTTTAGGATGTAGTTTATAACATTAACCATTAATAACCAATAACTTTTTAGAAATATATAAAATATTCCTAACTTCTTTATGTGTCAATAATAAAATGATGTCTACGTTTAATAAACTGTTTTTATTCTAATTTCTAACATGTATGCATCATAACGAAAAAAGTAAAAATAATAAACAGCACCACGCGCAGGCAGCACATGGACACCACGGTTTAGTTCTGATGCAAGGGACCACTCGTTTATCGGATCAACAAATCTCTTTCTTTATTGTATCTTTTTACTATGTTTCTTGGATGATGTTTGATTTTAAAAGGTAATAAAATAATATATTTTCAATTATTTTTTACTATTACAAAATTATATATATATATATATATATATATATATATATATATATATATATATATATTCTAATAAAAGAATAGTTTTAATCTCCTTTTAACATATGTCATCCTATTAGCCCTCTTAATTAATACATATTTTTTTTTGCCAAGTGACATCCTATTAAACCTCATAATTAATACATGTCACTTGTCAACCTATTGATTCTCAATTTCAAATTTTAAATTTTAAATTTCTCACTCTAATTAAATTAAATTAATGACATTATAATTAAAATTAAAATAAAATTAATAAAAATTATAAGATGATATAATTTTACATATTTATTCAAATTAACGATTATAATTTTATATAACTAAAAAAATTTCTATTAATTAATAATTTATTTAAAATAACTGAATAATATATATATATATATATATATATATATATATATATATATATATATATATATATATATATATATATATATATATATATATATATATATATATATATATATATATATAAAGGAGATGAACATTTCGTGAAATGTAAATAAAATGTCCATCTGCCCATGAGATGGCTAACATCTTGACATAAGAGCTAAATCTACGTAGTTATATGAACGATAACTATTTTATATTTGTATGATGTTGTTATAATTAAATAAAAACTTCTAGAAACAATATTTTAATTAGAAAAGAGAATAATTCAATTAAAGTGTTGATATTTTTTACTTGTAAGTTTTATCTCTAAATTAAAGTAACATAATGATAGAAAGTTTCGAGGCAAATAGATTAAACGACATTTATGTGACACATGCTTTATTTAACACGGTCGGTCATTCCAGACTTCAAATATTAAAAAACTAGGCGAATAGCCGCGCGTTGCGCAACGTAAAATTACGTACTTAAAATTCTGACAAATAAATATTAATATATGTTATTGATATTTATATCATAATACCTTTCATATTTTACCCTACTATTTCATGTTATTCAAAATACAACGTTTTCATTTTTAGAAATATATTAATGTTTTTTTTTTTTTTTTTTTTTTTTTTTTTTTTTTTTTTGTATTTGATGGTTTCTTTTCTATCAAAACCAAAACATCCAACAAATACTATGAAATCTATGTTTGTTTATTACCACACAACTCTACTTCTCGGATTCAATCCCGATTACGCTACTGCAAATGCACAAAGTGACATTCATATCCATTAATATCGATTAAGTAAATAATGTGATGTATTTATTATTTGTTAAATGCATATCGATGCATCATATTAATTTTCATATTCCAACATCAGTAAACTAAAACCACATAGGCATAGTCTGGATACCAACATCTAATTTCCATTAGAGACTAATAGAAACACACCCATGCCACACAAATGCTTGGTTCAGACTACATGTATTTATACAAAAAAAATGAAAGCTAAAAGGATTACATTCTCATGACTTGAAAAAGAGCATGTCAACTCATTGGTATCGGTTAATATCAGTACAACATTAAAATATGCATGACCTGCCTTTAGTTCACATGTGATATTTTATAGGATCAAATAGGAAATCATGACTTTAGTGGAAACTAAGACCAATTGACATGTAAAACAATTTATATGTAGCAATACATTTGCTAATATGACTTCATATTTTCCAATATCTTTTAGGGTTCAATAAATCCACCTTGTGATGCCAAGGATGAATATTTGACTGTTTTCCATCTTTTTTTATATTCTTAGATATTAAAATTGTTTTAACAAATTTTTTTTTAAGAAAAATAGAAGTTCTTACACGCATGGATACATATGGAAGTGTCAAATAGTGAAGGTAGAGATAATTTCCATTGTTGAAGGAATGATGATGAAAACCGAATCTATTCAAATAATTTAAAATGCTCAGCAAGATTTGTTTGTGTGTGCGTGAGTCAAATATTAATTTAGTACCTGTAGTGAATGAAATTAAGTGCATCTTTATGCAAAAGTTTTTACTCCGAATATAACATGTGACATACCAGAAGCAACCACACATTGGATAGTTGGTAAAAACAATATATATATATATATATATATATATATATATATATATATATATATATATATATATTGAAATTTGTATGAAAAGCAGTACACACATAAAAGTTTTTTTTTCCTTCTTTAAAGGTCTTTAATCCTTGCAAAATATGACAAAGATGTTCCTATTATTCATCGTATTTATACTTGGTCTTGTTATATTTGATGTTGTTCATGTTATTTTTACATTAAATAACCAATTAATAATTATTATTAAAAAGTCTTTTGAGTGGTATTAATTAAATTAGGAGGTTTCAAATGCATAATAATCAAAGAAATCAAATTAGGGGGTTTCAAATGCATAAGAATCAAGGAAAAATGTTTCTTTTATAAGTATGTATGATGTGAATTTTGTATATGAAGTACTTTATTTGTAGTGTTTAAATAATAAACGAATAGACCACATTGATTGTAGAAATGTTGGTTCATAAAAAGCAATTGCATTTTTATTTCCGTTGTGATGTATTAATGTATATAAAGAAGATTATATATGAAAGATGTGAGTATGAGAGTATATCGATTGTTTGACTAGGCTTATAGAGAACTAGGGATGACCAAAATACACAGAATCTAAAACTTATGTGATGGGTTTTGGGTCGGGTAAGTGATTATGTGATCTTTTTTGAAAGTTTGTGCGATTTTAAGATGGTTATGTTATTAAAGTTACACCCGATTATCTGATCTCATACTCTTATCATTCAGCAAGAAAAAAAAAAGACAACATTTGCCCTTCTATGTGTTTCTTCCTCCAAACATAACGACATTGGTGACGCCGACAACCTTCATTCTCCTCATTACAATCACTACTATTTTATCCATCTTTGTTGGTGCCCCTTTTTTCCTTCTTGACGTTGTTATCAAACCCTTTGTTGAAAATGTTTAGTTTTCTCTTTTTCTAATGAAATTGTTGGTAAGAGATCGAAATCTGAAGTTTTTTCATTTATTTTTTACATTGTTGAAATCTGATAAACCATTTGCTGAAATCTAAAACAACTTATCTAAAATATTAAGGAATTTTTTATTTATGAAATGTTGTTAAATTTTGAAATGATATTGTTGAAACCTAATTTTTTGAATTTTGAATTTTGTTTGCTTAAATATGATTTTGGTTGGTTGTTGTTCAGGTAGTGAAATTGCTTGTTATAAATAAGGTATCACTTGTCAAGAATCGGAAGTCCACTAATATTACTTATTATGAATTATGTATTGGTTGTCAAGAATTAGAAGCGATTGATATCACTTGCAAAGTTCAAATGCCACTTTCAATGAAATAAACAAGAAAGTGTGGAAAACAAACAAACAAGAAAGACACAATATTTAACATCGTTCGGCCAAAGTGACCTACGTCAACATGAAGGATAGAATATTCTTATGCACAAACTTTCAAACATAGTTACAATGTAACATCCCAAAATTAAGACTAAAAAAATTCATTTGTAGTTCAACCACAAACACCATTTAACCATTACAATTATTCAATAGTATTTTAGAGTAGAATAGTTATCAGAGTACAATTCCCAAAATAATAAAGTGTGGAAACATGAGTGGATGTGTTGCGATCAAGACGAACCCTTCCTTTTGAAAACGGAAGTACAATATAAATCAAAAACCATAAACACAAAGCTTAGTGAGTTCCCCACAATACCGTATACCAAAACGTACAGGAGCCATGGGCTACCCCTATGATCTTTCCTTGCAATGTCGAGGGCCGAATCTTGGTCTTACATATGAGTGACAGAGGCCAAATCTTGGTCTTTCATTCGATTGTCAGAGCCATATCGTCGTCTTTCATACAGATGGCAGGACCCAGATCCTAGTATTTCATGTAAGTATCACGGAGACAGCTAGCATTCCACACAATAAGTAATGGGTTGACTGTAGCACCTGGGTTCTGGTACGTACTCCTTGTGATTAATATTTTAATATAGTGAATTTTTGCCTTAGACTCAGCGAGTTGAAGGACCAACTCGCCGAGTAGGAGCGGGATAAGGCGCGGGGTCTGAACTTTGGACTCGACGAGTAGACCCTGTTTGGGCAAAAACCCTAATCCGGGTGTTTGCACCCTATTTAAACGCTCTAACTTGGCCACCCTTGTCCCTAACACTTCCAGAGAGCTATAGAAAGAAACCCTAGCCCCCATATTGTTCTTGAGAGTGATTTTGGCTTTGTGAAGAAGGTTTGGAGCTTAGAGGAAGAAGGAAGAGGTTGAAGTGTGCAAGGAGGGGAGGTAGATCCGGAATCTACACTGTGAGAAGCTTCCATTCAGGTAGAAAAGTTCTTACCTTGATCACTAGTTCATCAGATCCCCTTTTTGTCCCAAATTAGTGGTTTTCAAGCCCTAAAACCTCAAACTCCATGTATTTATACTTTATGTTCTGAAAGGACTTCAGATTGGGACCTTAAGGACATCTTAGAAGTATAAAGTCTCGGTGGTTGGAGTTATTGAGATCCCTATTGAGTGTGTGACCTCTTAAAGAGCTTGGATTTTCCTTCTTGAGCTTATAAGGCCATGCATGCACGTAAAGTTTGCAACTTTACGTGATAGGCATGCCCTAGGAGCATAGATCTATGGTTTAGAAGTGTTGCATGTCTCAGATTTGGTCTGTATGGGAAGTGGGTCGAAGGGACTCGGCGAGTCCCAAAGTGGAACTCGGCGAGTTCTATGAAGATGGTCTTAGACTCGGCGAGTTGGATGAACAACTTGGCGAGTCCTATGAAGATTGCCTGGAACTCGACGAGTTGTTCTTCAAACTCGGCGATTCATATGAACTTTTACTGAGTAAGAGGGGTTTAAGTGTTGAAGGTCCAACCCTTCGTATCTGCATGCGGGATTAGCAGTTTAACGTAGTCCCAAAATCCCAAATCCTCTTAAGGGATGCTCTGGTGAGGATTTGGAAGCGAGTAGGAGATCTGCTCGTGGGGACTCGGCGAGTTGTTCTTGGACTCGGCGAGTCGGATCATGAGTCGGTTCTATAGTCCCGAATAGTGAGTTAAGGGTGACTAAGTGAGTGGGAAGAGGGACTTGGCGAGTAGGACCGGGTTAGTAGGAGAAGGACTCGGCGAGTCTGTGCCACGACTCGGCGAGTCCAGTCAACTGGAAGTTGACTTTGACCAAGGAGTTGACCTTGGACTAGGGATGGGTCAATCAATTGACCTAAGGGTATTTATGAGTGGCTAATCTATGTTTATGGATTTGTAGCCGGAGGATTACCGGTGCAGCAGCCAGACGTCTAGCAGTCAGACTTTCGGTAGCTACTTTTCGAGGTGAGTTTCCTTCTAGTAGTAACGGGTCTAAGGCACCAAGGCCGGCCCGTATAGACGATATGTTAGTGTCGGAGTGTGGGCAGAGCCCGTATCTCATGGTTGAGTTTGATTATGATATATGCCAGTATGATAGAATTGTTTATACTCATTGTCTGTGTGATACTTGTATGTTATGGTTTAGCAGCTGAGTGTGGGCGAGGCCCGTATCTCTCTGATAGTGGAGTGTGGGCGAGGCACGGATTTCCCAGATAGCAGAGTGTGGGCGAGGCTTGTATCTCTTGGATAAGGGAGTGTGGGCGAGGCCCGTATCTCCCAGATGCGGAGTGTGGGTGAGGCCCGTATCTCCCAGCTAGCGGAGTGTGGGTGAGGCCCGTATCTTCATGAGTGTGGGCGAGGCCCGTATCTCCTAGCTGTTCATTGTATGTTTGCATGGTATGAGGTATTATGGGGGAACTCACTAAGCTTCGTGCTTACGGTTTACAGTTTTGTTCTCAGGTACCTCTTTTTCAATGGGGAAGGAGCTAGCGCGGTAGCGGCACATCATACACGCACCTTGTTTTCCGCACCATGAGTCATTCTGGGATTTTGCACTCTGATAGTTGATTGTTTCCATGTTTCGGTTTTCAGACAC
Source organism: Lactuca serriola (assembly GCF_051521515.1). Classification (NCBI taxonomy): domain Eukaryota; kingdom Viridiplantae; phylum Streptophyta; class Magnoliopsida; order Asterales; family Asteraceae; genus Lactuca; species Lactuca serriola. Next base: position 34,238,927 of record NC_136413.1, read on the forward strand.
GATGTATGTTATGAAATGGTTTGACCAGACAGTGTTTTTAATTAATATCGTTTTCTAAAGTATTGATTTAAAAAGAAAATTTTTGGACGTGAAATTTGGGTCGTTACATTGACATTGGTGCCTTGGACCCATGGACATAGTGAGAAGACTCACCTTTAGCTGTTGAGTATCTCAGATAAAAACTCGGACTGCTAATCCAGAAAAATCCCACTCTAACACCATCAAATAATATCCAATTAATAACTAGTCCACGTCCCATAACCAAAATCCAAGTCCGATGCCAATCCTCAAGGTAAAAGTCCATTTTACCCTTTTCTCACTTGACCCAAAACCAAAGCCGAATCCAATAACACCAAAAGCCCAATAAGTTCCAACTTCCTAATTGGGCCCAAAACATGTCATGGACCTATCCAAGAAGGCCCCAAACCACTTCTAGTCCAAAAGTGGCCCAAACCGAAACAGTCAACGACGACTTAGTACGCCCGGGGTACTCAGGCTTACGCCCGACGTTCTTCAAGGATTCCTAGTACGCGCAGGGTACGAGCTGTGTATGCCCAGCGTAGCACCAAGTGAGCCATGATAGGGGACCGGGCAACGTACACAAATGTATGCCCAGCATACGTGCCCAGCTTACGCCCGACTTTTCCATTAATTGCTTAATGCTTGCAACCAAAAACCCAAAATTCATATCCAAGTCTTATCAAACATCTTAAGCTATAAAGTCAGAAACTTGGGGCCTTTTCATGGCTCACAAGGACCCAAACCCCACTTTTAGCATTCTACATTCACCGTAAAGGCCTAAACTCATGCATGGTTGATCCACAACCATCAAGATGCTAACTTTATAAACTTAGGACCTCAGAAATATCCAAAGAAGTAATTTCTAACTCGTATACTGGAAGGAATCCACTAGACCTAATCATATGACCAAAATGGAACCAAAACTTCAAAAATACTAGATCTAAGCAAACAATGAGTAAGTTCCAAGCTTTATACCTCAATGAAGCTGGAAATTATGTGAGAATTCTAGATCTACAAGTTTCCTTTGATCAAATATCCTTTCTCCAAATGTTTAAATAGTGTCCAAATCCTAAAATTTAGGGTTTGTCCGCTGCATGCGTACGCCCAGCGTACTCCAACTTTTTGAAGTTGGCAAAACTGCCCCCTAGGGACCAAATCTGCAAAACATTTACGCACCAAGGGTCTAAACTGAAAAGTACTTTGAACCAGGTGTTACAATTCTTCCTTAATTAAATTAGATTTTATCCTTGAAATCATTCCCTACCACCCCAGGTACGCCATACAACTTGAACAATTCGTCCACAACCCCGATACGGATGGAGAAGTCGACTCTTACATACAACGGTCTTCTAAGATTATCACCGAACCAAACCTTAGCAGGGTTCCCAAATCCTAAAGACGAACAAACACTTACCACACTAGCATTAACCACTGAAGAATAACCATCCCCGCTCTACCAGAAATCCGAAGGCCTATGACCTTGTCCAACTCCTTAACAAGCAGACCATTCTAAATCACTGCTAATCCGACTCCAATTTGCAATCCCAACTGAGCAATAACCCTTCCAACCCTGGATTGTCTTATTGTTTCCGCTGGGAAACAGAATCCATGTCTAATCATTGCTTCCGAAAAAACTTTCACTTGATACCAAGGCGACTCCTAGCATGAGTTTTCAACATTAGTACCATCTCAGGCTCATCTTGTTGTCCCACAATTACATTTCTGATGCAATCGAGACCTCCCTAGTCTCATACTTACCTACCAATTAACCGATATATCAGATTTCCAACCGGTTGCTGAGGCTGATAGTCTCAAGTAGACTTACTAAGCGACCCCTGAACAAGGGTCAACATGATAAGAGTTTTCCTAGCTCGCCTGCCATAATGGCTTTAATAGCTCTCCTAATCCAACCAACGATATTATAACCAACCATTTATTACTATTGAATACTTTAATTGAGATCAGGGGTGATTTCCAATACGGCTCGCAACCCCCTTGCATCAACTATAAATATAACTCCTATCTCAAAATCCAAGGGTTTACACCTACATTCTATCCAAACTCTTAAAATTATAGAGCGACCTTTCACTGAACTGAAATATAAAGTCCTTAACCCACCGCAGAGGCTGACAGACTCACATACGGTCCCTATGCACGTCTCTGAATAAGAGTCCAACTAATAAGGGCTACTCAAGCCTAACCACCACATGGATGCCAACCATTTACCCCAAAGTCATCCCTCTCTAAACGAACCTGATACCTTGCCCTCACCAATCCTTCCAGATCTCACATATACTACACAATCGAACAACATTACCTCATATCCAACAATCCTTGTACTAGTCAAGTGGTGGTTCTCCATCCATACTATCTGCCTCGACCCGACATGCGCTGATCTTTCCACGGTCCAACCGACCATTCACACAATGACCTACCACATTCCGGTTAATGTTATGATATCGTCGCAGTCTTACAACACTTCCACAACTGCCTAACAACCTGGTGAATGCTACGACTACCCCGTAGTCTTACAACACTTCCACAACTTCCTAACAACCCCGTGAGTGCTACGATTACCTCGTAGTCTTATAACACTTCCACATCTGCCTAACAACCTGGTGAATGATACGACTATCCCGTAGTCTTACAACGTTTCTGTAACGATCAAAAATTTCCAACCAATTTTAAACATTTCAAACCATTCAAAACCCATTAAGTTAATACAACTTATTTTCAAAACAATTTTAAACATCAGAGTATCCCCATAACCAAATCAAAAAATCATGAATTATGAGAAGCGGTACAATCACGCCTTTGCCTTGCCACGATCATCTGATGTACCTGAAACAATAAATTGAAACCGTAAGCTCGAAAGCTTAGTGAGTTCCCCCAAAACACCCATACACACATAACCATACACATACATCAATAAGCAACATACAATGGGTCTAATCAACCGCCAGGTTGGAATACCCCAGGCCCTCAACTATCGGGTTGGAATGCCAACATACTACGAGTCCAATCATCCTCGGGATGGAATACTCTCATCCCACAACCATCAGGTTGGAATGCCCACACACCTATACATACAATAACTACTATGGGTCCAATCATTCCTCAGGATGGAATACCCCAGGCCCACAACCATCGGGTTGGAATGCCATCATAATACGAGTCCAATCATCCTACCGAGATGGAATACTCCTGGCCCACAAACATGGGTTGGAATGCCCACATACTAGCAAACATGTGCATTTATCAAAGAATCACATAACAGTCTACTGAAACAACATACTAGGGCCCTATCATCCTACCGGGATGGAATACCCTCTACAACTATTCAAACATGCACACATCTCACAGGTAATCTCTTACCAGCACACAGAAAGTCCGAGCAGCTACAGGTCACTAAGCATAACCACATACAGTCTACCAGGATGCTAATCTAATCAACCATACTAGCATATAATCATCCTTTCTAGCAGAATACCAAACCAACATATCACAACAACAATTACTCAAATAACAATTCAAAGGGCCGGCCTTGGTGCCTTAGATCCTTGGTATAGTGAGGATAACTCACCTTGAACTGTTGAAACACTGTTGGTACCCTTCTGACTGCTATCTGACAATCCCCGCACCGTTTCTCTCTAGCTCCCCGGACTATCAATGCAATAATAACACTTAGCCCAAAACAATATCATTCTAAGGGTAAATTGACCATTTTACCCTTAACCCAAATCTGGTCCATGGCTAAGGCCCAACACTAGGTAAGCTTCTCAAGCCCACTAATGAAGCACTAATGGCCCAATTTGCTACATTGGTCCCAATCCCTTAATGGGCCTCACCCTAAGCCCAAATTATATTCTTTGGCCCATATAATATGATTTCTGAGGGCCCACTAAGGCCCAAATACCCAAACATGCCCCAAACCACGACCCAAAACTCATGATCCAATAGAAAGGGTTACGCGGGGCGTAATTCAATGTACGCTTAGCGTACAGGCTCGATGACAGTACGCCCAGCGTACACTCAGCGTAGTGCTTTGCTAAGTCATTTCCTCATTAAGTGCTTAACACTTCAATCCAGGTGCTATAATCACAGATCCAAGTCCATTAAGATGTCTTAAGCTATAAAGTCGGCTACTTGGTGGCTTGCAACCCACCAAATGAACCCAAACTTGAAATATAACATCATACTTCCATAAAGGTGGCTAGATCTAATGCATGATCACAAATGAGCCCTAAAGGTTGAAACTCTACTGCATAAGGGACTCATATGATACTAAGGGTGGCAACCCTGGACTTAGAAACGTGCTAGAGTCATAAAGATGCATTCGTGGGACCAAAAAGTCCATAAAATTGTACTAAGAGAGATCTAAGAGATTATTCATCAAGCTCAAAGCTTTTTACATTGAAGAGGCCTGAAATGAAACACTTGTCCCAGATCTATAAGCTCTAGCTTCCAAGGTTCCTCCTTCCCAATCTTCTTCCTTTCTCTTCCAAGCTAAAAACCACCAAGATGAGCTTTTCAAGGCCAAGATCTCTAAAAATGGAGGTTGGAACGTTCTAGGGTTTCTTATGAGGTTAGGGAGGCTGATATGGGGGCTAGGGTTGAAGCCATTATGTTCTATATATAGTGGCTCAACCCAAATTAGGGTCTAATGAACTTTAGCATACTCTGGGCGTACCTTCACGTACGCTGGGCGTATGCATCACACCTCCGCGATCCAAATACCCGCTACGCAGGGCGTAACCCAGCTTACGCTGGGCGTAGCCACGCATGTCCCAAAAGCATGCATGCCCCTTTCTCGTCAAATTTTCTCCATAAGGGTCATAGTTGCCAATATCTTCAAAGTATCATAACTCCTTCATTCTAGATCCGTTCCCGACGAACTTTATGTCCACGGAAAGGTGGCGAGAAGACCTACGCTTCTAGCAACATACCCTGGTCCGAAACTTTCTCGAATGAAAACTCATTGCCCCTAATTTTGGGATTTATCGGGACTGCACGGGAATTATTTATTAAACTTAAAATATTAATTAATAATCATGTGCAAATTAATCTAAGGCAATATTAGACTTAATGGATTAAGTCCTTAATGGATTAAGTTCTTAATGGGTTTAGTAGGAACACTTAACCCTAATTGTCATTTCATGTGAAAACTCTAATTTCACTTAGGCCTTGAGTTGGGCCTTTCTTTTGGACTTTGGTGATTGGGTTACTGATGGACTGTCCAAGAATAAGTAAATGGACTAAATAATTGTATGGGTTTTAGGATAAGGCCCATGTGAGAGTCTTGGGCCCAATTTGGAAAATTGGGCCATAGATGGGACATAATTGGGCCTTTATAATTATGTGATATTGGGCCATGGGAATACCAAGAGTTTGGACTAGAATAATTAGATGTGCCTTAAGGAAAGACCATGTAGAGGTCTGAGCCCAATTTGGAAATTTGGGCCATATGTCGGGCTTTAGTCAATTGGTTGACTATTGGTCCTTTGGAGTGTGAGTTGGACCTTGGGCTTGGAACCCAATTATTAACTGGGTGTTGTTTGATGTTGACAACTCGGGAATTTGTCAACCAGCAGCTGGAGTTTTATTGGCAGGACTTCAGCAATGTGAGGTGAGTTTTCCTCACTATACTCAAGGATCTAAGGCACCAAGGCCAACCCTTTTAGATTGTTATCCTAATATGTTATGATAATATGATTTGTTAGATCGGTATCCTGGTAGATAGGATGTTATATGTTATTATGATCTGTTAGATCAGTATCCTGGTAGACAGGATGTTATTATGCTGCTATGATTAGTTAGATCGATTTATCTATCTATAGACTGTTATGTGATTATTTGTTGTATGTGCACTAATTGGTGGTTGAGGCTTATCTGCCTTGTGCAAAAGCCAATAGACCTGAGCATTCCAACCTGTTGGTTGTGGGCCGTGAGTATTACATCCCGAGGATGATTGGACTCGTAGTATGTGGGCATTCCAACCCTATGGTTGTGGGCTGTGAGTATTCAATCCCGAGGATGCTTGGACTTGTAGTATGTGGGCATTCCAACCTGATGGTTGTGGGTCGTGAGTATTCCACCCCGATGATGATTAGACTCGTAGTATATGGGCATTCCAACCTGTTGGTTGTGGGCCTAGGGTATTCCATCCCGAGGATGGTTGGACCCATATTATGTTGACATTCCAACCCGATGTTTGAGGGCCTTGGGTATTCCAACCCGATGGTTGATTGACCCATAGTATGTTGTTTGTGGTTATATGTGTATTGTTGTGTGTATGGTATTTTGGGGGAACTCACTAAGTTTTGTGCTTACAGTTTCAGTTTATTGTTTCAGGTGCTTTATATATCTCGACAAGACGAAGGCGTGATCGTACATATCCTCGTGTTTTGGACTTATGGTTTCTGGGATACTTTGACATTAAACTATTTGAAAACATTTTGTAATAACTAATGGCTTTTGGATGTTTGAAAAAGTTTTAAATTGACTTGATTTTTATGGGTGTTACAGAACAAAAATGTAGAAACCCGAGAACACTAGTATATAATAAAAAATACACTATCAGGGTTACAAAACATACATTTGATTGTTATATAGGAATAACAATCTGAATCCTTAGTGTTGTTGAGACTTTGAGAACAAGGTTCACAATTGTCACGCCTCTAATGGCTCACACCCAACACTAGCAATAGAAGAATGTTTGAGAAGGAGGAAGGAGGTTGCAATTTTTGGTTGGTACTCTTCAAGAACAAGTGGCAAAAAATCATAGGGCATCAGTCATATTTATAGTGCAATCAGGAAACCCTAGATAAGCCCAAATTCAAGATTATCTTAAACTGGGTAATTATCCACTTTTCTGATTATCCATTAGAGACTATTCTAGAAACCCTAAGGCACTAGAAAAATCGACAATAGCCTAAGGAGGGTTGTAAATTCATTCTTGCTCAACTATTGAACAATTACAATTCAGTCCCTACACTTTTAATTAATTCTTTTAATCCCAAAATTAATTCTAATTAATTCCTGAAACATTATTATTTCTAATTATTATATTATTCTCATAATATATTAGCAAATTATTTATTTTAATTTATTAATCAAATAATAAATTAACTTTTTTTTCTCCAAAATTATCCCGTCTAGTTGCTAGTCTTGAGGGCAACCCAAAAAGACTGTGCTACTATCAATTCAAGTATATACCAATTATAGTTATTGGTTTAGACACCTAATACAACTAATACCCAACTTACAAACAAGACCACAAGTACTATGAGGATCCTATTTATAGACTGGGAAATACCTAAAATCCTAACAGGCTAGACCCATCAATAGTAAGGCCCCACACCATGCAATCGCTTTTAGAGACGTCCACCTTGAGTAACAATGCATGGGAACCAGCTAAGGACATGGAGTGCAAAATGATGCTACAAGGGCGCATCATGTGCCATAGGGGCATTATGCTCCATGAGGGCATATCATGCTCCATGGGGAACATCTTTATTGAGTACATTCATCAACAATGCATCCTTGGACCTCCTTGAACACCATAACAAATCATCACATCAAGATAGGGTGTACCATCTAGCCAAGGGTGCACAATGTACTATAAGGGTGCATCATACACCATAAGGGCACATTATGATACCAACATCACATCAATTCCACATACGGACCAACATCATTCTAAAGTGCACCATACCATGCCCCCAACGCATTTGGCAGTACATGAGGCGCACTTGGTAACCTTTGGGCACATCCTGTTTCCAGGGGGGGCATCTGTTAAGACTCCTTCAGAATGCTTCCAAATGCTCAAACTTTGATTATAGATGCTCTAATTTTCAAATGCTCAAGTTATATTATAACATTGTTTTTTCAAAAAGGTTAAAATGATAATTTATGTCATTCAACAAACTCATTTAAATGTCTTACCAAACAACGTATATTCATTTAAGCCTATGAATCATTCACATCTCTAAATGGTTCAACTTTAAATCATTTAAATGTTACAAAATAACCCCTAACACAGACATTATCATTATCCTATAAAATGGTGTAAATGAGAAGTAAGAAGTAGGTAGCATCTACGGTTAGTAGGAAGGTTGCTTTTGAGGGTGACTTGCAGCATAAAAGAAAAGATAAATAAATAAGCAAAACTTGTCTTGTTCGAGGAGCATCCACACTACATAAGCTCCATCAATATGAAATATTAGCCCAAAGTAAAGAATAAATAAATAAATAAGATAATAAATGAATAAAATTTATTTGTATGTACCTCCACACCGAATAAACTCATAAGATATGAGATATAAAACATTATTTAAAGATAGAAGATAAATAGTAACATGTGGCTAAAAAGGAAATGTAAACATTTTACATATACATGCAATAAAATGAAACATAAATATAGCAAGGGCAACTAATGTAAATATTGTTACATATATAAGAACAATGAAAGCATATACTAGAAGTAAAACATGTAGAAAAACAAGGCAATGTAAGCTATAAGCTATTTGGGGGAAAAGGAACAATAGTAAAACGGTGAAACTAGGTGGAAAACGCACAAAAAATGAAGCTAGTGTCCTAGATCTCACAATTCATTTTTTTTTGTGTCGTGCATACATGTCAAACACAAATTTATATAACATGAATTTGTGAAACATGAAGACGACATAAACTCTAAGACATGTTTTGGGTATCAAATACGAACATGACACATAATTAATTCATATAAGACATTATTGACACAAATAGACAAAATTTTAACCATGTTACATGAAAACATAAATTTACACAAGTTTATATATGCATTGCCTAATACCAATTGAAGCTAGGAACACATACATTTAATTCGTGTATATACATGTTAATATGTGTATGTATGTATCACATGTCTCCAATTGTTTATATGTGTCGCGTGTCAACGGATTTAATTTGTGTCTTATGTTTTTAAACAAGTAAATTCGTGTTTGACACATATAAAACATGAAATATGAATTTAGAATTCATGTCAACATGAATTTTTAAAACCCATACACAGAAAACTAATGTCATGTTTGTGTATCAAACTCTTAGATCTAATGTCTATTATACTATTCCACTACCATAATTCTATCCTATTAATAGATCAGGAGCGGAACCAAGGAGGTTCCAATGGTAGCCGGTACTTACTCCTTATATTTTTTCGGCATAAGATAAATTTTTTGGAAAAAATTTCGACATGATGTTAATTTTCCGACATGCTACCCTAAAAAATGATACGTATTATATCTTATGACTTTTTTCATGGTTCCACCGCTATTTGCGATTATATCATACTTTTATACTATTTCACTACTTTAATTCTACGTCTTCATTTCCTCGTATTTGAGATCATGACTTGCGTAAAAGACTAAAAGAACCCTTCAAACCTAACTTCACAATATCCTTCCAAAATCCTCTCTCTCTCTCATTTGTCTTGCTTATTAGCAAACTTTGCATTCGAAAGCGACAAATGGAAAACCTACGGTCCTAGCTTATCCTTCCTTGGTCCAAACTAATTTTAATACTTGGATACATCGTTGTCATTATGTTACAAAATTACATTACAATATGTTAATATTATACTTTAAATATCAGGATTAACAAGTAACAGTTTTTTTACAAAACTACAACAATTTGTTAATATTACAAAATCACAACAATTTATTAATTTGTATTTATACGGTGATATACAGTATTGAGTATTGTCCGGTCATTAAACCGGCAAAATCAGGTAACAGCCGTTACCTTTTTCCAGCAAACCCTTGGGCCCCATATAAAACCAACCACCGCTGTCATCAGCTACCGTCCCACTATCCCCCATTTTACTAACGTGGCGGAATATCCGCCGTTGATATTCATGTTCCCCTAGATCCTAATCATTCATCATTCCAACCTTCTAACCATAGTTACAGAATTTCCCCTTTTAGTTTCTTTAATCTCACACTTTGGCCCCTTTCACACTCCCTCTTTCAGCCAAACCAGCCGCTCATGCAACCACCGCAAAGTCCCACATCTATTAATTCCACACAGACAATTATGAGCAAAACATCACGGGATTAAAGTGGCTGTGGATCACGATTGATCTATGGATGAAGTCAACGGCGTGGTGCCTCCGTACGCCGCCGGTGTCGGTGTCGGCGTCGGATTCGGAGGCAATTTTCGGAAAGTATCAAGGGAGGAGGATTGGAGATTTCACGCGACGGAGTTCGCGAAGGGAGTAGCGGAATTGAGTGTTGAATTTGGGAAAGGATGTAGGGATGTAGTGAGGCAGAGTATATTGAGAGATGATTCGTTCGTTGTGAGACATTTCAGAGGTCCGTGCAAGGCCGCTTGTACGAAATTGAAGTTTTTAAACGAGTATCTGCCTGAAGATCGCGATCCGATGCACTCGTGGAGTGTGGTTTCCGTCGTTTTCGCCGTCGTTATTGCAGGTAATATCGGTTTCGTTTTGTAAGCGATTTTGCGTGGGTTTTTCCGGAAATTGGAAGGGAAAACTACACTATATTCGATTATCTTATCCAGTCTTCTGATTTCTGATTTTATTTCTCTCATTTCTGGTAGAATTCATCAATTGTAAATCAATCGATCTGGATGTGGAACTTTTTTCTAGGGATGATTAATAATTGACTTTTTCCTCTGCTGGTTTCTTTGTCTTCTCTATTTTGGGTTAGGAAAAAGAGGCAATCCAAAAGAATCACCTAATTTGATTCAGTATATTCATTTACAACAGAATAAACTCAATTTTCCTTGTTATCCATTGATCACTATAATCGAGCATCATAATCGTTAGTATCGCAAATTACTTCTTCTGTATGGTTGACGTACTAAAGAAGCTCATATGATCAACATTTCTACATATAAATAGGGTTGAAGAGATGAATTTTCGTTAGTTATTTTCTAGCTTAATCTGCTTTTTCACTAACTGCGTTATGAAAGATCATCTTCCCCTTCATATACTTGACCTTGATTTTAATGTCACATTTGAACATGTTAACTTCAGTTTTCAAATTGCTTAAAAGGTTTCGGAATGTCAATAACTGATGGGATGTTAAACTAATGAAGCTTTGCAATTTCCAATCTTTAAAAACCGATCACTTCAAATTGCAAATGAAAAAAGAATCCCATTACACTTCTGACTGACAACAATCAACTTCATGCAGTTCTAATTGTAACCTCTGAAAGCGATACAACCACCCAACTTATACAAAAATTACACATATACCCTCCAAATGCAACCCGTATACTATTACCAGATGGGCGACACTTGGCTTACCATGAACAAGGTGTTTCATTTGACTCCTCTCGATTTACCCTCATTGCACCTCATTCTTTCCTCTCATCAAGACTTGCAGGTAAAAACATGATACAAAAAGACAACTTTGTGGAATTTGAATTCATTACATGTTTCAATATTTTCTTTCTTTCAACAGGAATACCTGGAATCAAGGGTTCACTACTACAAGAATTTGGTGTTCGATTGATAACATATGATCTTCCTGGATTTGGGGAAAGTGATCCTCACCCACAAAGGAACCTTGAATCATCAGCAATGGACATGTTATATCTATCATATGCTGTTCATATAACAGACAAGTTTTGGGTAGTTGGATACTCATGTGGAAGCATACATACATGGGCTGCACTCAAGTACATTCCCGATAGAATTGCAGGTATTTCACCATTTTCTAAATCAAATACTTTTTTTTTTAATCTGATTATCTTGAACTCAAAATACAGGTGCTTTCATGGTAGCACCATTGGTGAATCCATATGAAGCAGGCATGAATAAGGTTGAGACACGTAGGACATGGGACAAGTGGACAACAAAACGGAAATTTATGTACTTTTTAGCACGGAAGTTTCCGGTAGCTCTCCCGTATTTCTACAAACGCAGCTTTTTGTCAGGAAATCTTGATCGAATAGACAAGTGGCTCTCAATGTCACTTGGAACAAGGGTAATTAGTAATCAATCTTATTATATAACCTCGATCAATAGATAAAAAAATTCTAATTGTGCTGAGTTGGCACTTTTCAGGACAAGGGTATTATAGAAGAAGTGAAATATCAAGAGTTTTGGAAGCGGGATTTAGGGGAGTCAGTCAGACAGGGTAATGTAAAGCCATTTGTAGAGGAAGCAGTGTTGCAAGTATCAAATTGGGGTTTTAGCATAAGGGATCTCAATGTTCAGAAAAAACACCAAGGGAAAGGCATACTTTTTTGGCTTAAGTCTTTATACAAAAGACCACAACAAGAGTTGACCGGCTTCCTTGGCCCAATACATATCTGGCAGGTCAGTACACACCAAACCTGTACTGTATTGTTCTGTTCTGTACTGTTCTGATCTGTTTTTTGTTTACAGGGGATGGAAGATAGGGTGGTGCCACCATCAATGAGCGAGTATGTGCATAGGATTCTACCGGGAGCAATGGTGCATAAGCTTCTTTACGAGGGTCATTTCACCTATTTTTATTTTTGTGAAGAATGTCATAGACAGATGTTGACCACAGTATTTGGGAACCCTCAAGGTCCATTGACTGTTGAAGTTGATTTGATTCCTCCTGTGAAGGATAAGGATGATGTTGATGAAAAAAATGAAGAGATGGAAGAAGAGGTTGAAGTTAGTTATTCAGATGTTACTTTTATTTAGTTCTATGATTAATATGCAAATTTTAGATGCATACACAACAAGAGGTGATTTCATATATAGCTGGTGAAATGAAAATAACACTTTGTAGGCTGGACAGAGATTAGCAAAATCCACGAGCCAAGCAAGATAATTTGATGGATATACAAATTACAAAATAAAGGATAGATTTGTAATTCCAGTTCGTTTATCTTAATTTTTTAATCATATTATCCCAAACTCCAAAATATAGTGTGTTAACTGTTTATGAAAATATATACTTTTTTTGGGGAAAAAGATTCGGGTCAACCAGACAATGTATGTATCCAATGGCTCAAATGTATTTATAATTAATCGTTTTGTCATAACATATTAGATTATTCCCTAATTTTAATGCATAGTTTTTGTAATCACATTTTAATAATTTAATTATTTATAAGAATTTTTAAAAAACCAACAAAATGTATGTGGTCAAACTTGGTATAGAGGTGAGCTTGATTCCTAAACCGAACCATACCAGAACAGAATTTATGGATATGGAGGAACAGAGGAACGAACCAAATTACATCTTCGGTTCCCAATCACTCCAGTTCCGGTTCGGCTAGGTTCAAGGAGAATTTTGCTCATTCCTGGTTGCAGAGTTGTTTCAAATATATTTTGGGCTCATGGCGAAAGATGAAAAAAGACTCTTAAAATACATAAATGTCTTTAATTTTTTATAATTGTTCAATAATTGAAAGGAAATTATTTATACTAACTTTTAAATATTACATTTTCGATTACAAAAATACATATATATTTAAAAAAAGATATACTTCTAGCTTTTTGAGATGCAAACTTATTAATGATATTCTCAAGATTGATCTTTTCTAACATATCATTAACAATGTCCATAAAATTTTTGGGCATCTTTAAAAGATAAGCAATAGACGGTCACCCTATTACCCACCCTTTGGAACATGTCTCCCTAGTTGTGAGGGTCCGAAACCTTACCAAAGTGAAGCAATTTGAAATGGTGCAATGTTGGGGGGTTAAATTGGTGACTTCACATTACAAATGTTACATGTAAGTCGTGAAACTCATGCATCCTATGATCTAAAGCATGGATTCAATGAATCTTTAAAAAAGAAAATCTCCCCACATTACAGATGTAAATTCACATCCATCCCACAAAAGAAAAATAAATGTTGCCTTACGACTTTTTATATTATTATTATTTTTTGTAGTTTGCCATGATCATTTACCATATGTATAACGGCTATCATCAAGTGAGTAAATTACATCATTTAAATTGCAACGTACTTTTATAAAAAGCATATGACTTTTGACTAAATGTTAATCATACATAAATTTATTAATTTCAAGTCCTAAATATTTACAGAAGAAGAAAAAAAAAGTAGAGTTAGGTTTAAAAACTTCAATAAAAAAAACAGAAAATGTGTGATTTCGGGGGTTATGAACACACAAGCTCATAAACCCCTCTCAATCCGCCATCTGTTGACCAAAAACTAGCAACGAGCTCGCCACTCGCCACCTCTATTCCGATTTCTACGTGAATGTCGGTATTCGTATCCCACTCTGCAATAACTTCTACTCGCACTCTCTGTTCTTCTTCGAGGAGTTTCAGTTTCGTTCGCTTTCTCTCTATCCATTTCGTTCATCGTCCTCGCTTTATCATCGCTTCTAACATCTCGGATTTCATGCCGCGTAACCAGGTATTTCGTCAATAACACCTCTGTTTACTTAACTTTTAGATAGTAATTGATTTTGTTTTATTCGGGGGTGGGCAAGGGTTTATGATAAAATTTATTGGGCTTTAATCGATTAATCAGATATGAGAAGTGTGTTTCATATTGTTTTTACTCGATGATCGGGCTGTTGTCTGTACAGTGTGATGTAAATTGGCTTCCATCGCTACTACTAATTGGCTAAGTTTGATTATGTCCAGAAAAGAGGAGGTCGACCAGACCAAAGGTGGATTCAGAAGCCAAGCAGTAGCAAAACGGATGAAACGTTTGATGCTGCAGAAGTTAAGTCTGCAGCTTCTACTGAGGCTATCACAAATGGAGTTAATAGGCTTGCTATTGCTGAAAACAGTGCACGATCCTCTGTTCCTGTGCCACAATTTGGGAGTATCACCATCACCGTGGATGATGTAGCAGTAGCACCTCCTCATGGTCAAAGCAATGGACAGTCGTCCCATGTTTCAGTTGGATGTTCTCCAGTAATAAATGCCAACTCTTTACATGGTAAAAAATATGTCTACCAACCAAAGTCTTATGGGACAGTTTCTGGTGATGCCGCAAAAGAAACTACCAGACAGGAAGCTGCAGCTCAAACTGCTGCTTTGAGCCGTTTGTTTAAAAAGGATTTGTTGGAGAATTTTAATGTAGATAACTCGACTTACTCCAGTGCCAAAATCAGAGCAACATTCTATCCCAAATTTGAAAATGAGAAGTCTGATCAAGAGGTAAAGAAATTCCCTTGTTCATTTCATTGTAGTTATGATGTTTGGGGGTCTATAAACATTACCTATTTGTATTTCTTTGATTCCAGGTTAGGATAAGGATGATTGAAATGGTCTCAAAAGGCCTAGCTACAGTGGAGGTATGCTGTCCCTGTAATCTCTGATGCTCCTTTATCATACTTTTATGGTTGATAATGCTCATTGGTATCTTCTGATTGACTTCCATGGTGTTATTAGGTTTCACTCAAACACTCTGGATCTCTTTTTATGTATGCTGGCCATGAGGGTGGAGCGTATGCAAAGAACAGCTTTGGGAATGTGTATGTTGAGAGCCCCTTTCTTTCTTTCTTTCTTGTTTTTCTACTAAATGCATCTTCAATCCAGTTATCAAACTCTTTGCTTAAATTGGCCATTTTGGTTTTCTCTTATTAAACTTTTTGTATGTCATGTAGTTATACTGCAGTTGGAGTTTTTGTTCTTGGAAGAATATTTCGCAAGGCATGGGGGACAGAAGCCAGCAAAAAGCAAGCAGAATTCAATGAATTCCTTGAGGTAATTATGATGTTAACATTCTGATGATAATCATTGATATAATAGATACTACGAAAATTGTTTGTTTAGTTTCTTCTTGAATATGAGGTAAATTAAAGATAACTCTTTGTTATTCCTTCATATCCCTAATGTCTTCCCATTATACCCTTAGCGAGAACACATGAGCATATCAATGGAGTTAGTGACTGCTGTTCTAGGAGACCATGGACAGAGACCTCGTGAAGATTATGTTGTTGTGACAGCTGTCACTGAATTGGGCAATGGGAAGCCAAAGTTCTACTCCACTCCAGAGATTATTGCATTTTGCAGAAAATGGCGTTTACCTACAAATCATATTTGGTTGTTTTCCACAAGGTGATCTTCTCAAATACTCCCTCCATTTCATATTAAATTGGTGGATCTTAATAAAAATCAATAACTGAAACATGTTTATTTGTTTCTTCAAGGCACTCTGTAACATCATTTTTTGCTTCTTACGATGCTCTATGTGAGGAAGGCACAGCTACATCTGTATGTAAAGCTCTTGATGAGGTGGCAGATATCTCTGTGCCAGGTGTGCAACCATTTATTTCCATCAACCACATAAATTAACTGCTGAATTAAGAAAAGAACATGGATAGATAGATGGAAACACTAATGTATCTAGACAATAAGTATGACTATATACAATATAGAATCCTAAAACATATACAAACAATGTTGAATGATTACAGGATCAATAGACCACATAAAGGTTCAGGGTGAGATTTTGGAGGGTCTTGTTGCACGTATTGTAAGCCATGAAAGCACAAAACAAATGGAGCTTGTTTTACAAGATTACCCTTCACCCATAGAGGAAGGTTTGCTACCCTTTTCACCTAATTTCATGTATATATATATTTTGTTTTCCATACATTATCATTTATTTTTCTTTTGCTTATGTGGCAGTTGATCAAGATCTGGGACCAGGTCTCCGGGAAATATGTGCTGCAAATAGATCTGATGAGAAACAAGTAATCTTTAATCTTTTAATCTCTTTTTAATACTTTGTAGAGACTTTTAATAATCTTGATATACAATGCAGCAAATAAAGGCACTTCTTGAAAATGTTGGGAAATCATTTTGTCCAAATTATGTGGATTGGTTTGGATTTGAAGCTGCTGATATACCTCCAAGAAATGCTGATAAATCAGTTGTTTCCAAATTTCTACAAACAAATCCTTCTGATCATACTACCTTTAAATTAAAGGTAATCCAAACTCTTTTATCAAGTTTCAGTATAAATAACACACAAACAGTTTTTTAATTACATGATTTTTTTTTCAGGAAATGGTCAGATTGATGAAAGAAAAACGTTTTCCTGCTGCTTTCAAGTGTTACTATAATTTCCACAAAATTAATTCAATGTCTAGTGATAATCTTCATTATAAAATGGTGATCCATGTGCATAGTGATTCAACCTTCAGGAGATACCAAAAAGAGATGAGATTCAAGCCAGATTTATGGCCACTATATCGAGGTTTTTTTGTTGAAATTAATCTGTTCAAGGCAAGTAAAGAGAAATCCGCAGAGATTTCCAAAAATACCCCTGACATTGGAAAAAATTACAAAGATGGCGATGAAACGTCTACAAAAAACAGTTTAGCAGATGAAGATGCAAATCTAATGATCAAGCTGAAATTTCTTACATATAAGGTATTATATATATTATCCCCTAGTCATGTGGTTGAAATTACTTTTATACCCTTCTGACATAATTCTGTTATGAAACAGCTGCGAACTTTCTTGATTCGCAACGGGCTGTCGATTCTTTTCAAAGAAGGTCCAGCTGCCTATAAAACCTACTACCTCAGGTAACCTTCACACACAAGGGCATTTATGTCATTTTTTGATATCATTTTGTCATAATCAGACCAAATTGCATGATGTAGGCAAATGAAGATATGGAATACATCAGCAGGAAAGCAGAGACAACTCAGTAAGATGTTGGATGAATGGTAATGAAGGAAGAAGGATTTAGAATTTTTAAAATTTCTTTTTTTATAAGAAAAGAAATTATAAATTATATACACTTTCAGGGCAGTGTACATAAGAAGGAAATACGGGAACAAACAGCTGTCATCATCAATCTACTTGAGTGAAGCTGAGCCTTTTCTTGAACAATATGCAAAAAGGAGTGAAGAAAATCAAGCTTTGATAGGGTGTGCTGGAGATTTAGTAAGAACTGAAGGTTTTTTGGCCATTGTTGATGGAGGTAGAGATGCAGAAGAAGGTGATTTGGAGAGTGAGAAGGTTCTAGAAGCTTCTAGTCCAAAACCAGATGCTGTACATAAAAAGGAAGGTCTTATAATATTCTTTCCTGGAATACCTGGTTGTGCTAAATCTGCACTCTGTAAGGAAATTTTAAGTGGCTCAGAAAGTCTTGAAGATGATCGACCTATTCATAGTCTCATGGGTGACCTTATAAAAGGTATAATAATAATATTATAATATTATGATAATATTATAATGAGATATTTATATAAAAATCTGAATAGGGAAATATTGGCAAAGAGTTGCGGATGAGAGACGAAAGAAACCTTATTCTATTCTCCTTGCTGACAAAAATGCCCCTAATGAAGAAGTATGGAGGCAGGTAACTTTTTCTCTTCTTTCCAAGATTTACAAATAAGCCCTTGGAGTTATACTTGGTTGTCATTTTTTCCAGATTGAGAACATGTGTCGTACCACTAAAGCATCTGCTGTACCAATTATTCCAGATTCTGAAGGTTCTTATTTTATTATTTATTATATATAAATGGATATAAATTTGATTTATTGTTACTTAAATTTTTTGTAGGAAGTGAATCAAATCCATTTTCTCTTGATGCATTAGCAGTTTTCATATATCGTGTAGTCAACCGAGTCAATCACCCTGTAAGTTTCTTCTCTTATATCTTTGGTGTCTAAATTCTTGATTTTTATGATTTTATATTTTTAATTAATAGGGAAATCTTGATAAATCGTCTCCAAATGCTGGATACGTGTTGCTAATGTTCTATCACCTATATGATGGAAAGGTATGATAACATTAACACCTCAAAAAAGCCCTATCATGCTTTATTTTCTCACCAAAAAAAAAACAGTTATTTTTTAATCATATTATTTTTCACATATTCCAGAGTCGTAGAGAATTTGAAAGTGAACTTGTAGAGCGTTTTGGATCCCTTGTAAAGATGCCTCTCTTGAAATCTGAAAGGTAATGTAAATACTAATTTTCTAATGTTTAGGTGACTTATATTTTATATTTTTATTTTTTTGGCGTGTAAAGGGGCCCACTACCTGATTCAGTGAAGACAATATTGGAAGAGGGAATTAATCTATACAGGCTGCATACTAATAGGCACGGGAGGTTGGTTCTTTTCCTCTCAAATACTTTAATTCTTAATTGGTGTAACTTTATTATTATTATTATTGTTTTTTAATTTGTAGATTAGAGTCGACTAAAGGAACATACATAAGGGAGTGGGTTACATGGGAAAAGCAACTTCGTGAGGTTTTATTTCAAAATGCTGAGTATTTGACATCTATTCAGGTAACATCTTTTTTTATTATTAAAAGACCAAATTACTCTCATCATTTTTGTATACATGGAAATAAATCAAAAGAAGTTCTATTTTACAGGTTCCATTTGAATTTGCTGTTAATCATGTGAAAGAAGAGCTGAAAAAAATCACAAAAGGAGAATACGAAACACCAACAAGCGAAAAAAGGAAATTTGGAACCATAGTTTTTGCTGCCATTGATGTTCCTGTTGCAGACGTTCATAACCTCCTTTCAAATGTGAGTAAGTACAACAAGGGTTAAACACATAACTTTAGAAAATGGAGGGGGTGAAACTGACATTTTAGGAAGTTCAAATCTAAATGGGTCGAAGTCATATTTTACAAAGTATAGGGGTGGAAAGTGTCAGTAGAGAGTTATGGGGGTGAAAATGATATTTTTAAAAAAATAGAGGGGTGGTGGAAAATGTCATTTCTGAAAGTTGAGAGGAGGGTTTGATGTTGCTTTTTGGTATATAGTATAATTGTGTAACTTATTTATTATGTGAATAACAACAGATAGCTGAGAAGGAGCCAAAAGTGAAAGCATTTTTGGAGAAGAAGGACATGGAAGAGAAGCTAAAGAAGGCACACATAACCCTGGCCCACAAAAGAAGCCACGGTGTAACCGCGGTTGCAAACTATGGTCAGTTTGTGAACCAAAAGGTCCCTGTGGATGTGAATGCGGTTTTCTTTTCAGATAAATTAGCAGCATTGGAAGTCAACCCTGGGTCAATTGATGGTCAAAAGATTAACTGTAAAAACGAGTGGCCTCATTTGACTTTATGGACAGCTGAAGGCATTCAGCCCAAAGAAGCCAATAATTTGCCTCAGTTGTTTTTGGAGGGAAAAGCTACTCGTGTTGAGATCAACCCACCTTTTAGTATCATTGGGGTTTTGCAATTCCATTGATTTGAGGTTTTTCTTCAAATTCACAATTTTGTTCGGTGGTTTGAGAGATGAAAGTTGAGTTGTTTAGGGTTTATGTAGATGGTTTTTACCATAACAGATTATACAAATAGACACGTGATCGAATAATGTAATGTAACGCTAGTGACTAGTTTATTTTATCAAGGTTTTAATGATTTAGTTTTCCATCACCAATTATCAATTATCAAATATAACATACGTCATTGTGTAAAATCATGTTTTAAGAAGTCATGTTTGTATATGGCAAAATTATAGAAATGGTCATTGTGTAAAATCATATGTTGTTGTCTATATGTTTGACAAACTTACAGAAATGGTTCTTGCAAGTTTATCTGATGTTCCCTATTTGTGAGAAAATTAATGGTCCCGTGTTAAATTATCTTATGGTCCTATGTTTGAGAAAATTGTAGATATGGCTTCTGTATAAAAATTATGTTTTATCTAATTGTCCCCATGTTTGAGAAAATTACGGAAATGGTCTTTGCAAAATTATTTTATGATCATTATGTTGTTTGAAAAAATTACGGTAATGGTCCTTATATATGATAAAATTACAGAAATGGCCCCTATGTTGTTTGAAAAAATTATTTAATGGTCCTTTTATATGATAAAATTACAGAAATGGCCCCTATGTAACAGCAAAATTACAGAAATAGTTCATGTGTAATAAAAATAATTACATAAATGATCTCTATCTAAGACAAAATTACATTAATGGTCCTGATGTAATTATGAGATTAGATAAATTGTCATTTGGTAAGAGAACGTTACATAAATGGTGTCGAAAATATAAGATTAATAAACACGTCGCAACGTGCGAGCATCTCCATTAATGTATAGTTATTTGTCGAGGATACTTGGAATTTCCTCAAACAAATCTACTTCCCATGTTTTTTTATACATTCGAAAATTAAGGACAACATTGCATTGATCAATGTATAAGAAACATAGGTCTATGATTAGGGTTGTGATTTAGTGATAAAAACTTGATTTATAGAACTGAAAAGGTAGCTAACAAGGAAACAAGTTGAACTTATATACCCTAACATAACTTTCTAACTTCCAGGGTCTTCGAAATCGTCTCTCATTGTACACTATCATACATATTTTCCAAGTCGATAAACACCATATGGAAATCCTCGTTTTTCTCTTTTTCCCCATAAGATGTCTAGCATTTGTCAACCTATCTCGCATGAAGTTGAATTAATTTAATACATTTTATGTAATTATTCATTTTAAACCAAACATATTTTAGTTAGGTGCTTAATCCAAATCCAAATCAAATCGTAGGTTTTTTCATATCTAGTTACAAAGAACATCCGTGGCGTAACAAATTTTCCACATAATTTTGTCTTAGAAGGCTAGAAAAATGTCGTTTTGTAAATTGCACTGTGAGATATTGATTTAAATAGATTTCCAAGCCTCTTCTATTCTTTTTGACCTAAAGAGGAACAATAACCATTACACCATGTAAAACCATCTTTCGGGAATCATAAGTCATTAAAATCCATGGAACATGAGATACTTTTTTCTTACATAAGAAAATTTTACACCATTCGGGTCAATTCGTGGAGCTCCAGGTTCTAACCCACTCGGTTATGGTGGCTACATTCCTGTTCATGTCATCAACTGAATCACTTTTCATTGCCACAACAATCTCCTCTTTGTAACTATCTTTAGCTTCCTCCAACAAAACTTGAAAGATTTCACATTCAATGTTGTTTGTAAGCTTTGCACCACTATAACCCCTACATAACCCCCCACAAATTCATCATCTATGATATATGTAACAATCAAATACTATAACTCAAAAAGAATTGAAGAAAGAGGAGCAAAACACACCTTTTGGTCAAACGATCGTAAAGAATTGAGTTTTCCGTTTGGAGCACCACCACACGGTCAAACCACCGTTCAGGAAAGAAGTCACAACCATGGTGGTCAACGATGTTCCCTCCACCTTCCATTATCTCCTCAAGTTCATCACAAACCTGCAGACAGTTTAATTATCAGGTACATAAACTAAACCTTCAATCTCTAAACCAATTACTCTTTGCAAATTCATTCACAGAAACTGATGATTTTTACTCAATCAATCGTTATACAACTTTGATAACAACTCCTTAAAATCTCATACTAGCACGATTACAATCGCAATTTTATCAAATCGTGAAAGCAAATCATTAGTAGCAAACGGAATTAGCTCTTGTGTGTGAAATTGGGAAATAGATCGTTATGATAGAGAATAAAGGTATTACGAGATCTTCATTGACGATGTAGCATTCGAGTTGATCGTCCCAACCATCGTGCAACTTCTTATCCTTAACAAGGTCGCCGATGTTGATATGGCGTAGACTAGTTGCCTCGGCCAGCGCCGCCGACGTCGTAGTCTTCCCTGTCCCCGGTGTACCGGTGACTAGTATGTTTGGCTTACTCCTCATCGCCGCCGGCTGTCTTTTAAGTTTTAAGGTTTAAGTGTTTAACACAATTTCAGAGACGATGTTTGTGGGCGGCGTGGCGTTTTCTTTTTAGTTTTGCTAGTGAAAGAACAAAAAACTTTCACTTAGACCCCTCGTTTATGTGTAATGCTCAAAGAACTCCTCATATTTTCACAAATCTGACACAACTTCTGAAAAACGGCATGTGTCCACTTTCATCATACATCCTAAATGCGAAATAAACATCAAAAGCATAAACAATCAATAAAAGTGAAAGTAAATAGTTGTCAGGGTAAGCAGCTAAATACCTCATAGATATACGAACCACGAAACTTTGAAATTGCAACGTAGATAGTTCATTTTACTTGTGTTGATATGTAGCCTCTTTCCTTCCAAAGTGCCTTTTTGGTATCCAATCTTAGCATTCAACTCAATCCTAATCTCTTCCACCACAACATACAATGTTGTAGACAATTTATACACCATTCACATTTCTTTTTGGAATAGATAAAAAAAGTTTGACATTCCATTTTGATTGCAATCTCAAATTGAGGTGTCAAATGATTACTAAGATATACATAAATAGATTGACGTTGTTACTTTGTTTAAAAAAAAACACAATCCTGGTTTATTAAAAAAAAAGGGTAATATAAATTATTATGGTGACAACATTTGTAGTTGTGTAATTGGATTCAACACATTAGCTTTTTAAAATTCAGAAAATAAACAAAAATATCTGCAAATCAAGTAATCAACCAACCCAAACCCGACCCATATCAATAATCAGCCTATACTTGTGATTAGTTTGATAATGAGAAAAGTAGAGTTTGCATGCAAAAGCCTCAAGGCAAAGTGGAAGTGGTGGTAATTTTTGTTGTAAGTAAGTAAGTAACCATTTTGATTTATTCTCAAACTTGAATCACAAATTCTACACTCAAAGCCAATATAAAAAGAGAAAATACATAATAATAATAATAATAATAATAATAATAATAATAATAGTATTCCTTTTTCAAAAAGTTGTAATCTTCTTCTATTGAATGTTTACATTTCTCCTATATATTATCTTTATCATTATCATTATCATCATCATCAAACAGATGATCTTTCTCATCTGTACTTTGATTAACATCATCCACCCTTTCCCCATCTGTAAAATTCCCATTGGTTTCAGTACCATTAACCTCCTCCGACTGCATACTATCCATCATCCCAGACAAAGCCAGCCGTGGGTCCCACTCAAGGACATCATCAATAATATTAGAAACCCGCCTCTGATACCTGTTCAAAAAACAAATGTATAAATAAATAAAGTGTAACTAGAGAAATGAAAACTGATAAAAATGATTAGAATAAATAAAACCTAGCCCTAGCAGCCTCATCAGGTGCATGATGCCTCAAAAGCAGAATGGCTAACACAGCAACAATTGCAAAGAAGAATCTTGCTGTAAGTTTTGGTTTTTCTTCTTCATCTTTTTTGGGCCAAAAACGGAAAAGTTCACGCAGTGTTGCTTCCTCAGCCAGGATGTTTGGGAATATCCAGATCCTCCTCCCCAGTAAAATCCATGATGCCCCAAATATCAACCCCCGAACTACATTCAATTCAATTCAATTCATGAAAATATTATATTTACTTGTTTGTTCTAGGCATTAAAAGTAAAAGTTTCTAAAAAAGATAAGAAGAATAAAGAATATGCTTACCCAAAAGAAGGCAAAGTATAAGGAGGAGTACCCCAGCACAAGAGTAGAGTATAAGCAGCTTTGCCTGGTGGGGATAGACAGGGAATAAGCAGATTGCAAGAGTCAAAACAGGCCAACTTAATGACAAAAGTGTTTGCCATAAAGGTCGCTTGTTTACAAACGTCCATGCAAAAAACGCATCATTATCCGAAAACTCCTGATCCTGTATACTCAACAAAACTCAAACCCAATCAAAATTTTTAACCAGAGCATGTGATTGTGATATATATATATATATATATATATATATATATATATATATATATATATATATATAAGAATTAAGAAGAACAGAACTTACGGGATATATCTCTAGATGAGCTGGCCAAGTTGAGAGTTTTCTCTTGCCAGGGCGTACTGTTTTGACGACACGATCACAACGGACTAAAAGATTCTTGCTGAGAAGGACATTGACAATATCTTCTACTTCTAGATGCCTATCTGATTCTAAGATGTCTTTCAGCTCTGGATGATTTCTCAAAAAGGTAACAAAATCTTTTCCCCTAAAGTACTCAACACGGGTTTCCTGTAACACCGCCCACCGAGAAACCAAGTCTTTATGATCTCTCACTTTCTCAGCAAATAATTGGAAAACATCTTTCTTGTTCGCTTGTTTCTGGATTCATGCCAACATATATACATATATCTCATCAGTTTCTATACTATTATATTACTCCATAAACCACTTTGGTTCAGACTTTAGTGTTGGATCAAAGATAAGAATTTGAAACAGAAATGATACCATGTTCTCCTTAGAAAAAGCTAGAAAAAGATTCCAAATTGATTTCTATCTCTACCAAGTTTATGGATAGTGATGGGATCATCAAGTCTAAAGATCAATGCAACTAGAAGAAATGTCTTCCTTCTGCATCATCCTTTTACCTCAATTGTTATGAGAAAGCATTTTCTGATGCAATATTATGTTGAGAAAAACTGGAACAATTGAATTCACAATAGCTATGATGCAATCAACAACTCATAAGTGAAAACCCAAAGGAAGTGACATGTTGGGGATTTGGTTCATATGCAATAGAAAGTAATTAAACCCCTGAGCAAAACAACCGTTTTAAGTCCCCGTAGTTCCACATAAGAAGCAATTTTTTTAACAATCTGACACGAGATTCTTCGCAAAACGAAAGAATTATAATGTAGCAATTACGAGGAATTACACCTGCACAGCTACACATACTATACAAAGTTCAAAATCATGATCGCAACGTAATGCGTCTCATCAAAAACACATAATGCTGAAGAACCAGCATAGAGTTTTCTCACACAGATCCAGCGAAAGCGGATAAACAGAAATGACAAAAGAACGATGTGAATCGAATTATAGCGTGGGTGTAGGATCAGAAAAAAGGAAAAAGTAGGGGTAAGTTACCCTAGGAGGAGTATCGGTGGCTGCATCTCGGCTGGCAGCGGAGGATCGCCGGGCCCTCTTCTTCTCGGCTCCGGCTTTCTTCATTTTCCGTTTTGCTTGACCTAATTTTTCAGTTTTGGTTCCGTAAATGAACCCAAGAGCGAGAAGAGGAGTAGTCTGCTCTGCAAGGTGTTTTACACGCTGTAACAACGCGTGCCAAGCATGAATTATTTGTGAATAATGTGACCTTCATTTTCATTTTCATTTTTATTTTTATTTTCCTACAACAAAGTTAAATTAATATGTATATAAATTACAAAAAGTATAAAGTATATAATTATAAATATAAAATATAATTTAGTAATATTTTATTTGATGTGTTTTGTTTTGTATTGAAAACCATTTTATTATTTAAACTAAAAGATTAACTTTTTCAAAGGGTATGAGGAATCGTTTTAAATGTATGTTTTTTTATTATTTGATCATCTGTTGGTTATTGATTATATTTGGATAGTCAATTTATGCTATTTGAAAGGCTTTTGATTATCTACTATGGCTTAAATGATTTTGTTTTTTTATGTCGACATGTATGATTTAAAAGATTTTGTTTTTATGTCGACTAGTATGGTTTAAGAGATTTTTTTAAAAAAAAAAATTATTTTATGTGGATCTTTTGGAATAAGAGATTTTCTTACACTAATTTGAGAAATGTCTTCCATTTTAATAAAGTGTAATTTGTGTTCACATCTATTCAATGTATTAAAAATCGGTTTTTTAGTTGAATTGGTATGGTGACTGGTTTTCGGTTCAACCAGTTAAACTGGTTCGACCGTCGGTTCAAATGGTTCTATAATTTTCATATTTCACTACACACTCATAGACACCCACGGGTTTAAATATAAAACATCCATATAAATACAAGTTGTAGATCAATCCATTTTTTTTAACCGGCAAATCTAAACTACTAATAAACTAAGACCTAATTTCAGTGATGTCCATAACGAGACTTGAACTTTCAACTACAAAGAGGAAGATCAATACCAGATACATTAAAAAAACACATAACCATAAGTTTTACATCAATCCACATACATCAAAAATAAAATAAAGTATAATGCAGAAACAAAATATAGTTTTAAATAAATACAAACACATTAAAAAGCTTAATAATAATTACCATGTGTTTTATTCAAAGAAATCTAAACGAATATGAAAAAAATACCAAAGTTTGTTATGCAAAATGATTCATTTCCATGTATTTTTATTTAATTTAACCGGTTCAATCGAGTTTTTGTAAAAATTGGCTCCTTCTCTGGTTTTCGGTTTAGAAATAGATATAAAACCGGTGAAAGTTGAATCGCTCCTCCTTTGGTTCTCGGTCCAACCGGTTCAAACCAGTTTTTAAAACATTGCATCTGTTACCAAAAAATATTTATTAGACACTCAAATATTATAAATACTATAATATGTTATAACTCTTAGACACCACACTTGATGGAAAAAAGGCACATTGTTGATAATTCAAAAACGTAATGAGCAAATGACGTCCAACCTCGCCGGATTGATGTGTGGGGTTTTAAACCTTAGGGGATACCTCTTTCAGTGTTGTATGTGGGGAATTTTTCTTTGGAGATCCATATGGGGGTTGCGTTTGCCCGCTTATGCAGAGCTCGAACTCGGGGTGAACGTTGAAATATTGTGTGTAGGCTTTCGTTAATTCATTTTCCGTTTCCAAAAAAAAGTGTAATATTTAATCAATGATTTTGCAAAAATTTATTAATTTACAAGGATATATGTTTTGTATGATGTAAGTTTATAATCATTAGTTAAAATCAGTGTTGCATAAATCGACCTTGGCGGCCGATTAATCGGTCATTAATCACTCGACGATCTTGAACCGATTACGATTAAAGCTAGACGACCAATTTAATTGGTCTTTGGTCAATAACGGTCAACACCGGTTCTGTAACGACGTAATTTTTCAAAACAATTTTTCATTTTTAAAACATTCATTTACTCATAAAATAGTGTCAAACAAATTGTATCAATGTTATCATTACAAAACATCTCCCAAGAATCTCGAACATAAACTCCACAAGTGTGTGTATGAATCATGTTAGCGCCTTCCCGCGCTCATCACTAGTACCTGAAACACATAACACAACAACTGTAAGCATAAATGCTTAGTGAGTTCCCCAAAATACCACATATAGCACATACGCCACTCGAGGCTATAATACGACCCTCCGGTTGATGTGTCTCAGCGGGACCCTCTAGTCCCGTAGCTCGTTGGACCCTTTGGTTCGGTCATAGCTCGTTGGACCCTCTGGTCCGGTCTATATCATCATACAACATACAAATATCACATAGCACATAATCTCATACATAACACATAAGACCCTATGGTCATCGCATAGTACCACTCTAGGTAACGTATAGTGAGAAGACTCACCTCGATGTCTCGGTAAATATCTGACTCGGAAGAAGTGTGATCTAGCCTCCGCCTAATCACATAAAGTAATACTCTCATAAGTACAACTGCACTCAACCCTAAAAGTCAACAAGGTCAACGGTCAAACTTTGACCCGACTCGGCGAGTGCACTAGGGCGACTCGGCGAGTCTACACGTGTCCATTGACTCTCTTAGACCCTCTCTTGGCACGTCAAGTACTTCCCCTGACTCGACGAGTTCCACCTGGCATGAATCGCGGGGCCACCCCGACTCAACTCGTCGAGTCTGAAGAACAACTCGGCGAGTTCCAACTTGAACTCAGTCCCCCTGACTCTCCCTGACTCACTGAGTTATTCCCCAACTCGGCAAGTCCACTCACAAAGTGATTAACGGGCAACCTTCATACTACTCGCCAAGTCTGTTCTTCGGAATCGGCGAGTTCGTGCCATGCACAAACTCAAAACAACTTCTGAGGTCAGATCTGTTCCATACAATCATAGATCTGGCCTCCCCAAGCATGATAATCACGTAAAGTTCGTACCTTGGCACTCATATAACATCTAAACGGTCCAAAATGGTGATTTAGCCCCAAAAATGGCATTCCTAGCCCAGGGCTCCTAAAAGGACTCATAAAGCTCCAAGGGTTAAGGCCTCTAGACCTCTTTGGGTCCAGATCCAGAACACAAACTCGAGAAGGGACCAAATGCTCTACTTAAACCATCTCTAAAAGGGTTAGAAAACCCTAACACAAAGGATCAACACCAAAACTAAAGAAGGACCGAGAATAATACCTCAATACAGTCTCTAAGAGCTCAAGAACCACCAAAATTGCACCTCCTTCAGCCTCCTCTTGCCTTGAACACTTCCTTCTTGCAAAAACACCCACAAAAGTTCAAGATTTGCCTCTCCTTCCTCACAAACGCTCTAGATCTCTTTAGGGTTTCTCTCTGGGGGTTGGTGGCCGCAAATGACGGCCATAAGTCCCTTTAAATAGGTCTCAAACCCTGGAAATTAGGGTTTCATTAAACAGCGTGGACTCGCCGAGTCCACTCATGAAGTCACCGAGTCCAGCTGTGAACTCGCATATGAATCCGCGACCATACTCGGTGAGTCTAAACGCCAACTCGCCGAGTTCCCCCACAAAACCCAAAAATAAAGGAACAAAATATCATACCTGGGAATCCGGGTGTTACAATTCTCCCCCACTAGAATCAGACTTCTCCCTCGAAGTCTCACTCTGCAAACAACTCCGGATGCTACTCCGGCATCTCACGCTCCGGTTCCCAAGTCAACTCTGGCCCTTTCCGATGTTGCCACTGGACCTGCACCAATGACACTTCCTTGTTCCTCAAAACCTTGATATTCCGATCCCTGATCGCCACCGGTCTTTCAGCATAATTCAGGCTCGCATCCACCTGAATATCTTCTAATGGCACCACTGCTGACTCGTCGGCTATACACTTTCGCAACTGCGACACGTGGAAAGTGTCATGAATCTGACCCAACTCTGCCGACAACTCCAAACGATAGGCCACCCTGCCTACCCTCGCGATCACCCTAAAAGGACCAATATATCGGGGCCCCAACTTGCCCCTCTTCCTGAATCGGGTCACTCCTTTCCAAGGAGAGACCTTTAGGAGCACGAAGTCGCCAACCTGAAACTCGAGCTCGGACCGGCTTCTGTCCGCATAACTCTTTTGAAGACTCTGAGCGGTCAACAACCTCTGTCTGACCTGCTGGATCTGCTCTATCGTCTGAAGCACAATCTCAGTACTACCCATCACACGCTGCCCTACCTCTCCCCAACAAATGGGGGTCCGACACCTCCTCCCATACAACAGCTCAAAGGGCGGCATGCCAATGCTCGAATGATGGCTGTTGTTGTAAGAGAATTCCGCCAAGGGCAAATACGTGTCCCAACTCCCGCTGAAATCCAACACACATGCTCGGAGCATGTCCTCGAGCGTCTGAATCATCCGCTAACTCTGCCCGTCAGTCTGTGGGTGGAATGCGGTACTAAAATGCAGTTTCATACCCAATTCCTCATGAAACTTCTTCCAGAATCTGGAAGTGAAACGTACGTCTTGATCTGAGACAATCGAGATCGACACTCCATGCCGCGATACCACCTCTCTCACGTACATCTCTGCCAACTTCTCCGCGGAAGAGCTCTCACTGATGGCCAGGAAGTGAGCACTCTTCGTCAACCTGTCCACAATCACCCAAATTGCATCGACACCCCTCGCGGTCCTTGGCAATTTGGTGATGAAATCCATGGTAATCTGTTCCCATTTCCATTCGGGAATCTCTAATGGTTGCAGCTTACCATGTGGACGCTGGTGCTCGGCCTTCACCCCGCGACAGGTCAAGCACCTCTCTACAAACCATGCGACATCCCTCTTCATACAGGGCCACCAATAATCCTTTTTCAGGTCCAAATACATCATAGTGGCCCCGGGATGGATCCAGAATTTCGATCGATGAGCCTCTTCCATCAAATGGTACGCGTTCCGCCCACAGACGGTACCCATATCCGACCCTGAAATTTCATAAGCCCCCGGCTATCGGTAACAAATTCTGATACCAGCCCGAAAACTCGCTCTCTCTTCTGGCTATC
Organism: Lactuca serriola; assembly: GCF_051521515.1. NCBI lineage: Eukaryota > Viridiplantae > Streptophyta > Magnoliopsida > Asterales > Asteraceae > Lactuca > Lactuca serriola. Next base: position 34,269,719 of record NC_136413.1, read on the forward strand.
TGGCTTTACAGCCTCAGCCTGGTCCCCACGAATAGCATCCAACACCGGGGTCATCACTGACAATCTCAAACAAACATCTCGAAATGGGGCGCCCTCCGCCCTACGGCTCAATGCATCGGCTACCACATTAGCCTTGCCCGGGTGGTACAGGATCTCACAATCATAATCCTTGACCACGTCCAACCACCTCCTCTGGCGCATATTCAGGTTGGGCTGATCCATCAAATACTTCAAGCTCTTGTGGTCCGTGTATATCGTACATCGAACCCCATACAAATAATGTCGCCAGATCTTGAGAGCGAACACTACCGCTCCCAGCTCCAAATCATGAGTGGGATATCTCGACTCATGAGGCTTAAGCTTCCTCGATGCATATGCAATCATATGCCCCCTCTGCATAAGCACCGCTCCCAATCCGGATATCGATGCATCACAATAGACCACAAAATCTTCCATCCCTTCCGGAAGAGCTAACACTGGTGCTTCGCATAATTTCTGGCGAAGTGTCTCGAACGAGGTCTGCTGCTCTGGACCCCAAGAAAACGCAACGCCCTTCCGGGTCAACTTGGTGAGTGGCACGACGATCTTGGAGAAATCCTTAATAAATCTCATATAATAGCCGACCAAACCCAGAAAACTCCTGATCTTGGTGGGTGACCTCGGCACCTCCCATCTCATGACCGCCTCAATCTTGGCCGGATCGACCAATATCCCATTCTGGTTAACGAGGTGTCCCAGAAACTGAACCTCTCGTAGCCAGAACTCACATTTGGAGAACTTGGCATAAAGCCTCTCTGATCTCAGAACTCCGAGGATCTCCCTCAAATGCTCCTCATGCTGCTCTCTGGATCTCGAATACACCAATATGTCATTGATGAACACGATCACTGAGCGATCCAACATCGGTCTGCACACCCTGTTCATGAGATCCATGAACACCGCCGGTGCGTTGGTGAGTCCAAAAGGCATCACCACGAACTCGTAATGCCCATAACGAGTCCAGAATGCTGTCTTCTGGATGTCCTCCTCCCGCACCCTCACCTGATGATCCCCAGACCTCAAATCGATCTTGGAGAACCAAGATGCTCCCTGCAACTGATGAAATAATTCATCGATCCTCGACAATGGGTAACGGTTCTTGACCGTTAGCTTATTCAGCTCACAGTAATCAATGCACATCCGGAGCGAGCCATCCTTCTTCTTGACAAAAAGGATAGGCGCCCCCATGGCGAACTGCTCGGCCTGATAAACCCTTTTCCCAGCAGCTCCTGAAGCTGCGAGGATAACTCCTGCATCTCCGGAAGCGTAAGGCGATAAGGCGCCTTAGCGATAGGCGCAGCTCTTGGAACCAACTCAATACCGAACTCTACCTGCCTCTCCGGAGGCACACCCGACAATTCCTCTGGAAACACATCCGGAAACTCGCGCACTATCGGAACCTCATCAACCGACTTCGGTCTCTCTGAAACAACCCTCGCATCCATCACATATGCCACAAATCCTCTACAGCCCTGCTGTAGACTCTGTCTCGCTTTGGCGGTCGAACAAAAGGCTGACCCCGCACGGGTACCCTCGCCGTGCACTGTAAGAACTCCCCCACTAGGGTCTCGAATTGTCACCATCTGTCGCTCGCAGTCTATCACAGCTTCATATCGGCTCAACCAATCCATACCCACTATAACACACACGTCCCCCATCGTGATCGGAACCATATCTAACAGAAACTCCACACCGAAGATCTCAAGGACACATCCTCGAATCACATCCGAAGCATACACCGCTCGCTCATTAGCTATGGAAACTCGCAGAGGCCGATCCAACGCCTCTCGACGGACACTAATATGCTGACTAAATGCTATGGAAACAAACGACCGACTCGCACCCGAGTCAAATAATACTGGTCAACACCGGTTCTGTAACGACGTAATTTTTCAAAACAATTTTTCATTTTTAAAACATTCATTTACTCATAAAATAGTGTCAAACAAATTGTATCAATGTTATCATTACAAAACATCTCCCCAGAATCTCGAACATAAACTCCACAAGTGTGTGTACGAATCATGTCGGCGCCTTCCCGCGCTCATCACTAGTACCTGAAACACATAACACAACAACTATAAGCATAAATGCTTAGTGAGTTCCCCAAAATACCACATACAGCACATACGCCACTCGAGGCTATAATACGACCATCCGGTCGATCTGTCTCAGCGGGACCCTCCAGTCCCTTAGCTCGTTGGACCCTTTGGTCCGGTCATAGCTCGTTGGACCCTCCGATCCGGTCTATATCATCATACAACATACAAATATCACATAGCACATAATCTCATACATAACACATTAGACCCTCTGGTCATCGCATAGTACCACTCTAGGTAACGTATAGTGAGAAGACTCACCTCGATGTCTCGGTAAATATCTGACTCGGAAGAAGTGTGATCTAGCCTCCGCCTAATCACATAAAGTAATACTCTCATAAGTACAACTGCACTCAACCCTAAAAGTCAACAAGGTCAACGGTCAAACTTTGACCCGACTCGGCGAGTGCACTAGGGCGACTCGACGAGTCTACATGTGTCCACTGACTCTCTTAGACCCTCTCTTGGCACGTCAAGTACTTCCCCTGACTCGACGAGTTCCACCTGGCATGAATCGCGGGGCCACCCCGACTCAACTAAAGAACAACTCGGCGAGTTCCAACTTGAACTCAGTCCCCCTGACTCTCCCTGACTCACCGAGTTATTCCCCAACTCGGCAAGTCCACTCACAGAGTGATTAACAGGCAACCTTCATACTACTCGTCGAGTCTGTTCTTCGGACTCGGCGAGTTCGTGCCATGCACAAACTCAAAACAACTTCTGAGGTCAGATCTGTTCCGTACAATCATAGATTTGGCTTCCCCAAGCATGATAATCATGTAAAGTTCGGACCTTGGCACTCATATAACATCTAAATGGTCCAAAATGGTGATTTATCCCCAAAAATGACATTCCTAGCCCATGGCTCCCAAAAGGACTCATAAAGCTCCAAGGGTTAAGGCCTCTGAACCTCTTTGGGTCCAGATCCAGAATACAAACTCGAGAAGGGACCAAATGCTCTACTTAAACCATCTCTAAAAGGGTTAGAAAACCCTAACACAAAGGATCAACACCAAAACTGAAGAAGGTCCGAGAATTATACCTCAATATAGTCTCTAAGAGCTCAAGAACCACCAAAATTGCACCTCCTTCAGCCTCCTCTTTCCTCGGACACTTCCTTCTTGCAAAAACACCCACAAAAGTTCAAGATTTGCCTCTCCTTCCTCACAAACACTCTAGATCTCTTTAGGGTTTCTCTCTGGGGGTTGGTGGCCGCAAATGACGTCCATAAGTCCCTTTAAATAGGTCTCAAACCCTGGAAATTAGGGTTTCATTAAACAGCGTTGACTCGCCGAGTCCAGCTGTGAACTCGCATACGAATCCGCGACCATACTCGGCGAGTCTAGATGCCAACTTGGCGAGTTCCCCCACAAAACCCAAAAATAAAGGAACAAAATATCATACCTGGGAATCCGGGTGTTATAGGTTCTTGGCGGGCTAATTAGCCTAATCGGTCAACCAAAGTCAACAATTAAAAAAATCATTTTCTGCTCAAAATTGGAAAAAAAGCTCCAAAAAGAAAGTTTTGTCGTTTCTTTTTCGTTCAGTCAACCCTAAAAGTTTCTTTTTGTTGATTCCTTTCCCCTCTTTTTTTCTCTCTATGGACGGTGATCTCCTTGTGCTTTCACCTCACAGTTCATTGCTCGTTGGCAACACAGTTCGACACCATCGACGCCGCACCATGAAACATCGACAACACCATCAGTCACCAACATAGAGGCAGGCGCCGCAACTCATAGAGGCAGGCAACGCAACTTAGACACAGTTATGTATGCTTGAATCTTTTCTCTGTGATGTTTAGACATCTGTTATGGATGTTATGTGAGTAACTGATTATTGTGAATGTGATTATCATGATTTCTACACATCTGTACAAATTCGCTTTCTGTTTTTTTTTCGATGATTCCGCTGTCTTTTTTTTTTTTTTTTTTTTGTTGAGATTCCTTTGCTTTTTGTTTTTGGTGTGGTGGACCATTTTACCCATGGTGGTTTTTTGTTTCTCTGCTACTGGAAGTTTTGTGTTTGCCTTCTCCATTTTTTTTGGTTGTTTGATGTTGCTTGGTGGGTTTGTTTTTGGTGTTTGTTGGAGTTGTGAGTTGGTTTTTGTTATTGGTTCCTTCTATGATTGCTTCATGTCCAAACATAGATTATGAAATTTCTTTTACAGTAATCATTTCCTTATGTGATTGTTATGTAAGTGATTGTTGTTCCTTTTGTTATTGTTATGTAGGTGATTGTTGTTATTTATCAGCACAATTATATATATATATATATATATATATATATATATATATATATATATATATATAAGGGTCTCCGATTAATCGCTTGACACCAGCCGACCGTCGAGCGTCCGTCGAGCGCTTTTTACCACCTTGGTTAAAATCAATATATAAACTGGTTTGAATATCCGATTGACGTTCTGTATATGTAGATATTTGATAAAATCATGATTTTGCACAATGTAATATAAATTTGAATACAGTGAAGAAAACACAATCACTCATGGAAATGACAAATTAAAAATCAAGGTAATGTAAGTGGGTGTTTGGGAAAGCTTTTGAAATGAGCTTATTAACTTATTAGTTTTTCAAAAAACTAATAAGCTAAAAAATTGTTTGTGTATTTAAAAAGCGCTTTTTAAAACAGCTTTTTAGATAGGAAAAAGTAAAGCTTTCAAAAAGCCGGAAAATCCTAGCTTTTTAGCTTTTTAGTCATTTTACTCTTAAAAATCAGTTTTTTTTATCCAAACACTTTTTTAAAAACAACTTTTTCTAAAAGCCATAAGCTAATAAACACTTTTCTTAAATATCACTTTTGTGATAAAAAAAGCTAAGCCAAACACACCCTAAGAAGCATACATAAACACAACAAAATAAATTACAAATTAAAATGATGAATGAAATGTGATTTACAAAAAATGATAAAAGATTATATAAAAAAAATCTACAATTTGTTAATAAATTTCTAACTTCTTTATATAAAATATTAAAAGCTTTGTTTGTAAGTCTACAATCTTTATCTAAAATTAACAATTTTAATATTTCTCTACTTTGAACTCTAGATAAGTCAACATACAATTTGTCATGTGTAAAAACATGATCTTTGAGAAACAAACCAACATTCGATAAGGATTGTCCGTGACTCTTATTAATTGTCATTACAAAACATACGGCTAATGAAAATTGTCTTCTTTAGAATTTGAACTGATTTTCTTTTTAGAAAGACTTAAAAACATTCTTGGAATAAAAGTTTGATTTTCAATATTACTTCCGTATATGATAAATATTTTAATAAGACGTTTACCCAAAGATATCACATGAAGTCTTGTGTCATTACAAAAATTATTTTTTTAATCAATGTTTTTCGGTAACATAACTAGAACCCCGACTTTTTAAAATAACTTATGATTTGGTAGACCTGACTCTTTAAGACCATTTAAAACACTAGGTGAGTATAAATTTGCATCAAACTAATCATGAAAAACTCAAATTGGCAGAGACTATCTGAACTTAAATATTCTATTTCATCTCTTGGAAAAAGTGAATGCAAACGATCGTTTTATTTCTTGGAGAATTTCATTCTATGGAGCAAGTATTGCTCTTTCTTGAAAATAACATGTAATTTGAAGTTTTGTAGAATTGAAGGGTATATAAATTTGATTAATGAACCTGTAGGATCACAAGGATCATTATTGAGAATATCCTCTGGAATATCAATAATACTTCATCATCGTTCGAACCATCAAGATTGCCTTCTCCTATATCCAAAATCCAGTTTGCGAAATCCATTATTTCTTTAATAGTAGGTGGCACTTCCAGTTAGCCTCATGTTTTTGTTAAATTATGAACTTTACATTGTTGTAAAAAATATGAAGAACTTAAAGATGCATTAACGATGTTTTGCCTACTACCACTCATAATAACATGTAGAATTTTTCTAAAATCTCATCCAAAACAGACACTTTCCCTCCAAATGGAAAATTTGAGTTGGTAGAATTGTCACACCTTAATATATCCTTAACAGTTTGATCTAAAGCTTCAAATGCATGCTTATGGGCGATGGGTGCTTCATCCCAAATGATCAATGATGTTTTTCTTAACAAATTGGCAAGTACATTATCAAATAATCAATGGAATTAGAAATCGAGTGTGTGACTCCAATCTCCATGGTCCTCACTTGGTAGTCTTCAATCTTCATTTATTACATTAAATAAAGTAATACAATTTCCTAACTAGTTTATATTAAACTTAAAGGAAGTTACATTATAAAAAAAATGAAGCAACTCATAGGTTACAAAAAAATATAAATTTAAAACCCAAAACAAACAATCAAATATCACACATATGGGTATGGTGAGGCAAAATATCACCAGGTCCAACCAAAAAAATAAACATTTTCTATGTTGTATTAACATTTAGGGGGTGTTTGGCTTATCTTTTAAAACAACTTTTGGACTTTTAACTTTTTCAAAAAGTTAAAAAAGTCCAAAAGATGTTTGGCAAAATAGAAAAATTCTTTTAGATCAACTTTTAGCCATGACCAAAAAGGAGCCTTTTTAAAAGTTATAAAATTCCATCTTTTTGTGACTTTTGACTTTTATCTCTTAAAAGTCTTAAAAGTCCACCCAAACACATTTTAAATACCTACTTTTAGAAAAAGTCATTTTTACAAAAGAATTTTTAACTTCAAAAAAGAATCCCAAACACACCCTTAATTTAACAACATAAACATGTAAACATATCATATATAGTTATTTTTATGGTTATGTGCCAAAACAATCTAAATATTTTATATGTACACAAAAGAAATAAAACTTAAATCAAAACTATTTGATTTATAATTGATTTGTCATAAATATTCTTATTTTTAATGACATTGATCTTATGTCACACCCCGAACGACGGAGGAAACGTCGAGGTTGCGATGTAAACATTGGATCATAGTTCACAACATATATTGAATAATACAAACATTTCATTCTTCTATAAATCCGGTACGAAGAATTACAATGTATTCAATCTAACAAACTAAAGATACTAGAACAAGTTCTACAAATATATGTCAAAATGAAAACAAAAAGACCTAACAGATCGGCCAAACAAAGAAATGTCTTATTCCATGACAAACATGTTGTGTCTTTCAGCTCCTAAGATCCTGAAGATACATACGTTTGAAAACAACACATCAACAATAATGTTGGTGAGCTTTATAGGTTTTGACTTTATATGTTTTTATAATCAAAAGTGTGTTTAGATTCATGAATTATAAAAGTATAAAAATGCAACATGTTGAGCCTTGTAGAATACATACAAGTAAAAAAGATTTATGTTTATAACTTTGAATCCAAGTGTTTTTACAATCAAGGGTGTGTTTAGACTAATGAATTATAAAAGCATATTACGCAACATGTTCTTTGTAACGCCTGTGTTTCTGGGCTTGTCATTAATAGCAATGTAATAGTCTACGTTAACCTTTGTAACCCATTTTGAAATAATAAGAATGTATTATTTGAGTATTATATGTTTTGTGCTTAGTTGTGTGGCTTAAATGAATTAAGAATAAAAATAAGCATCAAAATAAAATAGTAGATAAAGCCGATATCTTTGGATAATGTTGTAGTAGTTGAAACGAGGTTTCCGAATATATAAAGAATGCCGAAATCCGAGTTATAACGAAGAAGTTATGATCTGTCGAAGTTTCGCGACAGAACCGGCACGACGCTGAATGATGTAAAAAGTGAAATTTACGTTAAAGCGATATTTAGCCTTAGTAATATAAACGAAAGCCGTAGAGCTCGTTAAACCGAGAGCGTGCATAAAAAGAACGCCCAAATCTGACTTCGTATGAGGAAGTTATGATTTTTCTAAGTTTCGACTTAGTAGTATGCAGCCCGAATACTCGATTTGAGACCGAACGATTTTTAGCCGAAACAATCTAAATGAGAATCGAAGATCTCATTAATAGTAGCGAAACGTTAAAAAGATAGGCAAAAATGGAGTTCAAATGAAGGAGTTATGAATTTCGAACGGAGTTTTCCTGTCCCGGCCTACTAAAAATAATATAATAAAAATAAAGTCAAAATTAGCCGACGGAGTCTAAACGAAATTTGTTGATCTTTTTTTACCTATGTGTCGATATAAAGAACGTCGAAAACGGAGTTCGTATGCGAAAGTTATGAATTTCTGAAGTTCGGGGCGCGAACCCCAAAGTTGTGTCAGATACCACGACGTGGAAACAGTGGCCACGATGTGGCATGACTTCTGACGCATTCTGAAGCCTAACAGATCAAGTGGACGATGACGCATGCAGTGACGACCAAGCCCACGACGTGGAAGAAGTGCCCACGACGTGGAAAATGAGAAATTTGCCCTATAAATAGATTTGAAGGGGCAGTCGGCCAAGGTTGCTAATTCACCATTCTCTCCCCCATACTACCTCGCTTTATGTGCAAAGAAGTACCCCCGAAGCCCCAGTATCATCCCGAGACCCGATGTAACGCTCGCAGATCCGGGCTAGTCAATTTAGAGGCAATAGTGGTCGAAAACGACTTTTCGAAAAATATTATTTAGAACAAATAATCTTAATCAAGTTGTAGAATATGTCACAAGGTTTCCGTACATATAAAGAACGCCGAAATCCGAGTTATAACGAAGAATTTATGGCTCGTCGAAGTTTTACGGCAAAACCGGCACGACACCGGGAGACGTAAATAGTGAATTTAAGATAGAGGACTTTTTAGTCTTAGTGATCTAAACCAAAGTTGTAGTATATGTTAAACCGATAACATCCATAAAAAGAACGCCCAAATCTGACTTCGTATGAGGAAGTTATGATTTTTCTAAGATTCGGCTTAACAGTACACAACCCGAAACTCAAATTTTAGTTCGAGCGGTTTTTGGCTTACGCGACCTAAATGAGAGTTGAATATCTCATTAATAGGAACTCAACGGTAAAAAGATAGACGAAAACGGAGTCCGTATGAAGGAGTTACGAATTCTTCGCGGTCATTTAGCAATCTAAACTCCTCCTACTGTTAAATTTGAGATCGGTCAAGAATTAGCCGATGGATTATAACCGAACACTTGAGTTACAGGTTGCGAGTCTGCTAGTGTTCCACTGGACTGTCTAGAATAGTCCGTGGTTGTCATCCATACTCTGCTGAATGACGTGACCATCATTTGGGAAAAAGACTTCTCACATCGTCCACCTCTCACCCTCACCTCACGGTCTATTTCACCTCTCAACTCATCATCCAACTCATACTCCATCTATTACATCTAACCATGTTTTACCCCAACATTATCGTAGATATAAAATACATATACAGTTTAAATCATTTAAAACATGTATAAAACCGTTCATCCAGCATAGACAGCAAGTATTCAGATAATATGCACACATAGCACGTAATTTATATAAAATACTTCATATCTATGTGTAAGATGAAAGTAACTATTCAGATAAGGTGACGACTTGGTACTCGGACAGCACTTCGTTACCGTTAAAACAATTTCCCTCGGACAAAACCTAGTATCATTACCACTAGAGTTTAGTCTAACGTTAACCGCGACTAATTAATAGTCTAGATATTATTACTATTATATAAGCGTTAAGAAACACTCTTATATAACTCATAATAATAGCCCAAATACTCATTATAAGTTCCTAATAACGTTACTATATTAAAACATAAGCTATACTAAAGATAGGGTAAGCATAGCTCACTTACAACGACTTTTTCTCAAAACCAGGTGCCGCTAGAGTAGCGTTCCCGAGCCGAAAGGCTCTTCTTCTCGGAGCCGTTGGGCGCTCCCGGGTTTCCACCTCGTGCTAGGGAGGTTCCCTAGGCTTTTCGGGGGGTTTCGGGGGGTTCCGAGGCTAGAGAGAAGTTCTAGAGAGAGAGAGAGAGAGAGAGAGAGAGAGAGAAGTGAGGGCAGGTGTGAGGAATGAATGGAGGCCTCACCACTTATTTATAGGGGCTGGAGGAAGTTTCACGTTGTGAATTTTTAATATTCATGTCGTGAGCCAGGCGCAGCCTGGTGCTGACACGTGGCATCGCACACAGGGTGGAAATCAACCGATTTTCAAAAATTCATAACTTTCGCATATGAACTCTGTTTTCGATGTTCTTTATATCCACGCATAGGTAAAACAAGATCTACAACTTTCATTTAGACTCCATCGGCTAATTCTTGACTGATCTCAAATTTAACAGTAGGAGGAGTTTAGATTGCTAAATGACCGCGAAGAATTCGTAACTCCTTCATACAGACTCCGTTTTCGTATGTATTTTTACTGTTGAGTTCCTATTAATGAGATCTTCAACTCTCATTTAGGTTGCATAAGCCAAAAACCGCTCGAACTAAAATTCGAGTTTCGGGCCGTGCACTGCTAAGCCGAATCTTATAAAAATCATAACCTCCTCATACGAAGTCAGATTTGGGCGTTCTTTTTATGGATGTTCTCAGTTTAACATATAATACAACTTTGGTTTAGATCACTAAGGCTAAAAAGTCCTCCATTGTAAATTCACTATTTACGTCTCCCGGTGCCGTGCTGGTTTTGCCGTGAAACTTTGACGGGCCATAACTTCTTCGTTATAACTTGGATTTCGGTGTTCTTTATATGTATAGAACCCTTGAGACATATTATACAACTTGGTTAAGATCATTTATTCTAAATAATCTTTTGTCGAACAGTCATTTTCGACCCCTATTATCTCCAAATTGACTAGCCCGGATCTACGGGCGTTACATATTATAGATTGAGTGATCCAAGTGTTCAGTTGTGTATTGGAGCCCAAGGGTATATCAGTGATTTGGCAGTTCTGGTCTTTATGAATTTTAGGTTATGTGTGGGTCTTTATGTAGTTATCTCGGTTGAGTACGCGGGGTGTACTCACCAAGTACGCGGGGCATAGAGGGTGAATGGATTGCGACTTCCTTTTGAGTACTCCGGGCGTACTAAGGGGTACATGGGGCGTACTACCTTTAGCTAAGAAACCCTAATTTTAGGGTCTTGACCCTATTTAAACTCCTTTTATTCTTTAAACCTTGCCTCTTATCTACCTCCATACCTCCTAAACCCTAATTTCGACCCTTTGCCACCATCTTGGAGCTCTTAAGCTCTTGTGAGGGATTTTGGAGTGTTCTTGAGCATTTTGAATAGAATGAAGGTTGTTGAAGGATCATCACTTGGAGTAGGGCTTGTAGATCCAGAAGTTACTCACCTTTTTCAACCTATTGAAGGTAAAAAGCTCTCATCTTTGCATCTCTTTGGATAGATCTTGTTTAGGGTGGTTTATGGCATATTTTGGTCCTTTTGGTTTGTCTTTATGTGGTTGAGCTTGCCCCAAGAGTTTGGACACTAATCTGGATGTTTTAGGTGTCCCAAATGCATAAAAATGTAATCTTGATAGTTGATATCAACCCATGCATGTGTAGTAGCCCCTTTGGTGAAACTGTAAAGTAAGTGTAGATCACCGTTGTGTTGGGCTGAAGTGGGCGACACCCAGCTAGCGAGGGAACTAACATCAGACAAGACGTTAACGGGACCGGAGATCATACGTGAAACCACGGAAAAGATAGTTCAAATCAGAGCTTGACTACAAGCATCGCGCGACCGACAAAAGAGCTACGCTGATATACGGCGAAAGCCCTTAGAGTTTCAGGTCGGGGATCGAATGCTGTTAAAAGTTTCACCATGGAAAAGGGTCGTTCGTTTTGGAAAACGGGGAAAACTGAACCCACGATACATTGGACCTTTCGAGATCCTTGCCCGAATAGGTCCAGTGGCGTACAGACTGCAGCTACCCGCTGAAAGCATGTATGATGCTTACTCTATGACAACAAAATTTCAATCAAACACTTCATACAAGCACTACAAATAGTTAACAAACAATTGGAACCTTAGAAAACTTGTTTAAGTCCATTTTGGATTAGGATTTCCTTATTGGGCCCAATGGACCAATAAGCTTCCAATTGGACTATTTTGGGCTTAGAACTCTTGAATGGGCTCTAATTGGACCCACTTCCATTTATTTCAATATTTTGGGCCATATTGGGGCTAGAATGAAATAAATTATTTAAATGAACCATATTGGGCCATAATTAACCTAACTTAGCCCTAATAGGTCATAAAAATCACATTTAGAATTATTTGGACCAAAAATCACTCAACATAACCATGAAAATTGGGCTTAAGCAATTAAGGCTCAATCCCTTTCTTTTTCTTCACCATTCTCGGCCCAAGCCCAAAGGAAAAGAGGAAGTTGACTTCTTGCATGACACATCACTTTTATATGAAGGATATCCATGTTTTACACTTCAAACATCCATGCAATCTCATCTTTCCATGCAAGCACTTCTCTTCTTCTCCCTCTCTCTCCCTCTCGGCTGAAACCAAACAAACACACACATCACAACTAGATTTCTCTCTAAACCACTCAAAGATCATCTCTTCTTCTTCATCCAAAATCTCGAATTTTTCATGTGATCCAAGAGGTTTTCATCAAATAGTTCACATCTTTGGTAAGTTATCTCTTTGATTCATAACATATCTTCTTCATTTTACCAACAATCTTCCTTATCTCATGCAAAACTTGTGATTTAGCACCTTAGAGACATCTAAGTTCAAGATCGATCCAAGGAACTTGCTAGGGCCGAAAATAGCACCAAACTTCTCCAAATCTTCTTCAAAACCGAAAACACAACCCAAGGTGAGTTTCATACCCCCTTCTTTTTGGTTTTTATGAGTTTTTATGGGGGAGAATACAAGTAGATATGTAGATCTATGTGTAAATGTATGCTATGTGTGATTTGATGCATGTATGTGTGTGATATCATGTGTTTGTGATGAGTATGTTATCCAAAAAGTGTGTAAAAACCGAGATCTAAAACATGGGGAAGGAAATAAACACAACTTAAACTATTTTACACTAATCAAGTCAAGAAAAATAGTTTATATGGTTAGGATGAACATACTTGAACATAAAACTCATTTTTGGGCTTAAATTGTCAAAAATACAAAACTTGGGGTCCAAACCGACAAATTATAAATTCTGGAGGATCAAAAGGTTCCAAACAGTTTCTATGCTAATTTTTCTGGATAACAACATTTTTGAGGGGCTTAAAATGTAAATTTTGGACTTAATGGGCTAAACTTGGGCTTTTCGGCCCAATAAGCTTCAATATGCGAGATTTTCAAGTTTGAGGGGCTAAAAAGGAAGTTTTCTATAAAACAGGGGGTTTAAAGTGTATTAAAACCATTTCAAAGGTTAAAAATGTTTTTCAAATTCAAAAAGGATCAAAAATGTAAAAAATTTTATATTTTGGGCCAAAACTGTAAAAGTTGCGAAAATGGGGGTTCTAACCGAGAAAACTTCATTCTGGAAGGACTTAAGCTGTTTACAAAGCAAATTTGGGCTAAAAATGTCTTTTCAACAAGTTATGATACTAAAGTGTCAAGAAAAATGGTTTAAGGACTAAAATGGAAATTCTTTTATATAAAGGACTAAAAGTGCTAACTTTATAAAAGAAGGGTTGTGAAAAGGTAAAAATCTTACTTTTAAACAAATAGATCCCTTAAGACAAAATACGAGATCCACGACTACCGGCGAAACGTAATAACAAATACACTTTCAACAACCAATATCGTTACCAAACGAATTGATTCGGTCTCGAATCAATAACAAAACAAAAATCAATAAACCGTAGTGCTTCAATAAACACGCGGTAACTACGAGGAGTCAATATTCAAAATTTGGGCTTGAAAGTTTCAAATCGTGCTTGTTTGGCCTTGCTAGCCCAATAACATGATCTTTGGGCCCGAAGGGGACGCGCTTACATGTTAATGGGCCTTTTATGACCTAATTCCATGTAAAAGGACTTTCAATAGCTCTATTGTGCTGTTGGGCCCCAAGGGTCCATTAGTACTGCTAGCGAAGTCGAGAAGTCAATGCGAGTCGGGCCAAGTGCCTTTCGCATTCCCGATAGCCTTGAATAACTTATGGAAATAAAGGGGGCTTCGTACCCTCCTTTCTCCTCGGTTGTGGGGCTATGAGAAATCGAGTAAACAAATTCGTGGCGTAAATCAAGAGAAGTCAGGGTGGTTGGATTATGTGAGTAGTACGGACGACGCCTAAAGGATCGTTCGTAATTTGTAGTTATAAACTAGTCATTTTCATTAATGCGTGATTATAACAACTCACAACCCATAATTAATCCAATGTCACCTGGGTAATCAAAAACAATCGTCGTATCGGTATAACAATAAATAAGACATGTAATTTTATGTATTGGGAAAACATCGGGTTTTCCCGGTGAGTTCAACACTTTTACCTATGTGATGTATACAAAGTTCAACAATTATACATGTTTACAAAAATCGACAAGCATACTTACGGATCTTCACACTTTTTATAAACATTACTCTTTTCAGAAAATATCGGATTTTCTGGGTTTTCAAACTTCACAAAAATCATTTTCCATAACATTACTTATGAACTCACCAACATTTTATATTATGATGTTTTTCAAAATAACTTGTATTCTCAGGTAACAGGTAAACCGAAGAATATGTATCAAGTTATGTCATGGTGTTTTGCTTAGATTATTTATCGAACGGTTTATGTTATGAAATTGTAATGTTTAAAACAATGTACTGAATGTAAACAATATCGGTTGTAATATTTCAATGCATGGCGATGAATGATGTTATGATTCATGTATAATCATTGTGATGGTATTCAATTTAAGTTACAAGAGCCCTCGGACGTTTCCGCCGTCCGGTTCGGGGGTGTGACAGTTGGAAAGTCCTGATTCTGATGATAGTAGAAACTTGACAAGTTGGATAGCAATTTCAAGGTTTCTGATTTATGGAACTCGACGAGTTGAGTCAACCCAGGATGTTGACTTTGACCAGGGGTAAAATGGTCATTTTACCCTAAGAAGGATTTTTGGATTTTGACTAAGTTTTATTGTGATAATGATAGCCGGGGAGTCGTTGGAGCAGCCGTTAGAGATTCCTTACCGCGAGATTTCGCAGTTAGCTTTGCAAGGTGAGTTTCCTCCTGTAGGAACGGGTTGAAGGCACCAATGTCGGCCCGTTTATGTATGTTAGTATATGTCGGGCTAAGGTCCGATGCCGGGAAGGCCCGATGTAGTTTTATATGTTTCCGGACTTTGGTCCGTTGTTGGGGAAAGCCCGAGGAATGTTTGTATGCTTGATGTCTTCGTGATTCTTGCATGTGCCTGTTTTATATGTTTCCGGACTTTGATACGATGCCGGGGTAAGCCTGAGGAATGCTTACATGTATATGTTATATGCTTTTGGATTTTTGTCTGATGTCGTGCGGGGCCCGAGGAATGTTTATATGTTTATGATATGTGAATATGTTATATGTATTTGTTGATATGTTTATATGTAAACCAGATTTCGGTCTGATGTCGGGCGGGGCCCGATACCGGACTTGTCCAATGCCAGGCGAGGCCCAACGTAGTGAGCAAGGCCCAATGTATGTTATTATGTGATTAGATTATTATGTGTATGGTATGTGGTAGTTTTGGGAGACTCACTACGCTTCGTGATTACAGTTTTCAGTTTTGGTTTCAGGTACTTCTGGTAGCAAGGGGAAGAGCTCGGGATGATTGTAGTGCACACATCATTTGTTTAGCCTGGGATGTTTATACTATGATATATATTTGATAGATGTTTATGATATTTTGAGATACACGACTTATGATTTTTGATAACTATGGTTTTCTTAATGATTTAAAATGAAATTTTTGAACTGTATTTTTAGGATGTTTTAATGTGTATGAAAGACCTAGAGGTGGCTCCTAGCAAATCTGTATGCAAGACCCGGGTTCGGACCCTGACCGTTAAGTAGATAGTTAGTTGTAGATTGTATGCTAGTTGTCTTTGTGATGCTTGCATGGAAGACCAGGAGGTGGCTCCTGCCACTTGTCTGTGAGACCTAGGGTTTCAGCCCCCGGCCTGAAAGGAAAGACCATGATACGGATCGTTGCATAATGACAAGACTATGGTTGACACATAACACTTTCTATGGCATTTATGATATGTATAGTATGTGGTATTTTGGGGAACTCACTAAGCTTTATGCTTAAGGTTTAACGTTTCTGGTTTCAGGTACTTCCGATTCAAAAGGGAATGATTCGACTTGATCGCAGCACATACATCCATGTTTTACGCAACTTAGTGATTTTAGAATTGTAATCTGATAACTGTTTTATTGTGATATACTTTTAAATGTTTGAGTAAAAGAGAATTGGTGTTTTGATTATATTAAAAAATAAATTTTTTTACCTTGTGCTTTTCGGGACGTTACAAATTGCTTGTGAGTGTGGTTTCAACTTAGATCCATCATGAACTTGAGGGGAAGATAGAAGGAAGTGGGAGAGGTTGTTGCCTCCATTGCTCACCGGAAACATCCACCTTCGGCGGTTTCTTTAGCAGCCACGAAGAAGAAGAAGATGAAAGAAATTGAGTAATCCATTTGTCTTCCAGAACTACAACCTTTTCCATCATCTAACATTCAATTATTAATGTACTTTGAGTTTAAGATAGCAAGTTATGTATATTTATTTGGGTTAATTCATAGGTAAAGATTGAAGGTTTCAATTTGGCTGTCAATTAATTGGTGTACTTTTGTTAGATTTAGAAGCAATGTATTGCTTCAATTATTCATGTATTTATATATGTATTGATGTGTTGATTTAATTCATCTTTCATTTATGTGTTTTACTGAGAGATAGATAGTGACGTTTTAGCCACATGGCTCGCCATTTAGTCTATTAAACATGTTCCAAAAGTGCAAGACAAGGTGATATCACACTTGTGACATCTAAAAATGCATTAAAATAGCCTTCTTGATTTGTATGCCCAATTCCCGGCATCTAATAATTTTTCCGAAGTTGGTGAATGATAGTACAAAGGTTCTAAAAACTCAGACGGATCCTAATACCGATATGTAGGTCTCTGGGAAAATCCGTTTAAAGTTTCGTGATTAATTCGTTTTAGATTCGACAAATTTCGCGACTTTGTTACAATAACAGGTTAAAATATTATGATTATGAAATCAAATATTAGACATGTGTCAGAGTCCAACAACGTTCTTAGAAATTACATATGAGGTGTACAAGTACCTCAACAGATCAATTCGGTTTTCATTTATTAAGAAAATTAATATTTTACTGATTTGGTTTTTTAAAACGGTTGTAACTTTTGTGCATACAACCTCCGTTTTTGATGTTCTTTATATCCACAAATTCTAGAGAGCATAATCTATCAAATTTGATCATAAATTGGTCCTAAGCATATTCGATTCAAAAATTCATTTTTAACGTCACAAATAGAATTAATTTTTGTGGTTTTTGACTCGATTCTTAAGGATAGATGGTTGTTTGAGTAATTTGAGGCGGTTTGAAAGTATTGATGAGTATAATATATTTAATATATATTATAAACGTAAAATTACACAATTTTGGTCATATACACATATCGGTACCGGTGGTTTGGCCGTTGAACGTTAACCTATTTTTACCAATTGTTATATCTCGTCTTTAAACGATTTTTCTAGAAGTAATTGTGATTTTTAAAAACCGGGACATAATGCATTATTTTCATGTGTATGAATTTATACCCCATAAAAAAACTCTTTTATGACCAAATCACTGATAATGTGGTAGAACCTTAAAACATTGGCTCTTATACCACTATTTGCTTATGATGATCATTAGAGCACAAAAGCAACGAAATCATGAAATATAACACGATCATCATATCTCACTAAGGATCTTATTCTAGTGACCTTTTAGCAACAAAAACTTAAATCCTAGAAGTATGGATCGAACCAATATCTTACTTGTGTATGTGAGTTGATTTCTTTAGTTGTCTTGGATGAGGAAAAGCTAAAACCATAAATCTTATAATGTAGTTGCAAAATGACAAGTCCTTCTCTTTGTTGTAGCAAAAACCGAACCCAAAAAATGTTGTTATCCAACAAATAGAAGTAGTGTTTTTGGGTCCTATAGAGCTTATCTAGAAGATCCAACTATTCAGAATGTTGGTATGGGTGTTAGGAAGTTGTTATTCAATAATTAAGAGATTTCGACTGTTGGATCTCCAAGAATTAGCCAAACAATGCAGTTCGATCTTTAAAATCGGGAATTGAAGAGATATCGAGAGGGGAGTAAGGGAAATAAAGAGAGAGGTCGGTTCCTTCTTGGACAAGCCTTGGGTTTTATATGCTGCAAGTATCTTCTAGAATTTGTATATTTATCCATTTATTTAAGAGATAAATACTTACCAATTCAAATATAGAATACTGACGCTTCGACCCTTTAGTTTCTTTAGTTAGAATTAACTCACCATTAGGTGACGTGTTAATAAGTTAGTCTCTCTAATTTTGTTTTGTCTTTTTATGCTTAAATCATAACTTGTGTAACTTAAAGTACCATGTTATTTATATCATTAACTTGTTGAGGAAATACAATGTTACCCTTTTCAATTTGTAGTTTAAGAGGAAATACAATGTTACCCTTTTCATCCGTGACATATTTTATGGCAGAATGTGTATCCATATTGTATTAAAGTTGCAATATCAAATTGATATAGGTACATGGGTTTTGGCGCAACATCTTTAACACTTCCCTCATCAAGCACAAGTTGACCAAGAATGGAATCATCACTCTTATCTTCCATATCAAGCTTATGCACCCCACCATCATCTCCATCACCGCATTTATGAGCCCCACCATCATCTTCTACAAGTTGATATAGAACCAACAGCCAACTTCCATAACTAGTTTTACGAACCCCAACATAAACTCCTAGAACATCAACTCCCATAAGAAACTTAATTGTAAGTGAATTTATAGAGATTCACCTGACAATCGTGTCGTGTTCGGGTTGGCGTGTTGCGGATTGGCGGGTTGGCGGGTCAACAAATGTTAACCCAAACACGACCCATTTAAATATACAGGTCACGGGTTGGCGGGTTTGGAACATAAACCCATATATGACCCACCAACCCATTTATTTATACGGGTTCACAGGTTGGCGGGTCAGATTTGAGTTTGTGGGTCAGATTCCATAAATAAAATTGACAATTAAACATGGATAAATTCTTGATGGTTGATACAAACATATCCGCATTTTAGACATTTAAGTTTTAAACATCCAAATGAAAATTAAATACATTCATAGAAACATGTTCAAACTTAACATTAATACAAACATAGATAATTCACGTACTGAAGTAATAGCCACAATTCCCATTTTTTTCTCCCAAAAAACAAGTCAATTCTCCAACACCATTTCGATATCTGATTTCGATCACAGAGTAACAGAGGGGAGAATGGGACTGTCGGAGACCGGGAGACTGGAAGTCTGAAAGAGGGAGATACACTCATACACGATTTGATTTTGAGATTATTATTTAGGACAAATGGACAAAATGGTTACAGACTTAGCCTTACAGGTTACGACTTACGACCTTAGGCTATCCACCACAAGTCAAAATGTCAAAACAGTCAAATGGTCTCTTAATCAATGGTATATTAATACTTGATACATAAATACATTTAAAAATAAAATAATTTTTTTTATTAAAAAGATAAACGGGTTGGCGGGTAAACTCGTTTATTTTTTGAGAAACCCATATATGACCCGTTTAATAAACATGTTGGCGGGTTGAAAAACTCAACCCAAACTCATTTATTTCGTGTCGTGTCGAGAATTGTCAGCCCTAGATTCACCTATAAATTATTAAAATGTTGAAATAGTAAATAAAATTTTGTAAGTGAATTTACTAAGATTCACCTATGAATCTACTCACACAAAACCAAATTATCATCTAAAAAGAAAGACATGTATATATACATGTGATTATTTATTTGAATTCACATGTTAATTCAATGTTAGATGAATATGAATAGTTTACTTGTGAATCTTAGTAAATTGACTTGTGAATGATCAGAATATTAAAACAAACTTTGGAAATGAGTTTACTAACATTTACATGTGAATCGGAGTTATCAACGATCTACAAGGAGACATGTGTGCATGTGAATATTTATTCGAGTTCATATGTAAGTTCTATATATATCATATCAATGATCACACACACACATATATTCAACATTCATATGTAAACGAAAATGATGTAGAATTAGAAATCGTTAGTAATTACATGATTCTTGTATATGATGGACATTCACATCGAATGTCGAGTATCAATAATTTATCTATTAATGATTAATTAGTGAATGATCAAAGATTGTTAGTAAAAATATATATACAGTAATCACTCATATGTGAATTAGCTTTTGTAAAAGTTAGGAGCAATTTATATTCACATTGTGAATGTGAATGTCAACAAGTCGAGAAAAAATATATGTTTTATATACCGATATGGATGTTTGTTTGTAAAGAGTAAAAAACTATGAATTTTAATGTTTTTGTTTTCTTCAAAAAAAAAAAGCTATAAACATTAAAAACAAAAGTTAGCAACTCTTCAATCTATCATCTATTTATTACAAACATATGAATGATTATGTGAAAATGTATAAAATTAACATCTACGAAACAACTTTAGAGAAACCGGTCAATAACAATCGTTCTTTTTTATTAAGGTTCAAAGTGTCCAAAATCGATCATTAACTAATTTACAATCCTAAGTGATAAAGTGGTAAAGTTGCATCTTATTGAATTATTTGATAGAACAATTTATATACACTTTCAATCAAAACATTATTGGAAAAATTGTACAAAAACTCTTTGGTAACATATTATATGGATTTTCAGCTAAACCATTAATTTTTGTCATATGAACTTGTTATGTTGCACAGTTGAGACTCATATTGAGTCCTAGCATTGAGCAATGCTAGGACTCAATAGCACAAGATTGTTATTACTAAAAAGAATATACGATAAGATTTAAATAGAAACTCAAACACATATTATAAGGTTGATTATAAACTTACAACATAAGTACTCAAACAAATAAGTACTAAAACAAAGATGGATTGAAATTTCATCATTTTTCCATTAAAAATAGATAACTCAAAAGCTAGCAAAACCAAAATCAAAGTAAATAATGAAATTAAAACCCCGAAACACTAATCGAAGCAAAATTGTTGCAAATCAAATCACAGCATGAAAAATTTTAGATTTTGTTGAAGGCAACAATGTCACAACTCTGCACATACTCATTGATGGGCTCCACTGTAAGCCGCTCCTCTATCAGAGTATCCACCGAAACAAGATCATCCACAATCGTCATCATAATCGTCAGCTTCTTGATCCCATACCCAACTGGTACAAGTTTCGCTGCACATTGTACAACATTTTCTAAGTCCACTGCTATAATGCGTTAAAAAAAAAGTATTAAGTTTGTTGTTTAGATTGAGAAATGAAATTAGCGTACATGCACCCCACAAAAGTCCTTCCATTTCAACACTGCGAACAGCTTCCTCAAGCTTCTTCATGTCTGTCTCATCATCCCATGGCTTTACATCCATAAGAACAGATGATTTGCCACCTGAATCACAATTTATTTACCAAATTGCCATTTTAGAGCATATTAATGTTGCGAAAAGTTAAATAATAGTGAAAAATCAAAAACAAGAAACTCGCTCTCTTTCTTCTTTGTTGATGCTTTTGCTTGATCACGTGCTTCAGCTGCCTTCTTTTCCTCCTCTGTCTCGTCACCAAAGAGATCCAGGTCATCATCCTCGTCAGCAGCATCTTCCTGAAATATCATTATTTTGTTCTTGTAAACTGACATTAAAAAAAAATAATAATAATAATAAACATCCATACACATTACACACCTTGGCAACTCCATTGGTAACTCCATTGACAAGAGCAGCTTCTGCTGATGGAGCTTGGGAAGAAATTCTCACTCCAGCTGCTTTACCAGGGAAACTGCAATAAGGATACAATCATACAAAACTAAGAATCCACATCAATAGGCATAAAAAAATTACCATGTCCATGATCATATAAAAATTGTAAAGAACACACTATTGATAATTCACTAAGAAATTGACATCAATACGAATTGATATAACGATCATATCATACATATTAAAAAAAACGTTTAGATCATAATGCGGATCACATTAAGAACAAACACTGAAGCAACCCGAAATTTTCAATAACGAAAGTGTGATTATCGGACAAACCTTGTTGCAAGTTTCGAAGCAACGCAGTCGTACCACTTGCTGGCAGAGGGATAGAGATCTGCATTGGGTTTTTCCAAAACAGCAGCGTAAACCTTCACATCATCCTTTGTAATTTGATTCCTGTAACATAAAACCAAATTCAAATTAACCACGAAACATAAGATAAATTAACCTCGCGTATACTACGATAGAAAACGATAAATACGAACCCGGAGATGTATGTCTTCCCGGAGAGGAAGGATTCGAGGAATCTGAGGCCAGCCTCGGTGTGAAGATCAGAGAAAGTAATGACAGCCATCTCTTCGGAGTTTCAAGTGAGAAAGTAAGGAGCTTGTAGGGGAAGAATTGGAGAAATGGTTATTGTTATTCGCTAGAAGAATGCGGAATTTATAGTTACACTGGGAAATGATGATCGGAAAAGTGACGCGTACAAACCCTAGGAGATGGAGAGAACCCAAAGCCTCTTCGGCTGATGATAATTATGAGACGTGCCAAATTTTATTGAGCTATTAAGGAAAAATATCCTGTATGTATGTTATTCACTAAAATAATACATATGATCAAGAATAAGGAAAAATAATTAACGATGCAACACACAATATAAATATAAAGGATTAATCAAACATTTGTTACCAAAAAAGGTCTAAGATCAGCCTAAAAACAAAGTAAAAGTACATTATATAATATATGCATGGCTTTCCCTTGATGATATCATACTTTTTCAAACAAAATATCTTCTATAGTAGGTGTAATAGTGGTTTTTTATTTAGCAAATAGCATCTATCTTCTAAGGAATTTATTTTTTTCGTTGTTTATGTAACAATATGTTATCTAATTCAACATCGTTAAAGATTAAATTCACTATATTGTAGGTAATCAGTTGAAAATATATTGCTCATGAGTCTCTCACAATATTCTCACATAACGTATTTCATGCATGTAGCGTTTCGTATTTATTGGAAATGAATATAAATAATTGGAAATATTTCCTCAGCTAAGATATTAAATGCACCTAACATCTATATCCGGAGGAAGTACATACAAATTAAGTTTGCAGACTCTTACAATATATATTGAATGTTTGGGAACATATTTTTTCATAGGTTTTTTTATAATGTTTTTCACTATGTCGCTTTTCAAAAACCTTTGCATGTCGACTTCTTTCATTCAAAGTTACCAATGGTGGGGTTTAAAAGTCGACCATGTTGTGTAAGTTTATTTATCAGGATGGTAATATTCACTATGAGGAATGAGCGATTTAATTTACTCGATGGTGGACATTGTCATACGATTATATATAGTTGCTTACAAGATTAGGTTGTCCGATTTCTTGATATGGTTTGATAAATCCTATTGGTTGGCAAATGATATTTTGATTTAAAATTCTATATTTATTATTTAAATCAGGAGCAACAACATACATCACCACTTCATAGGGGTGTTGCAAAATGGACAATTGTATAGGGGCTATTTTTTTATTATATAATATATATAAATTATTATTTAAAATAATAACAATCAAGATCTTTTCTATCTAGTTTGTCGGTGCTTTTGATGATATTTAATTTTTCAGGATCGACCATGCATTGCTTTTAATTAAAAATTAAGATTTATTTTTAATTTATATTTTACATAAAAAAACATATTATATGACAAATATTCATGTTGAAATAAGAGAGAAATGAAAGTTATTATGAATTTATGTTTTAAAATTAATGTAATCATTTACGATTTAATGTAAATATTTATTTATTTGAATTCATCATATTATTTTTGTTTCTAATATTGTATATGCAAATATACATTTATAAAAGTTGAGTCATTAAAAAAAATACATATACTAGTGAATTGTTACATTACATTGCATTACATAAATAAGCAAGAAAACCAACTAAATAGTCATTTACAATTTATTGTAAATATTTGTTTATTTGAATTCATCATATTATTTTTGTTTCTAATATATGCAAATATACATTTATAAAAGTTGAGTCATCAAAAAAAAAATACATACTAATGAATTGTTACATTGCATTGCATTACATAAATAAGCAAGATAACCAACTAAATTGTCAGTCAAATGAAACAAGCATTCTCTCGGCCATCCATACAAATATCATACAAAACTTGGGAGGAATGTAAAAAAAAAAAAATAAAGTCTTTTCAAAAGAATATCTAAAACTTTGTCTGAACAATGCATAAAAAGAAATAATGTTTTGTGTCATTTCTAATGAGTAGCAACAATTCATCAAATCTAAACTAACACCATTACTAAGCACTAAGTTATAAACTCCAATCTTGGTAACATGTGAAGATCTCCTATTGCCCATAATTAGGTTCATCCTTCCATGCTTCACATCCTCACTTCTTCTTAGCTCCAATCGTTGTAGATTATGTCATCCAATTGCACATTTAAGCAAATGTTCAACAGAGAGAAGTTGTTGTTGGAGGAGGAGGAACCAGAAGCATCATTTGGAGTAGCTAGACATATGAAAGAGTAGAAAAGAAAGTTTTAGTTAGATAAGAATAATCCTCAATATAACACCCAAATGAAATATCAAGGCTAGGATCCAACTAAATAATCTGCAACTTAGAAACGGGATGTCGTAATCTAATTGTAAATTATATAAAGGTAGGTAAATGAAGATTCACTAATTTCACCACCAAAAACGAAATTTGAACGAATTAGGTTTTGAATGAAATTCCTAGATCTATTGAGAATCATTGAACTTTTCAATGACAAGTTTGATCTCGATTATGCTCTTCCATTTGTGACTGGGATACCGAGGATCACAAACAAGATGTGAATAACCATGCAAATTAGCTTGGTACTCCTGATGCCATTTATCATCCCATTTTAATGTGTCGGTTAGCCACACGTGCTCCAGTAATCAATGATAATTTACGAGACACCCATTGCCACTCTTTATTAGTCCATATTAGTGTGTCGATTATCCACACACGCTCCACTAACGACCAATAAAGTGCAATGCGTAATTTCATGGATTAACATACAATTTCATATTTTTCCTAAAGTAACTAATATTGAGAATTTTATAAAATGTATTTAGTTGTTTTATAGATCATTATACTTATTAATGAGGATTAAGTGTCTTATTAAACCCGTTTGGTTAACTACCCTCCACCAATCAAGGAAGCGATAAGTGAGAGTGGACACCCAATCAATCGTCACTTTATAGACAATCTCCTTATACTTCCTTTATAGATCGGCTTCATGAATGAAGCATACTAGCGGTTCGACTGGCTTGTCTTATATATATATATATATATATATATATATATATATATATATATATATATATATATATATATATATATTAATTGAAAAAAATGAATTTTTAGGATCTGACAGCTTAACACGCCGTGATGAGCAATCGCCATGTCGTGTTGGGTCGATTTCACAGGCCAACATGCCGTGTAAGAAGAACTTCGCGGAGTGTTTAATGAATAGAATGACGATTCTGTTTTCACCTCCTTGTTCAAGTTCACATTAATATCAATTCAAAAGAAAACTAAACCTACGCTCTGATACCACTTATGGGTTTTGAGCATAACATACGTGTGCATGAAACCCTAAAATTGATCTACGTTTTCTCTAATTTAACATACCATCTGAATAACAACGTAGAAACCCTATAACACTAATATATAATCAAAATTACATAATTATGGTTACAAAAACATACCTTTGATTGTTATATAGTAATAACAATCTAAATCATTTAGTGTTGTTGAGACTTTGAGAACAAGCGTCACAATTATCACGCCTCTAATGGCTCACACCCAACACTAGCAATTGAAGAAGATTATGGAGAAGGAGAGAGGAGGCAAATTTTTGGCTTGTGTTCTCTAGGAAGAAGTGGCCAAAATCATAGGGTATAAGCCTTATTTATAGTGCAGTTAGGAAACCCTAGATAAGCCCAAATCCAATATTATCTTAAACCGGGTAATTATCCATAAAAGACCATTCTAGAAACCCTAAGGCTCTAGAAACCATCCATAGTCAATGGAGGGTTCTAGATTGTCTTTTGCTCAACTATTGAACAATTACAATTCAGTCCCTACACTTATAATTATTTTTTTTAATCCCAAATTAATTCTAATTAATTTCTGATTAAATATTATTATTTCTAATTAATATATTATTCTTATAATGTATTAATAAATTACTTATTTCAATTTATTAATCAAATTAATAAATCAACCTCTTTCTCCAAAATCATCCTTCTCAATTGCTAGTCTTGAGGGCAACCTAAAAGGAATATGCTACTATCGACTCAAGTATTGTATCAGCCCGAAATCTCAGGTATTGTTAAATTATATTTTTGGGGTGAGTTAAGAGGGGACTCGGCGAGTTGGAGCCTAGACTCGCCGAGTAGGACCGCAGACTTGGTCGCGGGTTCGCGACTGGACTCGACGAGTCCGGATATGGACTCGGCGAGTCTACGCTGTTTAGCGAAAACCCTAACCGTTCAGGTTTGGGTTGTATATAACGCATTATATGTCGTCATTGTTCGTCTTTTAGTCGATTGAGAAGAACCCTAAGCGGCTGTGGGCATCTAGAGCAAAATTGAAGACCATTGGTGACTTGAAGAAGTTGTGGTGCAAGGGGAGAAGAGTTTGGCTAAAGGAACTGCAAGGGATTCGGGTTCTGAGGTTTGGGGGCACAGAGGGTGCGTTATCCAGGTAACATTTCAGATCATTTCTGTTATTTTGATGTGTGCATGGATCTAGGGTTTATGGAACCCATTTGATGATTAGATGGATTATTACCTTGTTACCCAATTGAATATGACCTTGTATTAGGACCTTTAGAGGCCCAGAAGGTCCCATGCTTGTGTATTCAGGACAAAACTTATCTCAGGAAGCGGTTTGATCGACTGCATGGCATGGACTCGCCGAGTCCGATGAACAGACTCGGCGAGTAGATTGGAGATTGACTGGAACTCGTCGAGCTGTTCTTCAGACTCGACGAGTGGAGTCGGGGTGGCCCCGCGATTCTTCCACAAGGATCTCGTCGAGCCAAGAGGGATACTCGACGAGTAGAAAGGGAACATCAAGGGAAGTTGGGGAGGACGTCTAGACTCGCCGAGTCGCCATGGCACTCGCCGAGTCCGGTCGAGTTGACCCTTGACCGTTGACCGTTGACCGTTGACCGTTGACCAGAGTTGACCTAAGTCTGACTTCTTAGGGATAGTCACACTTAGAAGATATAAGTGTTAATGAGGGATATGTGATGTTATAGGGAGGTTGTAGCTCGTCGGATTGTGCACGAGTGATTCAGGATTTGCTAGCTTTCAGCATTCGCGAGGTGAGTCTTCTCACTATACTGGACCCGGAAGGGTTTTTGACTGTATGACCGGAAGGTCAGCTATGATATGTGATATGTATGCTATATGTGGTAAGCTGCTTGTTATATGTGCTATGTATGTTATGGGCCGGAAGGCGATTATATTATGGGCCGGAAGGCAATATGTTATGGGCCGGAAGGCAATATATTGTGTGATGGACCGGAAGGTCGGCGTGGGTAGGACCGGAAGGTTTACCCAGCAGGGACGGAAGTCCCCTGAGACACATGGACCGGAAGGTCAGGGCCTGGAAAGGCGTATGTGCGTAAGTTGTATATTGGGGAACTCACTAAGCATTTATGCTTACAGTTGTTGTGCATGTATTTCAGGTACTAGCGAGGACCGTGGGAAGGCGCCGGCGTGATCGATACACACTGAAGAATGCTTTTATGATCTTGGGATTTTGACTATTTGTATTTGACAGAATACTTAAACTATTTATGCCTTGTTTTGAATGGAAATAAATATATTTTTAAAATGAAAAAAAAAAAATTGTTTGAAAATTTGCGTTGTTACAATTGGTATCAGAGCCTTGGTTTGAGGGATTCGGGTGCACCTTCGGGAGTAGCTGAACTCAAACCGAGGATTTGAGGAAAACTTTTTAAATAAAGGCATAAACTTTTGTAAATGGTTTTGTGGTAAGCAAGAAAGAAGCAGTGTGTACGATCAGTCAGCGCCCGAACGGTAAAGATCCCCAAAATACCTTACAATATTATATGATATGAATTGTTATGCATGCTAGAAGACTAGGTATTCATGATAGGACTAGAGTGGCCTGATTTGTGATGCCTTAGTCTAAGGAAGTTTGCCTATATGAGATGCGTTGCTAGTACGCGGGTAGATAGTGCATATCAGAAGTAGAGTACTCACTATCCGGAGTTTGGGGAGGAAGATTTGGGATGACTGCTGATGCGGTGTGGTCGGTAGTATTGGGCCCGTACTACCGAAGACACCGGGTCAGTGGGAGGCCCAAGTAAGAATCCTTGGATATCGGAGACTGAGTAGGGTTGCGTTATCGAGTACGATTATACTCGATGGAGTCTCTGATAGATTTATGTTGTATTTCAGAGACATCATGGTTAGACCACGCCACGGAGCGAGTTCGAGCGGTGTGAGTGATGAGGAGATTCGTCAGATGATTCACGAGGAGGTAGCGGCGGCGATCCGGGCTGAGATCCCGGAGATGTTTGGGTCTATTAAGACCACCCTGATGGAGACGTTTGATGAGCGGTACGCCGCATTGACTGAGGCTGCAACCGCTGCAGCTACCGCAGCTGTGGCCGCTGCTAGGCCACAGGGGGGTGACTCGTTGCTGTTCCGAGAGTTCAGCAACACGAAGCCACCGGAGTTCGATGGGACGCAGGATCCGATTGCTGCGATGAGGTGGATCGCGGATATAGAGGGGTGCTTCTACACTTGTTCATGCCCGGAGCACCTGAGGGTACGGTTCGCATTGAACCAGCTCCGTCTGGGAGCGAAAGACTGGTGGAAGTTCGTGACGGCGAACTTCACTTTGGCAGAGACTACAGCAGTGACATGGGAGGGGTTTACTGCCATGTTCAGGGATGAGTACGTTCCTCCGGTGGAGAGGGAACGATTGGTACAGGAGTTCTTAACCCTCAAGCAGGGTACTGATTCTGTTGCGGTGATCACGCGGAAGTTTCATGAGAGGGCGATGTTCTGCCCCGAGCTGGTATCCACTGATCAGGCTCGGATGAGCCGGTACTTGGGAGTGTTGAGGAGAGATATCCGGGAGTTTGTGTCAAACTCCACTTACCATACTTTTGCTGAGCTTCAGGCGAATGCCAGGAAGCGCGAGATCGAGTTGGAGACCCAGGCCAGGGAGGAGGCCGAGTCTCAGCGGGTGAACCGGCGACCGGCTCAGTTCCAGCCGACAGCCAAGCGGATAAAGTCCGTCGATGCGAGCAAAGGAGGTTCGAAGGGCCGCACTTGCGGAAAGTGCGGCAAGGGTCATGACGGGGCGTGTCGATCTGGTGCTTGCTACAAGTGTGGCAAGGAGGGGCACATTGCTAGGGAGTGTCCCAAGGGATTTACGGTTTGCTTTCATTGCAACCAGACAGGCCATAGGAAGGCCGAGTGCCCTCAGCTTCTTCAGGGATCTGCACCTGCTGCCGGAGCTACTGCGACTCGACCGGTGAAGGCCGAGGCCCCGAGGGCTCGGGGAAGAGCCTTTCAGCCGACTGCGGAGGAGGTCCGCGCTGCGCCCGATGTCGTGGCAGGTATGTTGTAATTCATGTATTTATTTTAAATGTCGAGATGTTATGCTTATGTTATTATATGCGTAGGTACTTTCCTTGTGAACTCTGTGCCTGCCTTAGTGTTATTTGACTCGGGTGCGAGTAGGTCCTTTGTGTCCTTAGCCTTTAGTCAGCATATCAGCGTTAGTCGTGAGTCGTTGAGTCGACCTTTGAGAGTTTCTATAGCTGACGAGAAAGTGATTTGTGCCACGGAGGTTCTTCGGGGATGTGTACTAGAGATTTTCGGGGTTGAATTCCCGATTGACCTGATTCCTATTGCGATGGGTGATGTCTGTGTCATCGTGGGCATGGACTGGTTGAGCCGATTCGGCGCTGTCATCGACTGTGAGCGTCAGTTGGTGACTATACGAGACCATAGTGGGGGAGTTCTTTCGGTGTACGGCGAGGGTACCCGTTCGGGATCAACTTTTTGTTCGGCCGCTAGGGCGAGGCAGTGTCTACAGCAGGGCTGTAAGGGTTTTGTGGCGTATGTGATGGATACGCGGGAGGTTTCCGAGAGACCGAAATCAGTTGAGGAGGTCCCTGTGGTGCGCAAGTTTCCAGATGTTTTCCCCGAAGAGCTGTCGGGAGTACCTCCTGTGAGGCAAGTAGAGTTTGGTATCGATCTGGTTCCGGGGGCCGCGCCTATTGCTAAGGTGCCTTATCGTCTTGCACCTCCAGAGATGCAAGAGTTGTCCTCGCAGCTCTAGGAGTTGCTGGGGAAGGGATTCATTCGGCCGAGCAGCTCGCCGTGGGGAGCACCTATTCTGTTCGTCAAGAAGAAGGATGGTTCACACCGGATGTGTATTGATTACCGGGAGTTGAACAAGTTGACGGTCAAGAACCGTTACCCGTTACCGAGGATCGATGATTTATTCGATCAATTGCAGGGAGCGTCTTGGTTTTCCAAGATCGATCTGAGGTCAGGGTACCATCAGGTGAGAGTACGGGATGGGGATGTCCAGAAGACAACGTTTAGGACGCGTTATGGGCATTATGAGTTTGTGGTGATGCCTTTCGGGCTCACCAATGCCCCGGCTGTGTTCATGGATCTCATGAATAGGGTATGCAGACCGATGTTGGATCGGTCAGTGATTGTATTTATCGACGACATTCTGGTGTATTCTAGATCTAGAGAGCAGCATGAGGAGCATTTGAGGGAGGTCCTCGAGGTATTGAGGTCGGAGAAGCTTTATGCAAAGTTCTCCAAATGTGACTTCTGGCTGCGGGAGGTCCAATTTCTAGGACATGTTGTCAATCAGAAAGGGATATTGGTCGATCCGGCCAAGGTTGAGGCGGTGATGAGTTGGGAGGTGCCGAAGTCACCTTCTGAGATCAGGAGCTTCCTTGGGTTGGCAGGGTATTATCGGAGATTCATCAAGGATTTCTCCAAGATCGCAGTGCCACTCACCAGATTGACCCGGAAGGGTGTTGCATTCTCATGGGGGCCCGAGCAGCAGACCTCCTTTGAGACACTTCGCCAGAGGTTGTGCGAAGCCCCGGTATTAGCTCTCCCTGAAGGGATGGAAGATTTTGTGGTATATTGCGACGCATCGATTTCGGGACTGGGTGCAGTGTTGATGCAGAGGGGTCATGTGATAGCTTATGCGTCGAGGCAGCTGAAGCCTCATGAGGCGAGATACCCCACGCATGATTTAGAGTTGGGGGCAGTAGTGTTCGCTCTCAAGATTTGGCGTCACTACTTGTATGGGGTTCGATGTACGATATACACGGACCATAGGAGTTTGAAGTATTTGATGGATCAGCCCAACCTAAATATGCGTCAGAGGAGGTGGTTGGATGTGGTCAAGGATTATGATTGTGAGATCCTGTACCACCCAGGCAAGGCTAATGTGGTAGCCGATGCATTGAGCCGTAGGGCGGAGAGCACTCCATTGCGAGATGTATGTTTGAGACTGACTGTGATGACTCCAGTATTGGATGTTATTCGTGGGGCACAGGCCGAAGTGGTGCGATCAGAAATGCAGAAGAAAGAGCGGGTCGTGGGGTTAATTTCAGAGTTCGTTAAGGATGGACGAGGGCTTATGACGTTTCAGGGTCGGATTTGGGTACCGTTCGTGGGCGGTACGCGTATTACTTTGATGGAAGAGGCTCATAGATCGAAATTCTCGATCCATCCCGGTGCTACGAAGATGTATTTGGATTTGAGGAAGGAGTATTGGTGGCCCTGTATGAAGAGGGACGTCGCATGGTTCGTTGAGAGGTGCTTGACCTGTCGTAGGGTTAAGGCCGAGCACCAGAGACCGCATGGCAAGTTACAGCCATTGGAGATTCCCGAGTGGAAGTGGGAACCAACGTACAGCGCCTCCTCGAAGTATTCCACCAACGTACAGCGCCTGTCGTAGGGCTTAAAGTCTTCCCCAAAGTATTCCACCAACGTACAGCGCCTCCTCGAAACTGACGCACTGCAAACGTGGTCTGTAGCTTCCCTCTGCAACCGCATGTCATGAAAGCTAACTCCATCTCCAAGATCCAATCCATGACTCCGATTGGATCTTCCTTTCCCGTGAAAGTCGATGGCTTGCAAGTCTGAAAATCCTTGTACTTGCATCCATTTCTCTCGAATCCGTCATCTTGGTTATTTTCTTGAACTATTGGTTGGTTGACTTGACCAACAGTTCCACTGTAGTCTCCTTCCTCAGTCTGCCCTTCGTTCAACTCGGGCTGTTCGATCCGAATAGTGCCTTCCTCTCGATTTTGCTGGAGCAAACGTCTAGTTTCCTCCATTTGACGATCCAACATAGCCTGGATCATCGCTTGCACTCCGGCCATCGTGACTGGCTCAGGTGCAACAGGTATTTGTTGAACCACTGGGGGTTGGT
The DNA here is from genome assembly GCF_051521515.1 of Lactuca serriola. Taxonomy (NCBI): domain Eukaryota; kingdom Viridiplantae; phylum Streptophyta; class Magnoliopsida; order Asterales; family Asteraceae; genus Lactuca; species Lactuca serriola. Next base: position 34,302,540 of record NC_136413.1, read on the forward strand.
TCCTATCTCCATTCGCGTTCACGTTTCCGCTACGAGTCCTTGCCATCTTGATCTATACACCGAATAAGGTGAATTTAGATCTTTATTTAGGATAGACGTTTAAATCGTCCTTATCACTCCGAAACGTTTACATGCTAGTTCTAATATCGTAGTCGTACGTTTAGAATCCTAAACACATGAGGTTTCCAGATCCGGTCGGCAACAGACCATAGATCCGAACAATTAACAGCATATTATGCACAAAGCATTTAGCACATAAAAGCATTTTAGGCACAATTCCTAAAATAGGCTAGTGCTCACACCTCACAATCATCGCTTAGCATTCTAAGTTTAAGTCTAGAAATCCTACAAATTCCTAGTTCGCTTAAACTAATGCTCTGATACCAACTGTGACATCCCCAAAATCACGGCCAGAAAAGACCGGTTTGTTTATGCTTTGTTTAAAAAATCAGAGTTACATTTTAAATGAAAGTGTTGCGGAATTTGTCCTAAAACAAAAATATGATAAAGATTTATCAAAAGCATTTCCATAGAAATGTATTTCATTAAAAGACTCGGGATGTCATGTTCGTACAGATCAAAAGCATAAACAGTACAATATAAGTCTTACTACAATATTTCATATCTATAGGCCTATATCCGTAATCCCTCGTCCAAAACATCACACCTATGCTCATGCGCCACTACCTGTAATATATAAAACTGAGTGGGTCAGGCTTGGGAGCCTGGTGAGCACATAGGGTTTTCAACCCACAATAAATAAGTTTATTAATTTCATCAATCAACAATAACCCGATTACCCGTTCCCGTTATCCTCACTTTACGTCCCTAAACACCTATCATAAGGGACCTAGCCTAAGGATCATCATCGGGACGGACACTACTGCTAAGGGGATTCCTCAGCAATAAATGTCCTAAAGGCAACCATGTGGGGGATGGAGTACACCGATGAACATATCGTTCACAAACACCTACAGGTTGCGAGCCTGCTAGTGTTCCACTGGACTGTCTAGAAGAGTCCGTGGTCGTCATCCATACTCCGCTAGATGACAGAATCAACAACATCAACATCGAGGCCTCTCATCATTTTATCACACATCACCTATTGCATCTACCCATGTTTTACCCCAACATTTTCGTAGATATAAAATACATATACAATTTAAATCATTGAAAACATGTATAACAATGTTCATCTGGCATAGATAGCAAGTATTCAGATAATATGCACACATAGCACGTAATTTATATAAAATACTTCATATCTATGTGTAAGTTGAAAGTAACTATGCACTCACCTGAAAGGTGGTGACTCAGCACTCGGACGGCGCTTCGATACTCTCAAAACGATATTCCTTCGATAAAACCTAGTATCGATACCACTAGGGTTTAGTTTAACGATAACCGCGACAAATTAATTAGTCCGAGTATTATTAAGCGTTAATAATACTCATAATAATAGCCCAAGTACTTATTATAAGTTCCTAATAACGTTACTATATTAAAACATAAGCTAAACTAAAGTTAGGGTAGGTATAGCTCACTTACAGCGGGTTTTCTCGAAAACCGGGCTTCGCTGGAGCAGCGTTCCCTAGCCGAAAGGCTCTTTTCTCGGAACTCCGGGAGCCTCGGGGCTTCCTTCGGGTGCTAGGGGGTTTACCTAGGCTTTAGGGGGCTTAAGGAGGCTTAGAGAGAGAGTGTAGAGAGAGAAAGAATGTTGGAGAGGTGTGAAGAGAAGTGAATGCCCGGCACCTCTATTTATAGGGGTGCTGACTGGTCTACTCGCCGAGTAGGGGGGACCTACTCGCCGAGTTGGTCCATGTGGTGGCCTTCTGGTGGTGCCACGTGTCCAATTCTGGTGGTGCCACGTCACCCCCTATCGCGTGTCAGCCTTCGAACTTATAAAAATCATAACTCTCGCATACGAGCTCCGTTTTCGACGTTCTTTATATCCACGCGTAGGTAAAATCAAGATCTACAACTTTCATTTAGACTCCGTCGGCTAATTCTCGACCGATCTCAAATTTAACAGTAGGAGGCCTTTAGACTGTTAAATGACCGCGAAGAATTCGTAACTCCTTCATACGAACTCCGTTTTCGTCCATCTTTTTGCCGTTGAGTTCCTATTAATGAGATCTTCAACTCTCATTTAGGTCGCGTAAGCCAAAAACCACTCGAACTAAAATTCGAGTTTCGGGTCGTGCACTGCTAAGCCGAATCTTTAGAAAAATCATAACTTCCTCATACGAAGTCAGATTTGAGCGTTCTTTTTACCGAAGTTCTTAGTTCAACATATTCTACAACTTTTGTTTAGATTGCTAAGGCTAAATCTCACTCTATCGTAAATTCACTATTTACGCTTCCCGGTGCCGTGCCGGTTTTGCCGTAAAACTTCGACGGGCCATAACTTCTTCGTTATAACTCGGATTTCGGCGTTCTTTATATGTACGGAAACCTTGAGACATAGTCTAAAACTTTATGTAGAGATATCGGGCTTATCTCACACTTTAATTTTGACGCTTATTTTTATTATTTATTAATTATACACTTATAATTAAATAATAAACACATAAACACACATAATTCACATAATACTCAAATATTTCATCTTTATTACTTCAAAAAGAGTTACAAGAGTTGACCTAGACTATTACATTGACAAAAATGCTTAGCCCTGAAACCCGGGCGTTACAATTCTCTCCCCCTTAGGATGATTCCGTCCCGGAATCATGCATCAGCAAACAGATGTGGATAGCGACTCATCATGTCATCCTCTGTTTCCCAAGTGAGATTCGGCCCATTCGAATGTTTCCATCGGACTAGCACCAAGTCGACCATCTTGCGTCGTAACTTCTTAGTCTTACGGTCAACAATTGCCTCAGGCTCTTCGATCAACCTTTTATTTTCATCCATCCTTAACTCTGAGATTGGAATTATGTTGGGAACATCTCCCGTGTATTTCCTCAAATAACACACATGGAAAGTGTTATGAATACCATTGAGTTCTTCGGGCAATTCCAACTTGTAAGCTTGGTTCCCTATCTTCTGAAGAACTTTGAACGGTCCAATAAACCTTGGACTCAACTTTCCTCGTTTCCCGAATCTTATAAGTCCCTTCCACGGTGAGACTTTAAGCAAAACCGAATCCCCAACTTCGAAGGTTATCGGTCGTCTTTTCTTGTCAGCATAGCTCTTCTGACGATCCTGAGCTGCTAACATTCTTTCCCTAATCACCTTCAACTTCTCAGCAGTCTCATGGACTATCTCGGGGCCCATAAACTGCTTCTCTCCGGCTTCAAGCCAACAAGACGGCGTACGACACTTCTGCCCATACAAGGCTTGATAAGGAGCCATCTTGATGCTCGAGTGAAAACTATTGTTGTAGGAAAATTCTACTAGAGGTAAGTGCTCGTCCCAATTCCCTTGGAATTCGAGGGTACATGCTCTCAGCATATCTTCCAGCGTCTGAATCGTTCTTTCGCTCTGACCATCAGTTTGCGGATGATAAGCAGTACTCAAACACAACTTTGTACCTAACTCCTCTTGTAGACTCCTCCAAAACCTTGACGTAAAACGACTATCACGATCTGATACAATCGTAAGAGGGACACCGTGAAGTCTTACAATTTCCTTCACGTAAGCATTTGCGAGCTTATCCATAGACCACTTCTCGTTGGTTGCTATGAAGTGTGCACTCTTGGTGAAACGATCCACGACTACCCAAATCATGTCGTGACCGTTCTTCGTCCTGGGCAGTTTAGTCACAAAATCCATGGTGATGTCTTCCCATTTACCCATGGGTACAGGTAAAGGTTCTAAACTCCCATACGGTTTCTGATGTTGTGCCTTAACCCTCGCACATGTTACGCACTCGGCCACATACTTCGCAACATCGAGCTTCATCGTCGGCCACCAATAGTAGGGTTTTAGGTCCCTATACATTTTAGTGCTACCAGGATGAATCGAGTACATGGTCTTGTGTGCTTCTTCCATTAGAAGATCTCTTATTCCTCCCGTCTTAGGTACCCAAATTCGATCTTGGAATACCTTCAGTCCACGACTGTTTGTACCGAACACTAACGTTCTTCCCAAACGTTCTTCCTTTCGGTCATTTTTCTCTAAAGCTTCTTCTTGAGCTTTCCTGATGCTTTCTACAATCGTCGAGACGACTTCAATTCTTAACGCTCTTGGCCTTTTCCTTTCAAGATTGACTTTCCGACTGAGAGCATCAGCAACAATATTTGCTTTACCTGGGTAGTAAAGTATCTCACAGTCATAGTCCTTGAGAAGTTCTAGCCAGCGTCGTTGCCTCATGTTCAACTCCTTCTGATTAAAGAGATACTGGAGACTCTTATGATCAGTGAAGAGCTTGCACTTCGTGCCGTAGAGGTAATGCCTCCATATCTTTAAGGCAAAAATTACCGCTGCCAACTCCAGATCATGAGTGGGGTAGTTCTTTTCGTGCTCTTTCAATTGTCGAGATGCGTATGCTATCACCTTTTCTCTTTGGGTCAGAACACAACCCAACCCGACTCCAGAAGCATCACTATAAACCGCGAAATCTTCGACTCCATCGGGTAGAGAAAGTATCGGTGCTTCACATAACTTCTTCTTTAGTTTCTCGAATGCCTCATCGTGTTTCTCACTCCACGTATATGTAGCTCCTTTATGAGTCAAAGCTGTTAATGGAGCAGCTATCGAAGAAAAGCCTTGGATAAATCGTCGATAATATCCGGCTAATCCTAGAAAGCTTCGAATCTCCGTGGGACTCTTTGGACGTTCCCACTTCATTACAGCCTCGATCTTTGCGGGGTCAACCATTATTCCCTCCTGGTTAACAACATGACCCAAGAATTGGACTTCCCGTATCCAAAAGTCGCATTTGGAGAACTTTGCAAAAAGCTTCTCCTTCTTCAACACTTCTAATACTTCCCGTAGATGCTTGCCATGCTCCTCTTGGCTTTTCGAGTAGATGAGAATGTCGTCGATGAACACTATCACGGATTTATCGAGGAATGGTTTACAAACCCTATTCATCAAATCCATGAATGCTGCGGGAGCATTGGTTAGCCTGAATGACATAACCAAGAACTCGTAGTGTCCATATCTTGTTCTGAATGCAGTCTTTTCAATATCCTGCTCCCTCACCTTCAGCTGATGATATCCTGACCTAAGATCGATCTTTGAGAAGTAGCTCGAACCTTGCAGCTGATCGAATAGGTCATCAATCCTCGGCAATGGATACTTGTTCTTCACCGTTGCCTTATTCAGCTCTCGGTAGTCTATGCACATCCTCATGCTTCCGTCCTTCTTCTTTACGAATAACACCGGAGCTCCCCAGGGTGATGAACTAGGTCGAATAAAACCGTTGTCCAACAGCTCCTGAAGTTGCGTCATGAGCTCCTTCATCTCCGTCGGTGCTAATCGGTAAGGTGCCTTTGCTATTGGTGTTGTTCCTGGTAACAAGTCTATACGAAACTCCACTTGTCTATCAGGTGGTAATCCGGGAAGATCTTCGGGAAAGACTTCCGGATAATCACACACAACCGGTATATTCTGCACCTCTTTCTTCTCCTTCTTGGCATCGATTACGAATGCCAAGTATGATGCACATCCTTTGGACAAACATTTCCTGGCTTTCATCAGGGAGATGATTCCAAAATTCACTCTGCGTTTGTCCCCATACACCATAAATGATTCTTTTCCGGGTGAGTTTACCTTTACTATCTTCTTTCGGCATTGAATCTCAGCATCGTTGGCGCTAAGCCAATCCATACCCAAAACGATGTCGAAACCGTTTAACTCTATGGGTAATAGCTCTTCGTGGAATTCGTTTCCGTTTAGGTCAATGACGATGTTCCTAATACGATTACTAACAGGTACGAATTTGCCACTGGCAACTTCTACAATCAGGGCATTATCTAGTTTTTCTACAGGCAATGCTAATTTCCCACCAAATTTATGCGACACAAAGGAGTAGTTGGCTCCGGAATCAAATAGTATATTTGTAGGCAAACCATTTACAAGAAAGGTACCTGAAGCGACGTCTGCTGCCTCCTTTGCAGCCTCGAGCGTCATCTGGAAGGCTCTTGCCTTCGGCTTCGGTGGTATGTTGGGTCTTCCTGTCTCCTTCTTCTTCGGGCAATCCCTTGAAATGTGCCCCTCCTCGTTGCACTCATAACAGACCTTCTTAGTGAACGTGCATTCATTGGCATAGTGCCCAGGCTTTCCGCATTTGTAACAAGTGACCCCTCCGTCACACTTCCCAGAGTGCTTTTTCTTGCACTTGTCACACCACTTCGCTTCTGATCCTCCTCCTCTCGAACCAGACTTCGAGAATCTACCCTTCTTACTGGACCTTGAGGATCCGTCAAATTTCCTTTTCTCGCCAACCTCGACTTTGCTGGCAGCTCTTCCCTTAATCATATCCTCCACAGACTTGGCAGCCCAGATAGCTGCCTCCAAACTAGGTGCCTGACGCACTGGCACCGCGTACTCCCATGGTAATCCCTTTGCGTACTTATCAATTTTCGTCAGCTCATCCGGAACAAGACGCAAGGCAAATTCCATCTTTTCTGTGAAGTTGTTCGTGTATTCATCGATTGACATGCTCCCCTTCTTTAGGGTTAGAAACTGGTTCTCTAGCTCGAACAGGTCTTGAGCTGAGCAGTACTTTCGTTTGAATTGTACCAGAAATTCTGCCCATGTCAGTTCCAGGGGTTTGTTGGGGCTTAAAGTCTTCCCCAAAGTATTCCACCAACGTACAGCGCCTCCTCGAAACTGACGCACTGCAAACGTGGTCTGTAGCTTCCCTCTGCAACCGCATGTCATGAAAGCTAACTCCATCTCCAAGATCTAATCCATGACTCCGATTGGATCTTCCTTTCCCGTGAAAGTCGATGGCTTGCAAGTCTGAAAATCCTTGTACTTGCATCCATTTCTCTCGAATCCGTCATCTTGGTTATTTTCTTGAACTATTGGTTGGTTGACTTGACCAACAGTTCCACTGTAGTCTCCTTCCTCAGTCTGCCCTTCGTTCAACTCGGGCTGTTCGATCCGAATAGTGCCTTCCTCTCGATTTTGCTGGAGCAAACGTCTAGTTTCCTCCATTTGACGATCCAACATAGCCTGGATCATCGCTTGCACTCCGGCCATCGTGACTGGCTCAGGTGCAACAGGTATTTGTTGAACCACTGGGGGTTGGTTCCTATCTCCATTCGCGTTCACGTTTCCGCTACGAGTCCTTGCCATCTTGATCTATACACCGAATAAGGTGAATTTAGATCTTTATTTAGGATAGACGTTTAAATCGTCCTTATCACTCCGAAACGTTTACATGCTAGTTCTAATATCGTAGTCGTACGTTTAGAATCCTAAACACATGAGGTTTCCAGATCCGGTCGGCAACAGACCATAGATCCGAACAATTAACAGCATATTATGCACAAAGCATTTAGCACATAAAAGCATTTTAGGCACAATTCCTAAAATAGGCTAGTGCTCACACCTCACAATCATCGCTTAGCATTCTAAGTTTAAGTCTAGAAATCCTACAAATTCCTAGTTCGCTTAAACTAATGCTCTGATACCAACTGTGACATCCCCAAAATCACGGCCAGAAAAGACCGGTTTGTTTATGCTTTGTTTAAAAAATCAGAGTTACATTTTAAATGAAAGTATTGCGGAATTTGTCCCAAAACAAAAATATGATAAAGATTTATCAAAAACATTTCCATAGAAATGTATTTCATTAAAAGACTCGGGATGTCATGTTCGTACAGATCAAAAGCATAAACAGTACAATATAAGCCTTACTACAATATTTCATATATATAGGCCTATATCCGTAATCCCTCGTCCAAAACATCACACCTATGCTCATACGCCACTACCTGTAATATATAAAACTGAGTGGGTCAGGCTTGGGAGCCTGGTGAGCACATAGGGTTTTCAACCCACAATAAATAAGTTTATTAATTTCATCAATCAACAATAACCCGATTACCCGTTCCCGTTATCCTCACTTTACGTCCCTAAACACCTATCATAAGGGACCTAGCCTAAGGATCATCATCGGGACGGACACTACTGCTAAGGGGATTCCTCAACAATAAATGTCCTAAAGGCAACCATGTGGGGGATGGAGTACACCGATGAACATATCGTTCACAAACACCTACAGGTTGCGAGCCTGCTAGTGTTCCACTGGACTGTCTAGAAGAGTCCGTGGTCGTCATCCATACTCCGCTAGATGACAGAATCAACAACATCAACATCGAGGCCTCTCATCATTTTATCACACATCACCTATTGCATCTACCCATGTTTTACCCCAACATTTTCGTAGATATAAAATACATATACAATTTAAATCATTGAAAACATGTATAACAATGTTCATCTGGCATAGATAGCAAGTATTCAGATAATATGCACACATAGCACGTAATTTATATAAAATACTTCATATCTATGTGTAAGTTGAAAGTAACTATGCACTCACCTGAAAGGTGGTGACTCAGCACTCGGACGGCGCTTCGATACTCTCAAAACGATATTCCTTCGATAAAACCTAGTATCGATACCACTAGGGTTTAGTTTAACGATAACCGCGACAAATTAATTAGTCCGAGTATTATTAAGCGTTAATAATACTCATAATAATAGCCCAAGTACTTATTATAAGTTCCTAATAACGTTACTATATTAAAACATAAGCTAAACTAAAGTTAGGGTAGGTATAGCTCACTTACAGCGGGTTTTCTCGAAAACCGGGCTTCGCTGGAGCAGCGTTCCCTAGCCGAAAGGCTCTTTTCTCGGAACTCCGGGAGCCTCGGGGCTTCCTTCGGGTGCTAGGGGGTTTACCTAGGCTTTAGGGGGCTTAAGGAGGCTTAGAGAGAGAGTGTAGAGAGAGAAAGAATGTTGGAGAGGTGTGAAGAGAAGTGAATGCCCGGCACCTCTATTTATAGGGGTGCTGACTGGTCTACTCGCCGAGTAGGGGGGACCTACTCGCCGAGTTGGTCCATGTGGTGGCCTTCTGGTGGTGCCACGTGTCCAATTCTGGTGGTGCCACGTCACCCCCTATCGCGTGTCAGCCTTCGAACTTATAAAAATCATAACTCTCGCATACGAGCTCCGTTTTCGACGTTCTTTATATCCACGCGTAGGTAAAATCAAGATCTACAACTTTCATTTAGACTCCGTCGGCTAATTCTCGACCGATCTCAAATTTAACAGTAGGAGGCCTTTAGACTGTTAAATGACCGCGAAGAATTCGTAACTCCTTCATACGAACTCCGTTTTCGTCCATCTTTTTGCCGTTGAGTTCCTATTAATGAGATCTTCAACTCTCATTTAGGTCGCGTAAGCCAAAAACCACTCGAACTAAAATTCGAGTTTCGGGTCGTGCACTGCTAAGCCGAATCTTTAGAAAAATCATAACTTCCTCATACGAAGTCAGATTTGGGCGTTCTTTTTACCGAAGTTCTTAGTTCAACATATTCTACAACTTTTGTTTAGATTGCTAAGGCTAAATCTCACTCTATCGTAAATTCACTATTTACGCTTCCCGGTGCCGTGCCGGTTTTGCCGTAAAACTTCGACGGGCCATAACTTCTTCGTTATAACTCGGATTTCGGCGTTCTTTATATGAACGGAAACCTTGAGACATAGTCTAAAACTTTATGTAGAGATATCGGGCTTATCTCACACTTTAATTTTGACGCTTATTTTTATTATTTATTAATTATACACTTATAATTAAATAATAAACACATAAACACACATAATTCACATAATACTCAAATATTTCATCTTTATTACTTCAAAAAGAGTTACAAGAGTTGACCTAGACTATTACATTGACAAAAATGCTTAGCCCTGAAACCCGGGCGTTACAAAAACTTATCTCAGGAAGCGGTTTGATCGACTGCATGGCATGGACTCGCCGAGTCCGATGAACAGACTCGGCGAGTAGATTGGAGATTGACTGGAACTCGTCGAGCTGTTCTTCAGACTCGACGAGTGGAGTCGGGGTGGCCCCGCGATTCTTCCACAAGGATCTCGTCGAGCCAAGAGGGATACTCGACGAGTAGAAAGGGAACATCAAGGGAAGTTGGGGAGGACGTCTAGACTCGCCGAGTCGCCATGGCACTCGCCGAGTCCGGTCGAGTTGACCCTTGACCGTTGACCGTTGACCGTTGACCGTTGACCAGAGTTGACCTAAGTCTGACTTCTTAGGGATAGTCACACTTAGAAGATATAAGTGTTAATGAGGGATATGTGATGTTATAGGGAGGTTGTAGCTCGTCGGATTGTGCACGAGTGATTCAGGATTTGCTAGCTTTCAGCATTCGCGAGGTGAGTCTTCTCACTATACTGGACCCGGAAGGGTTTTTGACTGTATGACCGGAAGGTCAGCTATGATATGTGATATGTATGCTATATGTGGTAAGCTGCTTGTTATATGTGCTATGTATGTTATGGGCCGGAAGGCGATTATATTATGGGCCGGAAGGCAATATGTTATGGGCCGGAAGGCAATATATTGTGTGATGGACCGGAAGGTCGGCGTGGGTAGGACCGGAAGGTTTACCCAGCAGGGACGGAAGTCCCCTGAGACACATGGACCGGAAGGTCAGGGCCTGGAAAGGCGTATGTGCGTAAGTTGTATATTGGGGAACTCACTAAGCATTTATGCTTACAGTTGTTGTGCATGTATTTCAGGTACTAGCGAGGACCGTGGGAAGGCGCCGGCGTGATCGATACACACTGAAGAATGCTTTTATGATCTTGGGATTTTGACTATTTGTATTTGACAGAATACTTAAACTATTTATGCCTTGTTTTGAATGGAAATAAATATATTTTTAAAATGAAAAAAAAAATTTGTTTGAAAATTTGCGTTGTTACAAGTATATACATATTATAGTTATGGGCTTAGACGCCTAATCCAACACAAACATCAAACAAACATATAAATAGGCACTTAATACCATTCTACAATTTAACATATTGTTACTAGGACCAAAATTCCCTTAACCGCATAATAACAACATAAAATAGTTATACAATAATTATAGGCTCTTACAGTGTGCCTCTTGCTTCCTACGAAAAAAACCCTCATTTCTTAGTTCCTTGTGATTTTAACTTGTGTTCCTTCGATCTCCATTTTGACTTTTGAAGACCGTCATCACCACCACAAAGTAACAAAGATATCACAGTAAGTATATGTTGCATTTTAGTTTAATGGAGCACTTGGAGTTTATAGAGCATGTGACAAAGGAATGAATCATGTGACAAAGGAATGGATCATGTAATAAAGGAACAGATAATGTGACAAAGGAACATATCATCATAAAGGGGGAATTCAACATATGAGAAGGGTATGGAGCACCTGAGAAAGGAATGGAGCATCTAGGAAAAATATGGAGCACATGGGAGCGGAATAGAGCACCTTGGTGCATGGATGCCCCATCTATGCTCAAGATACGCCACTTCTGGCATAGATGCACCACTTATGAATCATGATGTGCTATTAGGTAGTATGGTGCGCTATTGGGTAGCAAGGTGTGCTACATGAGAAGGGGATGCACCACTTTTGAAGGAAGATACGCCACCTTGAAGCTAGATGCGTTATGATTAAGGAAAATGAGCTACCTTGGGCATAAGTTACGCCATTCATGGACAAGGTGCACCACCTTAGTACAAGGTGCGCCACTCTAGTGTGTCATGGAGTACTCTGAAGCATTGATGTGTTACTAAAGCATGGATGTTCCACTAATGATCATGATGGACCACTTGTACATTATGATGCTCCATTAGGTGTCTTGATGGGCCACATATGTTCCTGATAAGCCATGGTATCGCTTGATGAGCTGCTTATGCTGTGATGTTCACTATGATGCTCAAAATTGTTCAAGGATGCTCAAAAGTTGAAGATGCTTAAGGATTATTGCTTGATGTGTCACCATGATGGTTGATAAGCCATGGTGATCATGATGTGTCACTCTTGCATCATGATGAGCCATTATGGATCATGATGCTCCATTATGGGTGTTGCGGATGCTCATGCAATGTAAATCAAGGATGAATGTTCCACAAGCTACTGCATGGCGGATTTTGATTTATTGAAACCATTCATGGGCCTATGGGCCAATGGGTTTGGCCCATTAGGGTTTTAGGTATGATCCTTCCACTATAAATAGGGATGTCTGCTAAGTCATTTGGTGTGTCATTTATATCTTTACTGAGTAGGTCGAATCTTTATGGTTGCACTTGTAATGTATGTTTGAGAGCTCATAAATAAAGAATACTCCCCTCCTGGCTGTGGACGTAGGCCACCTTAACCAAACCACATAAATACTATGTCTTTGTGTGCTTTTGGTTTCGTGTTATCCGTATTACTTCCTAACAAGGGTCATAAGAACTTGGCAAGTGGCATCAGATTTTGAGTCCTGACAAGTATCGTCTGTTTCCCTTACAGTATATTATCATTATTTCTTCTTACTTCCTTCTATCGATTCTTGTCTTCATATTGTTAATGATAGTGGGTTTTGGGGTTTTCACTGCTTGATCTTCACATTGTTGATGATAATGGGTTTCTTTCTTTATTATTGATGATAATTAGCAAAATTCAGTAAATAAAATGTAAAAAAATGCACATTAAGAAAATTTTGTTATGATAATGATTAGTGAAAAGTGAATACCACCATGGCAAAATTTTGGGCTAAGATCACGCCTCACTTTTTACTGAATAACGAATACCACTATGACACTAATCAATATCATAATAAATTTTGCTCAATGTGCATTTTTTTTTACTATATTTTGCTAATTATCGTCAAGAACTAAGAAAGAAACTCATTATCATCAACAATGTGAATATTAAGCAAAAGAAAGAAACTAACTATCATTAACAATGTGAATATAAAGTAATAAAAACCCACTATCATCAAGAATGTGAAGACAAGCAACTATAAAAGGGCGGATTTTTGGTTTGATGTTGGTGATGGGAAAAAGGACAGATTTCTGATTTGATGTTTGGCTTGGATCTCAACCTATTCAATTTTCACGTATTTTTGCTCTTGATGAGGTGTAGGTTGTTCGGGTCCTTGATAAAATCAAGGATGAGTGGCTCCCTTCTTCTTTACGCCAAGAGTCTAGGGGATGGGCTGAGTTGGAGTAGTGGTTGACGATTTTCTGACTTGATCTAAAACTTTGCTTTTTCTAGTCGGACAAATAGGCTGAGGTGGTTGGATTCTTCTGATGACTATTTGGTGTCGTCAGTAAGATGTTTTCTGGATGGTCGTACATTATTTACGGGTGGTTCTTTGACTCGATGGAACAATTTTGTTACTAACAAGTTGAATATCCTTTCTTAGAGGATTTGGTTTAATCGTATTGCTACCAAATCGTTACATTCTACTTGCATGATTATGTTAGACTCTATTATGTGCCAGTCTTGTTCGATTCATGTGGAGACTATACAACATGTTTTTCTGGAGTGCGAGGTTATTTCAAGTATCTAGTAGATGCTTGCTAGGTGGTGGTCCGTTGATGTCCCGATTATGTGTTATGTGGATGCAATCATTTAATGGTTGATCAAACCCCTCTAGCGACTCTGCAACATAAGTGCTTTGATGCAGTGATGGTTATTGCTTTCTGGTAGTGGAATTTTTGCATTGCCCAAGTTTTTGCCACGGTGAAACCGAAGGCCTCCGTTGTCTTTAATGAATTGTTTCTAGGTCTTTCTTTTAGATTTGTAATAGAATGATGAAATGTAAGATGAACCCGAGTGCCCGCAGCTGCTTCAGGGATCAACACAAGGACCTGTCCCTGCTGCTATACGAGCTACAGAGAGCCAGCCAGTGAAGGCCGAGGCGCCGAAAGTTCATGGGAGAGCCTTCCAGCTGACAGCGGAGGAGGTTCGTGCGACACTGGATGTCGTGACCGGTATGTATTCCTTTATTTATTCTATTTCAAGTTATATTGTGTTTATATTGTGATATGCTTAGGTACTTCTCTTGCTAGTTTTGTTTCTATTATATTTCTGTCGTTTCAAAAATAGCAACGATAGAAGGAACTAAGAAGAAAGAATGATAATATAGTTACTTTAACAACTTCTTTACTTCGTGGTGGTGGTGACGGTCTTCAAAAGTCAAAGTGGAGAGAGACGGAATGTATGTCGGACTCACAAGGAACTACGAACTATGAACAGAGGGTTTCTTTCGTCGAAAATTAGAGGCATGTTTTTTTTTTCATAAACATGATCAGCTAGAAGGAAGAGGAAGAGAAGCGTCTGATGGTATTATCCAACATGCCTACTTGGGTTGTATTTTTAGAAACTATACCTGAATATTTGTAACTCTACTTAGACCCAGACTAATATAATATCAGATCAACCAAATTCAAAATTGAACCCGATTAACCCAACCTAATCTACCCGAATTAAGAAAAGATTTTTCACTTTATTCGGTTATCAACTATTTTCAAAAGATCAGATGTATAAAAACATGTATTAACAATTTCAATATCAAGAAGCAATGATTTTCTCATTCTGGAAAAATGAAAAAGGAAGAGAGGGAGGGAGGGTGGGAGTATTTTGATGAAATCATATCTTTTCACCAACTTTTCCTTTTTCACTCTTTTTGCCATATATCTTTGACCAATGCCAAAAGCAATTCCCCCTCTTGCCAAAAGCCGCATATCCTCAAAACACCATCAAAATCTCCTAAGGGCATATTAATCATCTTTCCAATCCAAACATACATCATCTTCATTCTTCACCATAACATTAAATTTTGAAATCATATCTCACCATTTACAAAGACCCCAAAAACCAAAATCTACACTTGTCTAGTCAAACATCATCAAAGATCATCATGTCTCTATAATGGCAATCATGATTGTTAGGTAGGTCCATGGTTGCCAACCTGAAATTCTTGGACTAAAGCTCATCTTTTCCTTAACCTTGACTTTGATAGTCGACATAAAGCAAGTCAATCATTGTATCCACTCCAAACAAAACAAACTCTCTCATAGGATACCTCAACACATGATATACGTTTGTTTTTTAACCAAATTTGTCCTCATTTAGGTGTTGTTCCATGTATCTATTCTCACATTCAATAAACCAAAATTCTAAAACCAAATTTCCCTAAGAAATGAATGAACACATTGTGAGAATGAAACTACACCAAACTATATGACATATTTACAACATTCCCTTCCCTTCTATACAATATATCATGAATAAGAAAAACATCAAAGAAAAATGGAATTTACAATTTACAGGACCTATATGTATATATATATCTATATTTATATATATCATAAGTATATATAAATATATATAAACATATCTTTATAGAACCTGTACTACTGTATCCACATTTGAATTTGAAGCAGCCAACATAGCTGCTCCAATCCCTGATCCATCTTCCATCACTTTCAGACTCACAAATGGAGCAATTTCTTCCCCTAATATTTCTGCAACTGCTTCATTCAAATATTCCCTAAATATCCTGTAGCTTAAATATAATCCACCTTCTATTGCTACAACTGTTCTTCTCATTTTCCCACTTTTTCCACTTTTAACCCTTCCACTTGTAATCCCTGCAGTCCCATCCCTACCAATCTTTTTCAAAATTCCAACAATGCCCGCAGCTGCTAACCTTGCAGCTCTTCTTGTCACCACATCACATATTTTCACCACAAGTTTTCTCACTTTCAATGGAACATCGTTTATCTGATAATTAATTTTTTTTTTTAAAAAAAACAACACATCTTTTGTCAAAAAAGAAAATAAACCCAGATTCAAAAACTATTTTTTTTATATAGAAACTAGGAAAAATCTTACATTTAGGGTTTCTTCTAGAATCTTGGCAACTTCACTCAAGTTTGGAGTGTCATCTTCATGCATAGCAGCCATTAATGGTGTACTGAGTATTTTCAAGAAACAAAATATAAATTTACCTTTTTTGTAAAATCCAATTTGATGAGAATAGCAACATTTCTACCCCTATATTGGTAAAAAGAGTAAAGATTTTTTTTTTTTGAAAATATTTGTTTTATGACATACCTTAACATGAATCTTGCTGAAAGCTTAGAGGAAATTGGTCCAAAAATATCTGATTCTAATGACATTTTGTGAATTACTCTTCTTACAATGTCACCTAAATACATTCCCGATATCATTTTCTCAAAACCCTGTATTATTAATCACAAAAAATTATATCAGGTAAAAAAAATATGGAAATTACAGAATGAAAAAAAAAAAAAAAGAAATTAAATTAACCTGATCATTTGGGTTCTGACTTTCGGCATCAAGATCAATGTCATATGATGTTCTAGGTAAATGCGAGGACCAAAAATTACCCCATTCCATGTTTATAACCTAATTGAAAAGTTAAGTTACATAAGTGAATTTGAACTATTGGAGTAGATATTATTTTCCATTTTTTTTAATTAAATTAAATTATAATTGAAAGACTAAAGATACCATGCCTCCTGAAGTCGTGAGAAGACCTTGACATTTTATAACTGCATCAGCTCTCTCCAAATAACATGCATTTGTTCCTGTTCCAATTACAACTGCTGCAACTGTATCTTTATCATAAAAATGTCCAAGAGCTAATGTCCCAACACTATCATTCACCTACATATAATATATTAATAATCATATTAACAATCTTAATAACTATATAAATAATTAAATACACAGAGTAACAATGAACAAAAGTCCTTACAAGTGCAGCAACATTCATATCTACACCTCTTCTAGACAATGCTTTTTGCAGACATTCAACAACATCTTTTTCAACCTGAAACAAGAATCACATGGTTGAGTGTTGACCATGTTACATGGATGTTTGACTATTTGATTTGATTGCTATACTAACCATGTCTTCAATGGAAAAACCTTTAGTCCATTTGATCAAAGTGCCTGATGAAAGAGATGTTTGTTTTACAGGAAATGAGAATGTAAAGCCAAGATCTTTTCCTCTAATTTGATTATTTCCATTTCTTTCAATGAATTCCTTTAAGGACAAAGCAATGAAATCAAAAAGCTCCTGCAAACATCGGGAAGAAAGTGTAAAAAGATCAAACGAATTTATCATATAAACTTGTGAAAGTAGAAATGAAAATTCATCAAAACCTCGCTTGTGCTTGTCATTAAATGTTGTGGAATTGGTTTTCGTTCAACATCGTGACTAAGGATTGACCTTTGACCTCCAAGTTGGATTCTTAGAAGCCTAAAATTGGTGCCTCCAATATGAAGAGCATAATAAATTCCGTTTTCACTCCTAAAAAAACAAAAAATACGCGACAATGTTAAAAAGAATTAATGAACATAGAAGCACAGTTGCATAAATGCTTATGAGTTTTGAGTTATGACCACAACAAGAAGTTTCAAAAGATTGATTCAAACAAGAAGTTTGAGAAAGACTGGTTCAAAGATGCTTCAATAGGGGAAAATGTTTCAAGATAATATATGTTAACCTAATAATGCCCTAATTTCAAACAAAATAAAGAATATTAAGAGCGCTAACCCAAAAAAACAAGTAATAAACACAAAAGGCAAGATTGGTTCTACAAGAAACCCAGTCGATAGACGTAGATAGGCAAGTGGGCAGTAGCACCACACATTGATCAGAAATTTGATATTTTAAAGAAGAATACAATGTAAAACAACATCCACAAAGATGATACATTAGTCTACGACAGCAGCATTAGCAAAAAGGGTTGAAATTAACAGTATGAGAATTCGATATACTAATTAAAAGTATCCGAATGTAGGAAGAATTAAGAATTCGATGAAATTAGAATCAGGGAATGCTTCTTTTCGCACAAGAAGTTAAGCTTGGAACAAAAGCTCCATAACCCATAGAAGGAAATCACAAATACATGAATTTTAGAGTATAATATACGCATCTATGAGCGAGAAATATGTTAATGGCTATACGAACCCGTCGGGGAGATTGTCGACGAAGGTGAGTAACATCTTAAGCTTACTACCGCCCTCAGAGGCTAAACCAGCGTGCATCTCAACGGCCATAGCATCAACCACTTGCCTTAACCTTCCGACTGGTGTCGAAGCCGCCTCTTCGAACTCATCCAGCACCCTAACGACCTTCCACCATCGCCTCCGACTCCTTACTCTCTTCCCCACCATCACCGACGCGATCGCACAACTCGCCACTGCACACCCCACCGCCAAACCTAATCCTACCTTCCCCATCTCTATCGTTACTTTCTTCAAGAATCAACTGGTTAAAGAATCTCCGTCTCCGCCGCCATATATTCCGTTTTGCGATTCAGTTGCCAAACTAGGAAACAGGAAACTCTTGACTTGTTGGGAGACTTCACAGCGTCCTTTGCCGGAGGAGTACTGTTCCGGCGAAATACCGGCGCTGGTGAGACGTAAACAAGGTGTTCGATAAAATCTTAGAGAGAGAGAGAGAGAGAGAAAAAGAAAGAGAGAGGCGGTCTTTGGACTGAGAGAGAAGTTTTGGGAAGCGAACTGCTCAATTCTTATATACTATTGAATAAATGACAGATTTGCCCTTAGACCTTTGTGAATTGACGGATTTGTCACCCCCTCTCTCTCTCTCTCTCTCTCTCTCTCTCTCTCTCTCTCTCTCTCTCTCTCTCTCTCTCTCTCTCTCTCATATATTTTTCTTTTAATTTTCAAAAATTATACACCTCATCTGCCATCTCAACTCTAACACAAAGTTAATGATTTTTTAGCTCTATATTAAAAAAAATACCAAAAATACCCTGGTTATTTGTAATATTTTATTAAAACAAAACAATTATGACAATAGTACTTAGTGTTTATTGTAAAGTTTTGTTACAATAAAAATGATAATTTTTCAGTATAAATTATATTTCATATATAATAAATATTCTATAACTATCGATAATATTTTTGTAATTAGAGATGTTATATAATTTATGTTTTTAACTTTCTAAGTTGAATGTCTAACATTTATATGTAAAACCAAATTTGGTATTTTTTTTGTACAATATAAGATATAAATAGTAGTATAATACAAAATTTGACTGGTAGTTAATTAATTATTCATCAACTGAAATTGTTTCCTTGTTTTAGATTTTATAATGTGGTTGGAGTAGATTTTATGCATTAAAATGCATTTGGAGTTGGTCTAAATAAACAAATATTTATTTTGCAGTATTTTAATTATATATATTTATACATTTATAACTTTTATCAAGCATAAAAATAGAAAAACTAATGAGTTTTACTCAACAATAAAATAAATTTATTGATAGTAGAAATGAAAAACAAAACAAAAAATATGAATATTGACCCAAATCTTATGTCATAAAAAGTATATTTAAACTGTATCTTTATATTAAAATGCAACAAATTAAAATTTTATGTACACCTAAAACAACATTGATATAACATTAGAATATATTATTTCATATTCGTCATACGCCTTACATCGACCCATCATCATACATGTCATTTTCTATTTTTATACTACATGCTTTCCATTTGTCTTTCCATTATCTAGTGTGGCCTAGCATATTACTATTGTACTTAATTTTTTTAATATGAATTGAAACCTATGTCATACATTAAAAACTATAAATATTCGTGCTATATCATTTGAAGATAAAAAAGTACAATAATAAAAAAATATATACAAATTTGTGTTTATTTACTTTTATCTGTTTTAAATCTAATAAAATTTAAAGAGAGATTTTGTTTGACTAAATAACTTTTACGAACTCTAGTCAATTAAGTTGTGTTCGATAAGGGCAAAGAATGCGACAACTACAACTCTACAAGCTTCACCATGTGGTCTATTTTACATTTTTATATTGCAATTTGTATTTGTTTATTCTTTTAAATTGGTTAACAACATTTAAACCATTAAACAAGATATTGCCGGTAAAATAATAGATTTAAATATTAAGAATATAAATTATCATCTTAAATAGACCATATGATGTAAAAAGATCGAAAGAATCTTAATTAATTGAATTAATTTATTGGTTATTCTATGGGAAAAAAATATTTTGTTATAAAAGGTAGATATTTTTAAGTATCGGTAAAACATTTATATTATCTACTATCTCACTTACCCTGAATAATTTACTAATGATCGTATAATTGTTATATTTTCTTATACAAGGTTTATTTATCTTATAATTATCAAAAACAATATTTTTTAACATATAAATATTCTTGTAAGATTACATCTCTATAGTATCAATTATAAAACTATAAATTATTATGAGTTTTAGCTATTTGATTAAACATTTTCTTTAAACTATTTTTGGTAAAATGTTGGAAATCCACCGTTCAAAATACAAATCTCTTTTATTTGATACTAAATACTAATTAATAACCAATTAGTTAAAATAATATTTAAAAATATTTAATTGATTAGTGTCATTATTAACATATATCTTCTAGTAGTAATGGTATCTTAATATGAAATCTTTTACTTAAAAAATGTATATTTCATTTCTCTTGCTAACGAAGGAGGTTCTTTTAGGTATCATGGTATTGACATTTTGAGTATTTTACTTTTTCATATAAACAATTTTTTTAAGAAACCAAACATGATTCATTTAAAAGATTTTATTCTTTAATAAAGAGGAAATGTGAATCTTCTACACCATAGAATATGTTCGTGATTGAATCATTTAAAAGAAGGGTTAACATTCAGATTTGAGTTATGGATGAAAAGACGTTTATGACCTTGAATAAAGGGAAGGACATTAATGTCATTTAGGGTAAAAAGAAGGTGAAAATGGGGTTTTTTTGGTAAAAAGTAATATGGTGGGGAGACAAGAGGTGAGGGGACCACGTGGACATAAAAGGATGAAACGGCGACGAGTACAGCTGCGTATCCACCCTCACCGTACACTTTTCTTCCAGCTGTCTTCCGCTAATTCCAGCTAAGCATTACCACAACTACCCCTTTCAGTAATTCCTTTTATTTTTTATGCTTTCAAATAATTCTTTTATTTTTTCTTTTTATAATTAAAAATTTATACACACATTATTTTTGTACTATCAATCATTATTTCTATAATTTCAATCTAACAAAAGTTATATAATAATTACGAACATACAAGCTGAGAAAGTACAAATGTTAAAATAACTAAAACTATATATATATATATATATATATATATATATATATATATATATATATATATATATATATATATATATAAAACACGAGTTTAAGATGAAAAGTTTGTTGTTTATTAGTTGTCAAAAGTTTGTTTTGTTTATACATGAATTTTGTTTTACTTTGTGTTTAAGTTGTTTTTTTCTATATATTAATTCAATTTTAAAATGTTATTGATGGAATAATGTTGGAATTAATTATATCCGGGTTGTTAGGTGATTTGAGTTCTTCAAAATGTTTTGACCGGCTGAGTATGTGCTGTAAACATGGTTAATTGTTTAATCAAATGTATTATGAGTGTTTTTATAGAAAAACATTATTGAAAATTGGTTAAAAATATATGATAGTTATTCTTGATTCAATTAAATCTGATTAATTCAAGATCTATTGAGTTAAGCATAATTTTAAATCTGACTGAGTCAGAGATATATTAGGGAGTAAGATCAAGTTAGACGTTTTCAAGTACGACATCAAACAATTTGAATTTAACTGAGTTACACTCAATCTTTACCAACCTTTGTAAACAAACACTTTAAGCCAACTTTGTTTATCACAGTGATAAAATATTGAGTCAATTTAATATTTAGTAGCGACCTTGAGGTGTGAGGAGGTGCGGTCACATGGGGCCTTCAATTTTAAGGGGCCTTCAAATTTTAGGACTAATATATAGTTATGGTGTTTGTATATTCGTAAAATATATTTTTATAAGTTATTGTTAAATAAAATTGGTTGTTGGTTGTACCATTTTATTGCAGTCTTGAAGTCATTTGAATTATGAAAAAAATCAAAGAAAAACAAAAATCAAAATCTAATAATAATTTAAAGAAATTCTATATATCCAAAGGAAAATATAAATATGTTTTAGGATTCAATATTTTGTATACATATTTCATCAAGCTTTGGTTAATTGGAGAGAATGTTTAAATAATACAAACAATATGAAACACTTTTAGTTTTTTATTTACAATAGAAAAGTTGAAATCAGTGAATATGAATGAGTTAAAGGCAATTGTAAAAAAATCTTGAAAATAGGTTGCAAAATGACTATATCTCAGACATTGATGTTGATAATTTATTCAACGAATTAGAATTGTTGCAAAAATATTTACCATTTGAACATAATACAACAAACACAATATTAAATTTCTTAAATGGTAAACACTTATCGAGTTTATTGTCTGCATATAGAATATTGTTGATTGTTCCTGTTACAATTGCATCATCAAAAATAAGCTTTTAAAATCCTATTTGTTCTTCACCATGCCTGAAAAGAGATTAAGGTAGTGTTTGTTTTTTGTCTGCAGATCTGCGTGACCTCTTCTGTCTGCGCCGCGCAGACCACGCACAGACATTAGCCTCCGTAGACTGTTTGTTTTTTTGAAGACTGCAGACCTAAAAATGTCTGCGCACCCTCTTATTGGCGCAGATGTGGACCAGAGTCTTCTAACATCTTCGAACACATTCTAGCCTAAAAAAACATATATATCTTTATTTTTTCAAGTTTTTTTAAAAAAAAAATTCCAACTTTATTAATGATAAACAATTTGAAAAAAAATTACAAAACTTAAAACAAAATTCGACGATACAAACATGATATTTTTGACAAATTTATAAATAAAGATTTATTACAGTAATAGTCGTTGAAGTTGTTTATATAAATATGAAAAAAAAAAATCATAATATATTCTTATATTTTTTTGCCAAATTTTGTAAAACATTATTTAATACAGTATCATCAATTTCTCAAGAAAATATTTATGATACGTTTTTAATGGATTTGATTGAAAAAATCGAAGTTTATTTCCATTAATTTATGTATCAAATTCTTTGATCACTAATTATAATGTTTAGTTATAACTTTGCAACCAAAGTTGTTGGTTTTTATCAAATATATACGTTAATTGATACCATTTTTATTTTTATTTTTATACAATAATAGATAAAAGTTGATTTAGATTCGTTAGTTATTTATAACAAAGTCAAAAAAATATTAAAAAATCACTTTGAAGTTTAAAAAAATCAATTTATTTAGATTTCAGTTTATTTTAGTAGCCCGCAAATGTTAAAAAAACAAACAGTCTTCTTTTTTCAGACTGCAGACGTTTGGTCCACCTCTTCTACTGCAGAGGTCTACAGATGTGGTCCGCAGACTGCAGACATTTTGCCTCAGAAAAAACAAACAACACCTAAATGTTTTAACTTTTATTTCAATTGAGGATAAGTTTTTTGAAAATATTGATTATCAAAAATGTAATAGATAAATTTGCTTCTCAAATGCTATAAAGTCGATGTCTAGAAAATAGTAATTTGTTGACTTTTTATCTTTTTTTAGAAAAATACTAATGAGTGAAAGACATAATATTATGGTAATGAATTTATGAGATGTTTGTTATCAACTTTAAATTTTGAATTTAACAGTAGGAAATTTACTTAAGGGGTGTTTGGATTAGATTTTTAGCTTATTGCTTATAGCTTATTTGTGGTGGGAATAAGCAATAAGCAATAAGCATAGGGAGGGATGCTTATTAAAATTAGCTTATTTAGCCTAATAAGCTGGATTTTATCCAAACACTCAAATTAGCTTATTGTGGGAATAAGCAATAAACACCTCTTTTTTTCCTATCCAAACACCCCCTTAGTAATATTTTACAATAAATTTTTATGAGACCTCACTTTGATTTTCGTATAAGGCCTCCAGAATGTTAGGATCGGGCCTTCCAGTATCTCGTTTAAACCATATGTTGATCAAAAAAAATTGTGTTCATAGGATGCCATTCGAACCATGTTGAGTTGTATATGTAAATCATCTTCAACATTTTTAATAGGAAGACAAGTATCCTCGATAGCCAAATGTGTTACAACTCCTTGGATCACATGATAATCACATGCACTTTACCACTAGGCTTGTGAACAAACAAAGTGATGAAGACACTTGTTGGTAATACTATAATAAAACATCGATTATTATAGGGTGGCGTATTGTTTTCATTGAAATCTTGTTAGAAAATGACACTACTTTAACAACATTAATCACTGTACAGTATCTAATTGCCATAGAAATTGACGTAAGCGAAATTGAAAACTCAACACATTGAAATTATGATGTTTTTAAAAGAAGGTTTGATAATGGAAAACCGACACAAGACTTTATTCATCATTATGTTATGATAATATGAAAAATAATTAAATTTTATAACTAACATGAACGAGTTGGAAGAAGTGTATAATTCCAATTTAGGTGGTTAATGTGAGAAATGGATATCTTCGTTATTTCATTTTCAATATGGTAATATGGTAATATATCCAAAAGTGTAATCTTATCTACTCAAATGAATGTTTATCCAAATTTACAAGATAAGTATAAGATAGAGTAAATTACACGAATGGTCCCTATGGTTTAGGGTAATTTGCGCGTTTAGTCCCTAACTTATTTTTTTAACTCGGAAGGTCCCTACTGTTCGTGTTTGTTACTCGTTTGGTCCCTATCTTACCTAAAAAAGCTATTTTGCCCTTGATTTTTTAATCTATTTAAATAAACACACATCCAATCTCATCTCCCTCACGTTTCCTTATCTAACCCACCATTTTTTCCTATTTAAATAATAGTATTTTTCGGTAAGATAGGGACCAAACGCGTAACAAAAATAAACAGTAGGGACCAAGCGCGTAACAAAAACAAACAATAGGGACCTTCCGAGTTAAAAAAATAAGTTAGGGATCAAACACGTAAATTATCCCAAATCATAAGGACCATTCGTGTAATTTACTCTATAAGATATTAATAGGTTTGCAGGCAAAACAAGGATAGATAAATGTCGAGACTCTCTCTAAAATCCTAAATATGCGGGATCTAGTTATAGTTTGTTAGTGAGAGAGATTAGTTTTGCGGTTGTGCCCACCGGTGTGTGGGCGGTTTGCAAGAAATCATGACTACTCGTTCAATGATTTTTTTGTCATATTGGGTTTGGATGAGAAAGAGCCATTTGCATGACGTTGGACAACAATGCCCAAAAAATAGCTAAGCGAGCTTATATCCTTCATTGATAATTCACGAGCAAGCAAGCCCGTAAGGTAATGGCAAAGACGATGTGAAAGATGTGGTAAATATTATATCATGCATGTAGACCAAGAGATAAGCAATGTTATTACCATGTCTATGAATAAAAAGGGAACCGTCACATTTTACTATGGATGTTTTCTAAAAACAATGATGAAAACACTATCAACGAACCACTTGTATTGAGCTTGATGTTCCTGTTTGAGGCCAACTAGAATTTTTAGAAGATATAGACATAATTTGGATATGAAGGATCTCGGAAATCCATCGATTGATGCATGTACACCGTCTCATTTAAATTATTGTGTAAGAATGTAATTTTAACATTCGAATTGGTGACTCAGAAACGATTTGGATCGTAAAGGCTTAAAACTATACCTATAGTAGTTAGTTTCACAATATGATTAAATGTATCAATGAAATTCGCCCCCATCTATAATGAGCGACCATCTCCAACAAGACACAATTTATAACACTAAAAAGAGTCGTCATAAATCTATGGAGTTCAAACATGTTCTATTTTCAATTCGAGCATTAAACTCATCGGTCATGACACCTTTTCAATTAGGATCGGATATAGATTCCTTTGTAACACACGGTAAGGGAGAAAAGGTGGTGGAAAGCACTAAAAGTGAAAGGATTTATGGGTTTAGAAATGTCTGATATGATATGGGTTTTGATTGTTCAAGTGGGGATGGAATGGACTGAGGTGGTGTTTCGGGGGTGGTTGGAGCGAGTGATAGGTTGTAGAAGAGGTGAGACTCATGGACTTTGTGGTTTTTGTATTGGTGATGCGATGTAGTAAAGAAGGACACTCGATAACGGGTTAGAATGGAAATGACGGCCCAACGGGTGTAGAGCTAGAGACTGGAGCTAGTTTGGCTGGGAAGAACAATCGAGACACAGAAAGCCAAAATGGAGGAGTCGATTGATTTTTTTGATCCATGAACTATGTAACACCGGTTCTAGTATGATCTTTCCTTGATAAGTTTATCTAAGTTTGAGGTCTTTGGCAAACCGCGTAGTGAAAATTAGTGTGTCTTGGCATAGACCAGGTCGATAATTAGCGGCACGATCATGTGGGGACTGCGACGTGATGGTAGCTAATTTCAAAATCCTAGACCTCGGGCCTTGGATCATATTTAATGTCTTTAAGTTTTAGGGTTGTGTGCATTCATCAGCCTCCATCCTCAGATGTCACACCCCGAACCAGACGGCGGAAACGTCTGAGGGATTGCATGACTCAAATTGAATATCATCACGATGAATATACATGAAACATAACATAAACTTCACCATGCATTAATACATTACAACTGACATTGTTCAGATCAAGTACATTGTTTAAACATTACATATCCATAGCATAAATTGTTTGAAAGTTTTCAAAGCATAACACCCTAACATACTTGGTATTACTCTTCAGCTTACCTGTTACCTGAGAATACAAGTTATTTTGAAAAACGTCAACATATGGAATGTTGGCGAGTTCATAAGCAGGGTTGTTATGAAAATGTTTTGTGTAGTTTATAAAACCCAGAAAATCCGATATTTTCTGAAAAGACAATTGTTTATACCAAAGCGTGAAGATCCATAGGTTTGTGCATGAATGATTTCAAAGCGTGTATAAATGAGAAGTTTTGCATTATAGTTATTGAAAAGTACAAATGAGTAGTGTTGATTTCCTCGAAAAACCCGATGATTTCCGATAATATAATATAATTGTTTCAAATTGTTATACCGTCACAACGAATGATTATGATTTTTCCTTGATTACTCGGATAGTATTTGATTTATTTATGTGAGTCGATATAACCATGCATGATAATGACTAGTTCGTCTGTCTTGGCATTCTAGCGAACGCCGGAATTGATCTTAAGATTTTGTCACCCTAGACTGGCCGAGTCTAACTGTAGCGAACAGCTGAGGTGTGGGGGAGTCACCCCCGTATAGATCTATACACAAACTCTCGCTCTCCCTCCAGGAGACTTTGATTATAACTACAGACTACAAACGACCCATAAAGGTGTCGCCCGTTATTACTCGCTGAATCCAAAATGAATTTGATTACCATTTATTAACGACATGTATTTGTTTACTTGAATTGAAGGTAAGCCTAACAAATGAGGAGAAGAGGATCACGAGGTCCTACTACTTACGTGTATTATTTAAGGTTGTTGAGTATACGAAGGACACGTTGGCCTATTTCGCATTTGATTTATTTGGACCTTACTAGCAATGTTAATGGGTCACTGAGGCCCGATAGCACATAAAAGCCATTGAGGGTCCCTTAAGCATGCAATTGGGTCACAAGAGGCCCAATAGACATGAGTTATTATTGTTAGGCCCAAAAGTCATGTCAATGGGTCACGAAGGCCCAATAAGCATGGTTAGAATCTTTCAAGCCCAAAAATTTGAATATTTACTTGTTTTAGGTATAGTATAATTGTCGGAAACTTGATTGAACAATTGTTAAATTCGTAACGGCACGAAGTTTGTCGATTGTTTATAACGATATTTGAAAATATATGTATATTCATCATTCTATTTTCATAAGTTGTAATTTGGTATTTTGACCCAAATATCTTAATAATAAAATAATTGACTCAAAATATTGGTTTGACCTATTCAGTTCTTCTTTAATAAAAATGAAAATTTTAGTCCCTTATTTAAAAAAAAAAACATTTTAGGCCCTTAAACCATTTTCTTGACATTTTTTACCCATAGACTTGTTGAAGTAATGTTTTTAGCTCAAAATTTACTCTTTGGCAGTTCAGCCCCTTCAGTAAAGAGTTTTTCAGTTAAAGTCCAAACTTTTCGCAACTTTTACAATTTTGACCCAAATTCCAAAAACTTTATATTTTTGATCCTTTTTGAAAAAAAATCATTTTAACCACTGAAATAGATTTGTTTACCCTTTTACCCCCAGTTTTGAGAAGTTTACCATTTCAATCCCTTGAAAACCACATTTTTCGCAATTTTTGGGCCTATGGGCTGAAAAGCCCAAAAATTGGCCCATTAGGCTACAAATTTCATTTCTAGTCCTTTGAAGAACATAATATTCATAAAAACATTTATTTTAACTGTTTTGACTCTTTTGGTCCTCAAGAAATCTATGAATGACAACTTTTAACCAAACTTTTGTTTTTTTGACAAATATAGCCCAAAATGAGTTTTATGTTGGAATGTGTTTATTATAACCTTAGAGGGTAATTTTTCTTGACTTGTTTAGTGTAATATATCTTAGATCATGTTTATTTTCCTCCTTGAGCCATAGATCTCGAGATTTCTTTCCTTTTTGTTACATATTTACCACATAAACACATGAAATCACACATAACATACACATACACATAGATCTACACATTTTACTTGTATTCTCCCCCATAAAACTTGTGAAAACCGAAAATAAAGGGGTATGAACTCACCTTGCTTTGATGATCACGGTTTTGAAGAAGAAATGGAAGAGTTTGATGCTATTTTTCGGCCCTAGCAAGCTTTCTTGGGTTGATTTCAAACTTAAGAAGCTTCTAAGGAGTAGATCACGAAAATTGTGTGAGTTAGGAAGAAGTTTTGATGAAATAAAGAGACTAGGTTATGGATCTAAACAATAACTTACCAACAAGGTTCTAAGAGGCGTGAGGCGTGGCGTGGCGGCAAGGTCAAGCCTCAAGCTTAACGAGTTATGACGAGTCATGGTGTTTTTCAAGATGTAATGTAAGGCGGCAATTTTGTATTAATTTATAATTATATTACCGCATAAATAAAAATTTATATCAAATATACCTAGTTTTTAGAAGTGTTATATCAACAACTAATAACATAAAGTTAATAAAAAATGCAGTACTTGTATGTTCGATTAGAAAAGGTATAAAAAAGAGAAAAAAAACGTGTCTCAAACGAAAAAACATGCGCCATGGCACGCCTTGCCACGCGCCACGCCTAACAGCAACGTTATGAAGCTTTTCATAACGGCGACGTCGCGCCTCACGCCTTGGCACGCCTTGGCGCCCGCCATGGCGCACCTTTTAGAACACTTCTTACCAATGATGATGATTCTTATGGAATAACCTCTTGAATTACCCTAGATCTCGAAATTTTTTGAAGGAGAAATGATGGTGTTCTTGAGAGGATTTAGAAGTGAAATAAGTATGTGTGTGTGTGTGTTGATACTCTCGGTCGAGAGTAGAAGAAGGAGAAAATAGAAAGAGAGAGAGAGAGAGAGAGAGAGAGAGAGAGAGGTGAAGGGATGGATGCACGAAGGTATGTGAGTTTTGCATGGAAATCCATTATGTAATAAGAAGGTGGCTAACCCTCCTTAATCCTTTAATTTCTCCCCTTTTTTCTTTTTTTCTTTTTTTTCTTTTTTTCTTTCTAACTTGGGCCAAGTGAGTGTAAGGGAAAAGAATGTTTTGGGTCTTTTGTGCTTGAGTCCATAATATGGGCCCAATTTGATGGTTTTCGGCCCATTGGGCCTTTTAGAGTAATTTACGCCCCAATATTCATCAAAGTATGAGTTTTATGGCCTATTAGGGCTAATTAGATTTGTTATGGCCCATTAAGGCCCATTAAAGATAAACTAGTCCATTTTAGGCTTATGAGGACCAAAATGTTAAGTGTCATGCAAATGGGTCCAATTAGAGCCCATATAAGAGTTCTAAGCCCAAAATAGTCAAATTGGAAGCTTATTGGTCCATTAGGCCCAATAAGAAAATCCAATGTCCAAAATGGACTTAAACCGAGATTTTTAGGGTTTCCAACCTTTTGTTGACTATTTGAATGTTTGTATAGAGTGTTTGATCGAATTTTGTTGTCATTGAATAAATACCATACATGTTTTCAAGTTTTAGCTACAATGTCATTCTTTGTTAAGTGTTTACAACGTATCAGAATTCCTAGTTGTGACATCAGAGAAGAAACCCTATCCCCCACTTGAGTGTTCTGGTGTTTATGTGTGCTTTTTGGAGTCTTTGGTGGGATTCTTAGGAAAAGAAGATTGTAGAAGATAAAGGAGAGTATATTCTAAAGTTTTGCATCCTTCTTATCAGTTCTAGACTATTGTAAGTGTAACTACATGAAAATTTAAAACAATTTTTCATTTTTAAAATGCATACTCTTCATAACATATCTTATAAAAATCTCTTTTATTTAATTACAAAGAACAACTCCATTATTAATCCAGGATCCTCTTAACTCTTTCTCTGGTGTGTACAATCAAGCCGATGTCGTCCCGCGATCCAGACAAAAAAACCTGAAACACATAACACATAACATGGTAAGCACAAAGTTTAGTGAGTTCCCCAAAATACCAAATATAACACATATTAGCCACTCGAGGCTATAACTCTGTGGACCCTCCGGTCCTAACTCTGTGGGCCCTCTGGCCCTAACTCTGTGGACCCTCTGGTCCTAAGCTCGTTGGACCCTCCGGTCCGGTCTGCTTAAGCCTTGCGGCCTCATAAATCGTTGGACCATTCGGTCCGGTCTATAAACTCTGCATAGCATAAATCACAAAGACATAATTCATAACATGTCACATATAACAGGATAACATAATACTCAATGTAAGCACATAATACCTTCCGGTCACACATATCTACCACTCAAGGTAAAGTATAGTGAGAAGACTCACCTCGGATGAAGAATAGCTCCTAAAAACACTGTTGCCACGCACTGGCCTCTAACTTTGTGCCAAATCCACAATTATCTCAATTAGGAGCTAAGTACAACCTCTCACTATTTGGGTCTAAAGATAGACCTTCTACCAGCCCATTAATGCCCTGAACCCATTGGGCCCACAAAGGCCCAATAATAAATGGGCCCTCACATGGCCCAAAACCCCAAAAAAAGGCAAGCCCAAACTGAGGGCCCAAAGTACATGCATATGATTCTTTGATCCAAGGCTCTATTGCGAGAAGCCCGAACCCCAGGCCCAACACATCACTTAGCCTAAAAGCCCACAGAGGGATTACGCGGGGTGTACCTCCTTTGGTACGCTCAGCGTACTCAAGCATGCACAAATCTGATCGGGGACCTCAGCCCAGTACGCGGGGCGTACTAGAATTACGCTGGGCGTACTCTCAGTTTTGCTTAAATCAATTTCTGGGTCTTAAACCGTTAAGACCTTAACTCATCTCTTGGATCTGGACTTCCTAACATCTCCTACTCCATAAAGCTAACGACTTTAAGCCTTTGCATGGCTGAAGAAGTCACAAGCACACAAAACACTTATTCTCTTTACCCATTAAGCTCTTATCTCATGCATAACTTGGTTCCAACACCCAAGGTCCTATTTTTATGACATTACACAACTCATAAGCTCAAAAAGGGAGGGTCTTAGTCTCTGGAGTTCAGGATCTCATCAAGTCTCCACCTTTTTGGGACAAAACCCTAAAATACCCCATTAACATACTTAAAACAAAAGAGAGGTAAAGTTTGAAGCTTTATACCTCAAAAAGAAGCTCCCATCTCAGATATGCTCGGATCTAGAAGCTTGGACTCCAACTCCTTCTTCAAGGCTTCCACTTCTCCTCAAGAGCACACAAAACTATCAAAAGCTCTTAAATACACATACAAGCTCCAAGAATGAAGGACTAGGGTTTTGGAGGGTTTGCTCTCTAAGAAAGGTGGCCAGGAATGAGGCCATCTCATTCTTTATATAGGGCCACCTAAAACATTAGGGTTTTCCTTTTGTGCCTAGTATGCCCAACGTACTAGGTGGCTCTTGCTTAAGGAACACACGCACTTGTATGCTAAGCGTACGCATACGTATGCCCAGCGTACTTCGCTGCCACACTTCTCCACTTTAGGGACTCATCTTGCCAAATCTTCAAACTTCCATGGCTTCTTGGATATAACTCCGATTCCAAAAATCCTCATACATACGGGAAGGTGATGAGATGCCTTACAATTCCATCAATTCGCCACAACCCGAGACTTCCCCATGCCCGACTCATGGCTCACAAACCCTAATCATGGACAATCCGAATCAGGATGTTACAGTAAGTGTTAAAGATCCCTGCTTTATTGATTTCCATGCATTTATCTAAGTGTAGAATGAGATTTTAATCTTTTTGGTCCCTCTTTGTATGTGTTTAGTAGTTTAAAGAACTCCAGAGCCTTTGTTTTGATTTTTGGACAATTTGTGGTCTCACGTGAAACTCCTTGAGTGCATGGATGTAACACCCATTTTTTTTAACACAAAGTACACCCAAAATTTTTCCATTTACAAAACATAAATCATTACAAATTTGGTGTATATTCGTATCACAAATCGGTACAAATAGTTATCAATAGGATCTTACAAGAATCTAGTGTAAGAATCCTAGACGGGCGCTACTAACTCCACTTCCTTCTACACATCTACTTGAACCTAAAAGACACACAAACAACAAACATGCAAGCTACAAAGATCTTAGTGAGAAACTTGCATAACACAATATAAAATAGTTGTACAACTAATTATATAATCACATTCTAAATCATATATTCCTAAATGTCTTCTAATCATTCAATACATGTTACGACATTACTGACACCAAGTTTGGCATTTATCATTCATACTGGACTTAAATTCAAGCAAGCCACCATCAATTCCACTCAACTTCTCCTCAGTAGTAATCAATACTACATATATTACAACTCCCTCAACCAACATTTCTCTTAATAGCATTGAAGCAATCTAAATTTCACAACTACATATTCTTTCACAAGTATAGTATTTCAACCACCAAGGTTAGTATAAATTTACAATTCTCCAAATGATACTATTTTAGCCACCAAGGTTATTATCATAATATAAAATTCACATACAAGCATTTATACATTTTTATAGCCCTTTGGTGTTATAGTCACCAAGACCACCACTAATAACAATTACTAATACATGGTGTTACAATCACCAAG
This sequence comes from Lactuca serriola, assembly GCF_051521515.1. Lineage (NCBI taxonomy): Eukaryota > Viridiplantae > Streptophyta > Magnoliopsida > Asterales > Asteraceae > Lactuca > Lactuca serriola. Next base: position 34,335,681 of record NC_136413.1, read on the forward strand.
ATCATCACAAATAACCAATCCCAATACCATGGTGTTACAGTCACCAACACCACCACTAATAATTATTCTCAATATCGTGGTGTTATAGTCACCAAGACTACCACAAATATTAATCCATGATATTACAGTCACTAATACTATCATGACTAACATTATTCCATCACAGTGATATTTCCAACACTAAGCATACCATAATATCCATTATTTGTATCATAAATAAATAATGGTAATTACAGCATTAAGCATACCAATAACAACTAATTCCAACATAGTGGTAATTACAACACCAGGCTTACCCCTATTTCTTTCTATATAATTTACAAGTATAGTGTTACAGATACTAAATCCACCATTGACTTTTATTCCTCGAATAACAAGTGTAACATCTCGATTCAACATAAATTTTTCATTTTTATTTTTTCAAATATATCATAGTATAATTATAATATGTGGAAGGCATGATGCGAATGCATGTGTGTATAGTAGAGATTTTCCCTTCTCACGATCCGAAGAGATACCTGAAAACATTTATAATCAGTTGGGTAAGCACGAAGTTTAATGAGTTTCCAAGAATACCATATACCACAATCCATATACAATGCATACACATAATGGCTCATGACCTTTTGCTAATACACCAATAATATACATAATGGCCTTCACACAAACCTGGTCCGCCCCTTGGCCTTTTGTATTAAGTTGGTATGTCCTTAGCCTTCAACATAAAGCTGGTCCGCCAAAGTATATTGTCCTTTAGCACAAAGTATTGGATTAGTGTCTAAGTCCATAACTATAATTGGTAAAACTTGACTCGACTCGGCATGGTCCATTTGGGTTGCATGGCATCGGGACATTTGGATAGACCGTTTGTGAGAAGGGGACATTTGTGACATATTAATATATTATAAGCTCTAATATATTAATATAAAATTATGTTATTTAATTAGTATTGATCAAGAATAAATTTGGACTTAATTTATTGATCAAAAGAGACTAATTAAATATTTGGGGATTGATTGTGTAAATCATTTATTCTTATATATGTGGGCTTATGATCCAAGATTCCTTATGTTGGGTTTAACCCATGTGGTGGTCCATGGATACTCAATGGAGGTTAAAATCCATGGAGCATAAGGAATGGGTAAAGTCATGGGTTACATGGTGTAACCCTAATGTGCACACTATATAAGGACCCTTTTAGCTCAAGAAATTGACACAAGTAATACACATATGAGGGCTAGTCAATTTGAGCTTGGAGTGCTTCTTCTCATGGTTATTACAAGTGTTCATGATGTTGTGTGAACCATTTGAAGTGTCACACTTGGGGCACTAGACTCTCAAGCTTCATGGAGTCAAGCAACAACAACAATGTATGTATTCTATTTATTTTATTACCAAGTATATGATATTTGTATGCTAGTATAGGGTAATATCTTGGAAACTTCATATTTGTATGTATAATAGAGACAACATAGATCCAAGGTATTTAGGGTTGTATGTGCACCATAGGATGTTGTAGTATGCTCAAAACCCAATAGTGGTATCAGAGCCTGGTTGTTTTCTGTTATATTGATGCAAATGTTTTATTTTCAAAGTTGAAAAAAAAGGAAAAAAATATGACGTTTGTCAAATTTTAAGATAATTACTTGTTTTTGTGAAAAAACTAATTATTTGTAAAATTTGAATCATTTACTATATGAGTTGAATTAGGTCAAATTTAGTAAAAGATAAAATGATATGATTATTTTATTAGTTTCAAAAGTTTGATCCAAAAAGTTTTTGAAACCTCCATAAGTTATGGATATGAAAAGGTTTTAAAAAAAATTTATTCAAAGTTTTATTGAGTTACAAAATTTGGTGTTAATGTTATGGAACATGAAAGGTTTCATCATAAAACAAACATTTAACTCTATAAGTTGTGGATTACCAAAAGTTTTTTGTGTTACCTTGTTTTATGAGTTATTTTTTTAGATTAATGACAATATGTGTTAGTTGTTTTCAATCCAAATTAATCTAAAAGTTGTTCATAAAATGTGTTTTTGTAACTTGTCCTCAAGTTATATGAAAAGTCACATTTATGAATCTTAAAAACTCATAAAAATGCCTTAGGTTACAAAAAGTGATGAGTCTTTTCTTATAAATAGTTTTTATGGCTCCATAACTTGTCCTCGAGTTATGGATGTCCAAGAGTCTCTTATTAAAAGTTTTAAAGCTTTAATTAAAACTCATAAGTTATGAAAATCCAACGGTTTTGAATAGTTTCAAAACCTGCCCTCAAGTTTTGGAATTTGAAAAGTTTTCTCTAATGAATACTTTTATTCCAAGTTAGCCCTTAGAATTTTAAAAGTTAAAATTCAACCCTTATACTTTATAATATTATAAGTTAATAATATTTATATATATGTATAAGAGTAAAGTCAAGTCTTACCGTTAGTAGGCCTCATTCACGAAGCCGGTCTATAAGGGGGGTATAAGGTTACTGCCTATAAAATGGCAGTTTAATGGGTGTCCACTCTCACCCACCGCTTCCTTGACCGGTGGAGGGTCGTTAGCCGAACGGGTAGGACAAGGAATAGAATTCTCCCTTCATTAAAAGTATTAATGATAAATACTAAGTAACTAATACCCAATCTTAGTTATTTAGGAAAATGTGAATAAGGTGTTAATCCATGAAATTACACTTTGCACTTTGTTTAAGTCGGTTAGTGGAGCGTGTGTGGTTAACCGGCACACTAACTCGTATTTAACAAGGTAGGCAAAGGGTAACTTAATGTTTATCATAGTATCGATGGAGCGTGTGTGGTTAAACGGCACATCGATTGAGGGGTAAATATTAAGGGTACCAAGTATATTTGCATGGTTACTTCACACCTTGTTTTGTGATCCTTGGCATCCCAGTCACAAAACCTGAAGGGCACACTCGAGATTGAAACATGCCTTTGAACAGTTCAATGAATCTCAAAAGATCTAGGAGTTTCAAATACAATTAAAACCTAATAAATTATTTCATTTTTCATGGTGGAAATTGGTGAATCGTCATTCACCTACCTTCAAATATTTTATAGCTTGGATTACGGCATCCCTCTTCTAAGTTATAAATTAGTTTGTTGGGTCCTAGCCTTAATATTTCATATTGGGTGTCATATTAAGGACTTTAAATCAACTATCTTGAATATCTCCCAAAAAGATGTCTGGTCTAGACATTTATGATCTTCCCAAATCTCTTGAAACAAGCTTTCCTAAATGAAGATGATGTCCCATGGATATCATACTTCTTTCACCTCCTCTAATTATTCTCCCTAACCCACAAGTTCCTAAAACGTTTAAGGTCACTCAAGCCATATTGGCAAGGCAAGGTCTAGGTGTGATCACATCTTGGAGATGTAGTCACATATTGACAAGCCAGGAGAGTTGGGTGTCAAAGTCTTGAGAAAGTTGGTGGCCCAACTACTTTCTAAGTCACATAGTGAGTTCTTTTGGGAATCCTATGAAACAGACTAAGACAAGACCCTTAATGATCTTATCTATTTGCTAAGATCAACTTCCTAAAACACTATGGACATTAACAATGATGACATTGGATATCCAGTAAAGCTCTCTCTTCCCAATGGAAAGGGATCGACCATAGTCAACTCGGTTGACCAAATGGTAAAGAGAGAGGCTAAGTCTGAGATAGTCCCATTATCAAGGGTCCATAGGTAACTATTGCCAAAGGAAGGGAATTGGTTACGAAGCTGCCAAATTTACCTAAGGATGTTAAAGTCAATAAGTTTGGCTCTACTTCAGGTAAAGTCCATTGTCTAACTCTATTAAGTAGATGTTGATTCTGATCGCGAAGATGGATTTCAATCGCATGGTTCGGTGATCAGAATTTTGGGCTATTACTTAAGAGTTATGATATTTATATTGCTTAGGAATAGATAACAACAAGGTTTTCATATGGATTGTAAGGATAAGTTTTTCCGCAAAGTTTTAAAATAAAAGAAAAAGGTTTTGATTTTATTTATTTTAAGTATCCTTACAATGACATTTGTGAAAAGTTGTTGCTTATAAGATTCCATTGATAGCAATATTGGAAAAATGGATTTGATTCTTTCGATTGTGGTAGTGTCTAATATTACCAAATAAGGAAAGATTCTCATCACCCAAGGTTCAATTGGACCGAAACTTGGAATCATGCAAGTTTTATAGTATGATGAATGAGAACTTTCAAGCATTAGAAAATTAAGACTAATTACGTGTTCACATGGATGTGTGAGTCAAGTAAAGGATTAAGGGATCGAGTACACATTCTTGTGCACTGATCAAGCCCACCATAAATGTAACTTGAGTGACACATCTTAAAGAAGGTTTATTAACACTAGTGAAATGTAAGAGTAAAAGGTTTTCTACTCTTGTACATTTGAATTTGGTAAGTTGTGATGTTTTGGATAAAACAGAGACCAACTTAGGCCAATTGTGTTAGGTGTTTGTCTTGATTAGAATCCACACTATCTCTTGAATATTTGGCAAGAAAGTCTTATAGGTCAAGGAGACAGTGGGAGTCTAAAAGATCCTGAAAGGGTTTCAAGAAGTAATCAAGAATAAAACCTGTATTTCATCACTAACACACAACTAGAGGTTTATAACCTATCGTGTTGACATTTCTGTGCCCATTCCAGTTAAGTTGGCTATACATTTGAGTTCTACATGTTCTCAATTGTTTTCATAGCTACTTGGAAGCAATGGCAGGCCCTTGAGCTGCTATGTGGCAAGAAGTTAAGATTGCACAAGTTCAATCCATATGAGTTAGGATTTGTCACTAACCTAGTCTTGTGATTATGGTTTGACAAATTCACATGGATAAGAACACATACACCATAAAATCTAAGTGTCATAAGGTTTCTCTCCGATTCATGAAAATGATGGTGAGGAAATTCTTTCACTAAGTAGATTTTAAGTAGATAGCAATTGTGATATTTGCAGTTCTCAAAGTCGTTAGTGGAGCGTGCGTGGTTAACCGGCACACTAACATTGACTTATGAGAAATGGAAAAAGGTCTAAACAATTGAGACTATGATTATGGCATCCCTTTTCATAGTTTTGAAATTGTTTAGACACACTTGTGATCTATCTAAGATAAGGTGTATGGTTTTGATAAAGTCTTATCAAAGCAGTATAGTATCAGAAATCTGAACTTTGGTAAGAATGTCAATAAAGTATTGACTTCTAGAGGTCCAACTGTTTTCTGGATACATGTCGAAGCTAGTGGGAGCATAAGTGTTATGCTAATAATCATCATGTTAGTGGGAGCATGATAATTATGATAAGTATTGCAAGTTAGCAATGTTAATTATAAAAAACAAAAGTTTCAATTTGTGAGGTTGCAGAGGTTGAAAAAGTTGTTTTGTTATAATTAAGGGAGAGGAAATTATACTTCATTTCAATTCTAAAAAGCTTAGATTGAGTTTATAATCATTCTAAAGAGCTTATATTGAGATTTTAATCACCTTTAGTCAAGAATTTATATATAAATTTCATGTTGGATTGGTTCAACTTAAGAAAATTCTATATATTGCGTTCTCAAATTTCGATTATGATTACGGCATACCTTTTCATAGTCAAAATTTGAGAATATGGCAAATAAAAAATTATTATGGCAAAAGACTGGTCTAGAACCATGTCTTTATGTGAAACATCATGAATCGTGTCTCATTTACTTTTGGTACAAGATCGATTACATGTGCTATAATATTTATTCTTTTTGAATTTTCCAAATGCCTTGGGGCATTAAGGAGGAAAATGTCTAGAATTGGATATGACTAAAGTGATTAAGCAATTGTCGAGGACAATCTAAGGTTTACCAAAGATTGGTTACTCAAGGACAGTGGGAAATATATTGTTAATATTGGAAGGACCATATTGACATAGTCTGAAAAGAGGCAACTCTTGTTCATAAGTGGTAGTCAAAATGGGACCATATTGAAATAGTCTTCATAGGTGGAAGCAATCTGTGTAAGGTTAAAGAAACTTAATGCAAGAAGCATGTTCAAAGCAATGTGCTTTGAATTTGAGACATCGTTTCCATGGAATTGCTCTCCATTTGAATACTCTGTAATGATTGTTGCCAAGTCTTTGTGACTTTGTGCATAATCATTACAAGAGGAACAGTGCATATAAGTTTAAAATCTAAACAGATTTCGATAAATGTTAGGAATTATTACATTTACGACAAGGATTTGGAAGTGTGAAAAGAGAATCATTGAAATTATGTTCAATAGATCTAGTTCACAAAGTAAGGATCATAGATAAACATAGAGTACATACTTGGTGTATGGCAAAGCTATTGTTTTGAAAAACATAGTGTACATGCTTGGAGCATGGGATAACTAGCGTTTTTAATTCAGGTATAAAGTTGATAAAACCGAAACAATGAATAATGAGTAATCAGTATGGTGATAAATAAAAGTGGTCTATTTATATTCATAGGGTTTGATACCATATTGGATTCATTTATTCTTGTGTTTCACTTTACATGTTTTGACTTCCATAATAACTTGGTTATTCTTCCAGAATGACTAAGTTATTCAAACCATCCACAGTCGGTCATATGTTGGAAGTAGATATGAATCAAGACTATCATGGGTTGGCTTGTAGAGGTCCAAGTTGGTGGACAAAGTTGTGCTACAACACTCATGAGTGCTCATAAGTTCTGAGTACTGGATTCAACTCGCGCTCATTTAAATCACTTCATGGATTTTATCACGAGTGATCATGAGATGATAATATCTTATATTATTCAAACCTAGAGATATGAGTTGTTACTATGAGTTGGTTGTACATTGATTGCACGAAAACGCATTCGGTAACTCGATGTTATAAAACGTGCGTTTGTGTATGATTCAACACGTAGTAGAACAAGCCATATGAGTCAAATTTTATCTATTCCTTTTACCTTCGGGATAAAAGTGATATTTGTGGGCCCCTCGATGATTTAATTATGATACATGTGAGCGCTTGGCCAAGCCAGGACTGATTTGATTTGTTCAATCAGCCAGTCATCATAAATCGGAAATCGGGTTACAACAAATGGACAGAGAGAATGATTGATAATCCATGTCTCGGTCCATATGATATCTAGAATGGAGGAATATATGATCCCTTATCTAATGGACAAGTCATTGATAAAGGTTAGAGTTCATCGACAAGGTCAGAGTTCGACAACAACTTTTGAGAGCTACGATTGCCAGTTAGGTTTGAAGTCATACACAATAATAGTTTTAGACTTATCCAAGTGGGAGACTGTTGGATTAGTGTCTAAGTCCATAACTATAATTGGTAAGATTTGACCCGACTTGGCATGGTCCATTTGGGTTGCATGGCATCGGGACATTTGGATAGACCGTTTGTGAGAAGGGGACATTTGTGACATATTAATGTATTATAAGTTCTAATATATTAATATAAAATTATGTTATTTAATTAGTATTGATCAAGAATAAATTTGGACTTAATTTATTGATCAAAAGAGACTAATTAAATATTTGGGGATTGATTGTGTAAATCATTCATTCTTATATATGTGGGCTTATGATCCAAGATTCCTTATGTTAGGTTTAACCCATGTGGTGGTCCATGGATACTCCATGGAGGTTAAAACCCATGGAGCATAGGAAATGGGTAAAGTCATGGGTTACATGGTGTAACCCTAATGTGCACACTATATAAGGACCCCTTTAGCTTAAGAAATTGACACAAGTAATACACATATGAGGGCTAGTCAATTTGAGCTTGGAGTGTCTTCTTCTCATGGTTATTCCAAGTGTTCATGATGTTGTGTGAACCATTTGAGGTGTCACACTTGGGGCACTAGGCTCTCAAGCTTCATGGAGTCAAGCAACAACAACAATGTATGTATTCTATTTATTTTATTACGCAAGTATATGATATTTGTATGCTAGTATAGGGTAATATCTTGTAAACTTCATATTTGCATGTATAATATAGAAAACATAGATCCAAGGTATTTAGGGTTGTATGTGCACCATAGGATGTTGTAGTATGATCAAAACCCAACACAAAGATAGTACACCCTCAACTCTTGTGTAAGTAGACCAATCAGAATATTTAACTGGAATTAATGACTAATCTGGTACTTATAGGTTCCTAATAACAACTATAAACATAATTATTAGTTACCCTAAAAGCCTAGTAATCTTAGCTTAACTTACATAGATTTCTAGAGAAAAACCAAAAAGTTGCGAGTTGACCTCGATACCGAGAACTTCTTTATGCCCAGAACAATGTTGCCTTGATAAAATGAGATTCCTCAGAACCCCGAAAAACTCCAGAAAAGTTGGACAAGATAGATAGATAGATAGATAGATAGATAAAGATAGAGAGAGAGAGAGAGAGAGAGAGAGAGATGTGAGAGGATTGGTGTGGAATGAAAGAGGGATTAGAAGCTAATTATATACCATTTTTGGGGAGGTGTTCTGTGTCTTTTGGTAGGTGGGAGGGGTGGCTCTCGGGTGTGACACATGGCAGCCTCTGGTTGGTGTGTGTTGCCCTAGTCGGGTAGCTATCAACGATTACTATAACTTTAATTTAGACTTTGTCGGTCAATTCTCATCCTATTTTAACAGTCTATGAAGATTACACTGCAAAAGATCGTGTAAATTTCATATCTTCTTCATACGGACTCCGTTCTCGATTGTCTTTGTGTCGATGGATTGGTATTTACGAGATCTTCAACTCTCGTTTACATTGTTTTGACTAATACTCAACTAATCTTAATTTCGATTTCTGTGTCGCACACTACTGTGCCGAAACTTCGAAAAATCATAACTTCCTCATATGAAGTTAGATTTTGACATAAAATCCCAAAAACCATTGCTAGGGTTGAATGTGAAACTTTAAAGAATCTTAACTTCTTCATACGAAGTAAGATTTAAGTGTTATTTATATCTACAAAGATGCTTTCTACATGTTTATGATGATTACTTTGGCTAAAAAGTAATATATTTCTACTTCAAATTTTAGTAAATAAACATTTATATTAATTTCTTCTATAAAGTGAAAACGGGGTGTTAAAACTCTCCCCCACTTATAGAGATTTCATCCCCAAAATCCTACTCCTAGCGCAACTTTGGTCAATGTATACACACTATCCTATTGGGGTTTCACGAGATCAACTTAGGATCTAGCCAACGTTGCCACATCAAATTCACATATCAATACTTATTTAGCCATAGAAATTTGTTTTCTACCTTAGACGTACTCTTGAACTCCTTACAAAGTTTTCCAAAACCAGGAATTCGTCGGTCTGAACTTCCAAAATTTATGCTCTACGACGGACAATCGCTTTCAAACGTAAAGTGTCGATTTGTTCCTTTAACTAGGAACACTGTCGATTCATTATAAAGCGATAGTGAGTAGTCCATTATTTTTATGAAAGCATGTGATGCTCCTTGTGGCGAACTACACGATCTATTGAATTTCTTTTCTAGCAGCTCCCCCGATGCAAGGATAAATCCTTTACTCTAGAAGGTACGAACCTATATGGTTCTCTTGTCTATCTAAGCCGCACCTTAGAATTTGGAAAACTCCTAGATTCTACCTAACGCTTGGAATGAATATCTTGACATTCCTTGAGAGCCACTTCAAGAGCTTATATCCTGGGGGCATTCTTGCGGAAGACTCCCTTATTCTTTCCCGCTTATGACGAACCCGAAACTGACCACCTCCACTTACTTGCGCCACAACTCTCTGGAACCTTAACGTAGAAACCAAAAGTCTACTCTTCGCACTTTCTCTTTAAGGGTCGGTTCTCTTCCGCTTGGGTTTGACTCATCATCCATTTCTACTCCTAAATGACCAAAGTATAAGCTAGCTTTGTATATGTGATTTGTAGCTCCTTTTTACTTTGAAAAACTCATGATTCTCATATCCAATGACTTTTTGGCATTCTCATCGTAACATTACTACTTGTGTCTACTGTAACAATGGAAATTTTTAAAACAAAATTTTCATTTCTTAAAATATATTTCCATCCAAAATAAGTCATAAAGATCCAATGTATCATGTCATAATACAAATCATATAAATCCCAAGATCATAAATCCTCCATCAGTGTGTACACATCACGCCGGCGCCTTCCCACGGTCCTCGCTGGTACCTGAAACACATATCACAACAACTGTAAGCATAAATGCTTAGTGAGTTCCCCAAAATACAACCTACGCACATACGCCTTTCCAGGCCCTGACCTTCCGGTCCATGTGTCTCAGGGGACTTCCGTCCCGACTAGGTAAACCTTCCGGTCCTACCCACGCCAACCTTACGGTCCACATAACAACGCCTTCCGGCCCATAACATATTCGCCTTCCGGCCCATAACATAATGCCTTCCGGCCCATATCAAGCATATCATACATGGCACATATAACGATTAACTTATCACACACAACACATATATCTCATACCATATCCGACCTTCCGGTCACACAGTCAAACCCTTCCGGGTATAGTATGGTGAGAAGACTCACCTCGTGGAAAGTCTAAGATCTCGTGTCCTCGCTAACACCGACCCCGAACGACGGCTCAACCTCGCCTAAACATAAAAATATCATTTATTACACAAGGACTTCCACCACTTAGAACTTTACTCCTTATCATCATTCCTCAGAGGGTAAAAGACCATTTTACCCTTCCTTGACCTAAAGTCCTCAAGTTGACCAAAACCCTAAAATTCAACAAAAGTCAAACCCTGAGAGTACGCGGGGCGTACTCTAGATGTACGCGGGGCGTACGTCGCCAACCCCTCCCTGATCGGGGTCTCCACCCAGTACGCTGCGCGTACTGGAAGTTACGCCCAACGTAATCCCCAGAATCAGCCACTCTCCATTTCTGGTCTTAATCGGTTAAGCCATTACTTCCACTTCTAGATCCGACTCTTCTAGTGTGTCTAAACCCATAAAGTCGAGACCTTTAAGCCTTGGCATGGCTGTAAAGGCTCCAACATCACATAACAACCCTTTATTCAAACTCAAGGACCTAGATCTCATGCATGGTGCAAACCCCATGTCCAAGATGCCATTTTTATGAGTCTACAACCCCAATAGATCAGAAATATGAAGTATCTAAGCTTATGGAGGCCATTTGCACAAAAGTCTCCACCTTTGGGACTTAAACCCTAGAAAATGACCTTTTAAGCATACAACATGAACCAAGTGACAAGATCCGAACTTTATACCTGGAAATGAAGCTTTAGCCCTTGCAAGGTTCAGATCTACACTTGAGCACCACTTCTAGCCTCTCCAACAAGCTCTTCTTCTCTTTTGCAACCTTGAAATGACACCACCAAGCTTAGAATACACACACAATGGCCTAAGAACGAGGGTACACTCTTTTTAGGGTTTCACTCTGAGGGATGGTGGCTGAGAAGACCAGCCACATGTTCCTTTTATAGCCCCATCAAAGGAATTTAGGGTTTGGGTCTGAATAAGTTACACCGGGCGTAACCTTGGCTACGCCCCGCGTACTTAAGGGGAAACGCGTCCAAATGAGGCGCGCGAGTACGCGCAGCGTACACCTTGTACGCCCAGCGTACTCGCCTACCATGAAAACCCTAAATCATCAACTTAACCAAGATGTAAGGCCAAAAGAAGAATACCTGGATTTCGGGCTGTTACATCTACCGTAAGTGGTCTCCTTGCATAGCACAACGAAAACGAGATAAGGTCGTGAGAAGCACAACATTGCCTAGAAACTCACTAACATACATGTATAACTAAATGGTACAAGTGGGTATTCTAACATAGTTGAACTACTAGAAACAACAATTGTTATTGGATCCGATCCATCATTTTCATTTTCCACGGGATAATCATCTTGTCACGTTTCAATTGTCCCTCTAGTAACGATCCTCCTAACATCTTTAAAACACTTGGGTGCAAGTGCATGAAAGACACTCACATATGCCTAACTACAATGATCACTGCCTCCTGAGTGAGAGTCAATAGGTTTGAACCTATTCGCTAATAGTGGTGCTTGAACCTACAGATGTTTTTTCATCCTCTGATGGACCTTCAGTTCCAAAATCTTGAGGCATACACTTAACTTTCAATGGATACACACTCCAGTATGGCTTTTCTCGCTTTCATGGTCTTAACCCGTTAAGACCTTAGCTCTTATCACAGATCTGGACTCCCTAGAGGCTCTTACTCCATAAATTCTGTGACTTTAAGCCTTTGCATGGCTGATAAAGTCACAAACACCCAAAACTCTCATTCTCTTATCTCAAAATGCTCATATATCATGCATGGGTTGATTCAAACATCCAAGTCTCTATTTTTATGACACTATACTCCAAAAGACACTCAAAGGAGCTGCTCATAATCTCTGGAGCTCATTTTCTCATAAAGCATGCAACTTTGGGACCAAAACCCTAAAATGGTCTAACATGATGCACGAAACAAAAGAGTGAGAATGCTTTGAGCTTTGTACCTCCAAATGAAGCTCCCAACACATATATGCTCAGATCTATAGCCTGGACTCCCACTCCTTCTTCTTCAAACTTCCTTCTTCACTCCAAGAACACACAAAATCACTAAGATGCTCTCAAATAGACACACACAAGCTCAAGAACGAGGATTAGGGTTTGAGAGGGTTGATAGAGTGAGGATGGTGGCCAGGAATAAAGCCATCTTATTCTTTATATAGGGACACCACCTCATTTAGGGTTTTCACTTTGTTCCTAGTACGCCCAGCGTACCCTCTGGTAAGCCTAACGTACTAGGTGGCTCCGCTTAAAAGTCACGCACCTGAGTACGCTAAGCGTACTCACACGTACACCCAGCGTACTCAGCTGCCACCTTTCTCAAATAAGGGACCTATCTTGACAAAACGTCAAGCTTCCATATATTCCTCGATATAACTCTATTTCCAATGAACCTCCTATCCACAGAAAGGAGACGAGAAGCCCTACGCTTCTAGAAACTCGTCGCAGCCCCGAGGCTTCCTCATGCTTGGGTCGCAACCCACAAACCCTAATCACGGACGATTTGAAACATGATGTTACATGAACCCTTTTCTCTATGAGACAAACCCTATATGGAAGACACCTTTTATCTCTCCTATACTTTCTGTGCTAACAACTCGATCCTTCCTCATTGGGTTATGGGATGTCGACATACAATCACACCACAACAGGTAGCAACTGCTCAGTCTTTAACAAGCGCTACAATCCTACTGTTGATCCCCTTAATGACTAATTCTTACATGACTAAATTCAGCATGATGTCAGACAAGGTTCTCAGAACCAACTCTCTTACATAAATCTACTTTATTTCGACTCGATCCTTGCTGGCCACTTGGGCCCAGGCTCAGAGCCACTTTCCTAGACATCACCATACACCAGGTAATGATAGAAACAACACAAAACAAATTTATAGTGTTAGTCATACTATCTACCCAACTACCAGTGGCTTAATAACTTTGTGACTTTTCCTGATCCAAGTATGATTCTTGTGCTTTAGGTAGTATAGGCCTCTACTAGCTTTCACACCTACTCATACTTGTCTCAAGAAATTCCTTGCAGTTTCTAATTCACTTTCAACACTAAACATGATGATCACTAAACATATATGTATGTGACGCAACACACACATACAATAGATCTACCTAGACTCCACTAGGAATTTATATCTCTACCGACGCCCTACCTTATGAATATATGCCCTATCAAGCACATACTACACTTCCTGGATTCCCTCCACTTTACCCTGCTATCAGTCGAGGACGAAATTCTGCCAATATTAACTAATTATCTAATGAATACGATTGCATGCCACTAAAATAAAAAAGTTTGTAGACTGAAAGATCCTACATTACAACAGTTGGACTCAAACAAGAGCTACACAATATCGCCGAATCAAGAAATCTTAAACTACTAAATTATGGGGAGCATGTAACCTAACGTATTTTTCAAATAGCTAATTAATATCAATATAGGTTCTAATCAGCAAATAACAAAAAAAATTCCTAGGTCATAAGGCATCTTAAGTATTAGGCAATTCTATCCTAAATTTCTTGAAAAGATCCTTAGCCTACATACTAGCATGCAATTCTAATATTTCATATATCAATAGTGATAATAATATGAATATTTTGGGAATCACTTTCTTTGCTGAGCTCTGGATGACTGTACACATCACATTCTTTTCTTTTTAAATATATTTCTTTTTCCTTAAAAGATTTGTTAAGATATTCAGATCCTTAGTTTGAGTCTGGAATCAAGCGAGTGTTCATCCAGCTCTCTTAAACCGCGGCTTTGATACTAAATTGTAATGTCCCATTTTTCAACATGAATTTTTCATTTTTATTTATTTAAATATATCAGAGTATAATTACAATATGCAGAAAGGATGATGTGAATGTGCATGTGTATAGTCAAACCTTGCCCTTCTCACGATTCTAAGAGACACCCGAAGACATTTATAATTAACTGGGTAAGCACAAAGCTTAGAGAGTTGCCCAAAATACCATATACCACAATACATATGCATTGCATACACATAATGGCTCATGACCTTTCGTCGATCCACCAATAATACACATAATGGCCTTCAGCACAAAACTGTCCTACCCCTTAGCCTTCAACATACAATTTGTCCGCCTCTTAACCTTCAGCTTAAAGCTAGTCCACCTGAGTATATGAGCCTTTAGCGTGAATCTAGTCCGCTCTCAACTCCCAACATAATATATCAATACATATATAGCAGACAAACAATCATACATAACATGCAGCTAACTAAACCAGTCTATTTTCCTAATTGCATACTATAGGGCAACCACCTCCTAAAATACAGAGGATACATACTGGAGTATACAATATAGTGAGAAAACTCACTTGGATAATTACTCAGACAATTAACAACTATCCTTCTGACGATTCAACTGGTAGGTAACGTGTTTATTAAGTATCAACCTATAATATTATAACTTATTAATATCTATGACAAACTGGTACAAGTTAGATTCTTCACTAATTCCAAATATACTTTCATGGTTATCAAATAAGAATAAGCCATGCAGGACAGTTGGGAGGCAGGACCATTTCAACATATATCTTTTCTGAAATCAACTAACCAAGCCAACGTGCCCATTCTAGACACCTCTCTCGTAAGTAGACCAATCATAATATTTAACTGGAATTAATGACTAATCTGGTACTTAGAGGTTCCTAATAACAACTATAAACATAACTATATGTTACCCTAAAAGCCTAGTAAGCATAACTTCACTTATAGAGATTTCTAGCAAAAACCCAAAAAGTCACAGGTGGAACCTCGCACATAGCCAGAGAATGAGATAGGCAGTTGTACCCTTGCTCTAATTCCAAGGCTATAAACCAAATAAGAACCATACCGATAAAGTCAGACCATGTATTCCCTTGCTATCCTATTCAGTCTACATAAACCCCTCAAGGGAACTCATAACCAACCCTAGATCTACTATATTCCTTCTTCTTCACAGCCTTACCCATAGCGTGGAGTACCAGTAGATCTAATGAAATGATGAACCTCAACCTCTAATAGAAACATCCTCCTAAACACATGAAACAAGATCCCACACCGAAATTGAAACTGAACAACTAGCTCGATAAAACTCCCAAAATTATATAGAACTGCTGTCAAAACCCTAGTCGGATTAACCCAAATACCAACCTTGTCGATGCCACACGCTGAAATTGGAATTTGTGTAGGTCCAAGGTCACAACTGAAAAACTAACCAATACCGCCCTGATATCTGAATAAAAATATAAGAGATGCCATGACTTCCACTTGTGATGATTGCGATGTAGTCATCTAATAGAGTATAGATGACAACCACAGACTAATCTAAACAATCCAGTAGAACACCGGCATGTTTACAACCTGTAGCAGATGAATTATGAGTTTAGACAATGTACGAACCATGTATTCATGTGATGTACTCTATTGACATTTATTGTGGAGAAATCCTCGAAGTAGTACTGTCAATGAGATGATAGGAGATGAACATTAGGATAAGTCCTTAGCGATGAAAACATAGAATGCGATGTTAGGAGATGAACAATAGGAAATTTCCTTAGCTATGAATAAATAGTAAAATGCGATGCAGCGGAGATCTTTGGGATAGTTCCACCAAAATGATTATACAAGAAAATGGGGATAGGTAATTGGGTTGATTTTTTTTAAACATATTAGTTATATTATTTTGGGTTGAAAACCCTATGTACTCACCAAGTTTCCCAACCTGACCCACTCAGCTTCTTTGTATCACATGTAGCAGTACAAAGGTACAAGAATGATGACATATTCAAGGAGATGTAAATTGATAGTCTAAGATATTGTAAGGCCGGTTTATGCTTATGTTTTGTATCAGTTATGACATACCAAACTTTTATAAATCAATGAAAACATTTCATCAAAAATACTTTCACGGGACCAAATTCCACATTTATAAATGTACTCTATTTTAAATAAGCATAAATAAAAAGTTTTAAAATTGCCGTAAAATGGGGATGTCACGGTTGGTATCAGAGCATCAGTTTAAGTGAACTAGGAATTTGATGATTTCTTGACTTAAACTTAGAATGCTAAGAGATGATCGTGAGATGTATGTCTATTATATTTTAGGAAGTACACCTGAATTGACACAAGCACTAGCTTACTTTAGGATAAGATGCCTAATTTTCTTTTATGTGATAAATGGTTTGTATTATAGCATGTCATAGGTTGCCTATCTAAATTGCTATTATTAGGTTAAAATTATGTTGCCAGCCTAGAATTAGGAAATTTTATGTGTTCATGTTTCTAAACGTTTAATTACAGTATTAAAATTGGCGTATAACTTTTTGGATATATAAGGAGAATTATATGTCTAAACCTTTCCTATCTATATTATCATCTCGATACACTAAACACCACTTTGGTGTACAGAACGTTATGGTGAGAACCCGTAGCAGATTAGGAACGATAACAGGAATCAGCAACCAAAGCCCTGTGTAATCGATTGTGAACTTGGAGTTGTGTCGGATAGCTAGACCTGTCAGTCACTATAACAATGATTAGGGATCTATTACCCGAATAGAGGGAAGAAATGAGACAGATCATTCGAGAAAATGGAAGAGAGCCTACTGCACCAGTTGTGCAACCTGAGATAAACGAGGAACAGTCAGATGAAGGAAACTATAGTGGGGCTATTAGCCAAGCTGAACCTTGAAGGGTTAGGAAAAACAAGCCTGATGAAGAAATTGAAAATGATGGAAGCAAGTACAAGGACTTCATGGAATTCAAGCTACCAAGTCTTTGGAAGCCTAACACCAGTGTAAATTATGGACTGGATCTCCGAGATGGAAATGGTGTTCGAAAGATATGACTGTAATGAGAGGCAGAAGACAATCTTCGCTGCTAGACAACTTAAGCTTGGCGTATTGAGCTGGTGGAAGTTGTTGGATAACTTCATCCCAAAGGGGAAGCAAGGAAGATTTCTTGGGAGGATTTCCTTGGGTAGCTGAAAAAAAAGTATTGCTCTGAGAAATAGATTTTGGTAACCAAAAATTAATCCCAGAACTTGAAGAACAGAAATATGAGTATCAGTGAGTATACTGCTACATTCAGAGAGAAGATGAAGCTAGTGTCCCATTTAGTACCCACCAAACTCTCCAAGGTTGAAAATTTTGCTAATGGAATGCCAGCGGAATTTGGTCCAATGGTAAAAATAATAAAACTCTTAAGGAGGCTCTCTGGTCAACTAAAAATGTGGAGACCCAGATACAAGAGAAGGGTCGTTACCATCGTTTCGGTAATGACTAAGAAGAAGAATGTTATTCCGACCCTAGTGGTCAGAGAAAATCGAGTCCGACTAAATCTACGAAATAAGCTACTCTGTTTAGAGAATCAAGTTCAATGTAGCATCCGATTTAAGTTAGGAGATTGAAGGAAAAGATAATTGAAGCGGTCGACAGAAGCATTGCAATCATCGTTAATACTAAGCAACCTATAGCTAGAAATGCTACCTATTATGATGTAAATACATCACATTAGAACATGAAGGAATGTATATTCCATGCTGGAATCTGAATCAAAGATACTAAAGTGTAGCCGTTGCATCATGCGATGGAAAGTCATTAGAGCACTACCATTCGGTCTGTTATGGTAGTTGAAGTAAAGACCATATCTTAGGTTAAGTATATTCTAGAAGAAGCAAGAGTCTCCAATGAAGATCAAATTTAGAGAAGGTGCAAGATTGAGCACCACAAACAGTCAAGAAGTCCAAAAGTTAGAAACTCAGTGCAACAGTGCGTGACACATAAACCAAAATAGAAACCAGTCGATTGTTAGGAAAACAATCTAAATGAGTGTTGAAGATCTCGTCATTACCTATTCGTTAATATAAAGACAATCGAGAACGGATATCATATGCAAAAGTTAAGATTTTTATATAGAATTTAATTGTCTAATACTGTTAAAAATATAGCTTTAAAAATAAAGTGAGAATTACCGACTGTAACATCCATAAAATTCATGAAAAATTTAAACTTTTTAAACATTCCAAAACCATTCATTGTTTACTAATTGTTTTCAAAATAGTTTAACATTAGAGAAATCCCAGAAATCATAACATAAAATATGAAGAGGTGCACGATCAAGCCTTCGCCTTCTCGCGATCATCTGAAGTACCTGAAACATAACCAAAAACTGTAAGCCCAAAGCTTAGTGAGTCTTCCCCAAAATACCACCACACTATCATAGCTAATAACAACATGCATAATGAGCCTTCAGTCTGACTGGACCGCCTTGCAGGGCCTTCAGCCTATCTGGACCGCTCCTGAGCCTTTGGCATCACTAGACCGCCTTGCAGGGCCTGCAACCTATTTGGACCGCCCTAGGTCTGTTGGCCTACAACACAAAGCATGACCGCCTCAACCTAACCACACACATACATGTCGACATATAAATAGTAATTAAGCACATAACCTGTCTACAGAAAAACATGTAGATCTTACAAATCACTAAGCATGGCGTCATCCTATCTATCAAGATACAGATCGAACAGATCATAACAACATATCAACATTCTACTAGGATGAACCTCCAACAAGGGCCAACATTGGTACCTTCGACCCATAAGTATAGTGAGGAAAAACTCACCTCACAATGTCGAACTGAATTGAAAACCTCCGGTTGCTGACTCACCGAAAATCCCGAACTATCACAATAAACGAATACTAATCAACAGTTGGAATATCATTCTTGGCTAAGGGCCCAAACATAGGGTAATAGTCCATTTTACCCTTTCCCTAATTTGGGGTAAGGACCAACTCCAAATCCTTGATCTAAAGGCCCAAATATAAAAGGCCCATAATTGGCCCAATTTTCCAAATTAGGCCCAATTCTTTAGTTGGGGGCCTTGTCCTAAGGTCCATTTCCATAATTGGCCCAAGACATTTCCATTCATAAAGTCTAGCAAGGGTCCAAACCAAACTGGCCCAAAGGTGGCCCAAATCCGAAGCCCAACTCATAAAAACCCATCAGAGGGCGTACGTTGGGCGTACCACGAAGTTACGCGGGGCGTACACGATCCTTGCGTTGATTGGAAAACGGGGATGTTAACTGCGTACGCGGGGAGTACGCGAGCGTTACTCAAAACTCCAATAAGTGCTTAATGGCTTAAACACTTAAGCCCAAATTCCAGATCCATTAACCAAATGTGTTTCAGAACCATAAAGTCTCAAACTTTAAGACTTTGGACGTCCAAAAAGTCCTTAATACATGGTCTTAATCCATTAAGACCTTTTTTCCAATTGCATAGGACATTTCTAGCCATTGGGGCATCATTTTTATCACTTAGAACCCCTTTAGGGTCTGAAAGGACAACTCAAAATGTCCAAAACGAATCATGCATTATAATGGGACGTTATGGGGTAAAAGAATGCAAATAAGCTACCGATGAGAGATCTAGAAGATATAGACACAAAGGTAGCAACTTTATACCTTATGGAGCTCCCAAAACAGATGATGAACCAAGATCTACAAGCCAATCTTCCCTCCTTGACTCCTTGATGCACAATTTATCCTTGAAGGCACACAAAACACACTTATAAGCTCAAAATGCTCACTATGAGGCTAGGGTTCTCTCAAGACGGCTAAGGTATGTTTGGAGCCTGAAAGAGTGAGCCATAATGTCCCATAATGATGCTTAAATACCCCACAACCCTAAAAATTAGGGTCTTATCCGGACATACATACGCCCGGTGTACATGAGTGTACGCCCCCCGTACTAGGGCGTCCCTAATACGCGGGGCATTCCCAAATGTACGCCCAACGTACTAATTCACTTCCTAAAATTACCAATATTTCCCTAGGGCTAGGTCCAAACCAATATCAGGGGCCAAAAATGGACTTGTTAAAGTACCAAGGGAAGATTCGAAGAATACCTGAAATCTGGAATGTTACACCGACAGAGTCTAAATGCAAGTTGTAGATATCGTCAATAGATACATGTGGATATAAAGAATGCTGAAAAAGAATTCGTATGAATATACGATTTTTCAAGGTTTTTAAATTTTGGGCACCCCTGAGCATGTGTGGCGCATGACACACACTGACAAGAAGACGTGGACCACAAGGTTTTTGCCACGTGTCAACCTCTTATTGAAGCCAAATCACTAGCCCCAACAAGATGCATGATGGACATTTATGGTGCACATTGTGCACCCCTGCTATAAATAGGCTGCCATGCCTCATTTGTTCCTGACACCTCTCCGAACCTCCCCTCTGATTCTCTGAGTTATAGTTCCAAAATTTCTTAGTGTTGAGGGTATCTTAGAGAAGCTTTGGACTCCCTAAGAGCACAACAACTGGAAGCCCTCGAGTAGGGATTCTGTCAGTGCAAGTTCCAGACTTATGTTAGGAAAATATCTATAAGTTAAGCTACTGTCATATTTCTATCAGTGTAACTTATATTTATGTTCATAGTCATTATTATGAACCTATAAATAAGATTTATCAATGATTCCAAGTCAAAATACTGATTGATTAACTTATGGGAATGATAACAAAGATAGATTTAGTGAGATGTTTAAAGTAGGATTTCCTAAAACTATACTATGTATACAAAACAGACCCTACCTCTGATCTACTTACTTGGTTGTTCATTACTTGATAGATATTGATGTAGACATTGGTATTAGTGAGGAATATAGACTATCATTAGTCATTAGAAATAATAAACTAAGACTTAGTGAGAGTTGAACCAAGGTCACATCAAAGGAAAGCGCCGCCCAACATTCCAGTCGTCCACTTTAACAAGTGAGTGCATAGTTACTTTCATCTTACATATAGATATGAGATATTTAGATAATTAAATGTTATGTGTGTCTATTATATGCAATATGTGTTGGATGAAACTATATGACATGATTTTACTCAATTTAATTATACAAGTATTTTCGTACTTATATATATATATATATATATATATATATATATATATATATATATATATATATAGGATAGTGATGGGTGATGAGAGATGAGAGATAAAAGATGAAAATGATTACGAGAGGTCCTTAAACAATAAAAATATAGGAAATGCCATGACTTCCACTTGCAATGTTTGCGATGTAGTCATCTAACAGAGTATAAATGATAACTACAAACTAATCTAAACAGTCAAGTGGAACACCGCCATGTTTGCAACTTGTAGGTGATGAATTACGAGTTCAAGCAATGTACGAACAGTGTATTCATGCGATGTACTTAGGGGTGCAAACAAGTCAAGCTATTCGCAAGCTACTCGCGAGCTACTCGGGATCAGATCGTTAAAAGCTCGAATCGAAACCAATTTTAAACGAGCCCGAGCTGAGCTCGAGTTTAATGTTTAGCTCGTTTATTAAACGAGCTCGAGCTCGAGCCTATGTCATTAAGCTCGATTAGGCTCGCGAGCCTAAACGAGCCTTTATATAATATAATTTATTATTATTTATATATATTAAAATAAAAACGTATTAGGGGAATTATGGATTTAGGGTATTGGTAAACGAACTCGGGCCAAGCTTAAGCTTATTTAGGCACGTTAGATAAAAAACGAGTCGATCCCGAGCCCGGGCCGAGCTTGTTTAATTCTTTACGAGCTCGAGCCGAGATCAATACAAGAAAGCTCGAATCGAGCCGAGCTCGAGCTCGAGCTTCATATAAATTAAACGAGCCCAAGCCGAGACTGGCCAGGCTCGGGCTTGGCTCGGCTCGTTTGCATCCCTAGATGTACTCTACTGAAATGTATTGCGGAGAAATCCTCGAAGTATTATTGTCAATGTGACGATAAGCGATGAACATTAGAAGAAGTCTTTAACGATGAAAACATAAAATGTGATGTTAGGCGATGAAACTTAGGAGAAGTCTTTAGCGATGAGCATATAATAAAATGTGATGTAAATGAAAATTTTTAAGATGGTTCCATCAAAATGATTATATAAGAAAATGAGGATGAGTAATTGGGTTCATTGTTTTTAAACATATTAACTATATTATTGTAGGATGAAAACCTTATGTAGTCATCAAGTTTCCCAACCTGACCCTCTCAGCTTCTTTATATCAAAGATAGCAATATAAATATACATAAATGATAAGAGATTCAAGGAGATGTAAAATGATAGTCTAAGATTATTTAAGGTCTTTTTATGCTTATGTTTTGTATCGGTTATGACATCCCAAACTTTTATAAATCAATGAAAAACATTTCCTCGTAAATACTTTTATGGGACCAAATTTTGTATTTATAAATAAACTATGTTATAAATAAACATAAATAATTTTTTTTTAAAATGATTGTAAAAATAGAGATGTCACAAGTAACAAATAAGATGCTATACAATTTTACTAAATAAAAATAATGTATATTAACAAATAAGATGCTACATAAGCTCGTTAAACGCTATACATCAACTAGAAAACAAGTTTATAAATTGTTTTTTGGTTTGTCTAACATGGCGAGCTAAATAAGCTCGAAAAATAGTTATTTGCAACATGTCATGCATAATTGCAGTTGCCAAATAGGTAAACCGCTATGACAAAGCGTAGATAGATACTTTGCGCAAGATTTAAGAACAATATAATTCTTAACTTCTTAGTAGTATGTATTATTTTTTCGATTATATATATATATATATATATATATATATATATATATATATATATATATTATTACAATGTAATCTTTGTTGATACGCCTAATAACATACATGTTAGGTTCCGTGGAAATTTAGTAATGACATGATTTTTTGAATGGTAAAAACCAAGAAAGCAGAGCTTTTTGATTATATTGTTTCACAATCTTTTATTTGCACTACAAGAAATGTGATCATTAGCGGAGAGAGGGGTCACCGCTAAAAAGTAGATTTGTCGCCGCTAAAGCTATTAGGAGAGACCTGTCGTTGTAAAACAGTCGTTGTTGTTGTCTTGCTGCAAATGCTTCATATGTCACCACCAATGCTCTTTGTCTCCACAAATGCTATGTCGCCCCTAATGCTTGTCGTCGTCGCTAATGCAATGTTGCCACTAATACCAACATGTCGCAGCTAAAATATTTTCCTTTTTTTTTGTTTAACATTAAAATTATAAAAAAACAATATAACATGCATAAAAACTGCTACGAAACTTAATTTTTCATAAAAATAGTTCGAAACATAACTGCACTTAATACTATATCTAAAACAAATTGTTAATTCATAGACATCCGATCCAAAATATTCATCTAAACAGAGTGTAATATATCCAAAATACTAACCTAAACAAACATTTCATAATTCCTAAAAATGTAGCTACTTGTCTTCATCACTCCCCTTGTTTCTTTCGTTTTCATTTCGTGAGGGCAATGAGCGAAACCAACCTTCTAGTGCCGCATAACAGGCTGAGTCTTTTAGCATTGTTTGCAGCATTTCTAACTACAATGAAACAAAATATATTACTAACATATCATGATAGCATTGTACTTTCTAAAAAGTACCAAAATACAAAATACCAACATATCATTATAATATTCTATTTTCCAAATACACTCAAACATACATCATACGCAATATTGCATACACATTATAGCTTTGTATTTTTTTTTCATTTTTCCATTATAGCATTGTACTTTCCAAACAGTTACCAAACTACAAAATACCAACCAGGATATAACTTGCTTTTGACTGCCTCTAACAACTGTTCAAAATCATCATCGACACTACTACCCCCTGTATTTGAGGTTTCTTCATCAAGGTTGGTATCATTTTCTCTCGACTCCCACATAACATCATCGATAACATCAACCATCTCGTTACTTGGCGCTATGATACCTACAATCGGAGGTATTAAAGGTTCACCGTGATATGTCCATGTTTCGTATGACCGACTGAAACCATATGTACAAACATGGCGTCTCATTGCTTTTAGATCCATGAAGTAACGATTATCACATTGCTCACAGGAACATCTGGTTTCACCTTTTCGATATAGGTGTGACACGGATCTTTCAACAAAAGAGTTGAGTCCTATCTGGAACTCGGGAGATTTGACGATGTGGATTAGTGGTCCAACTTTTATCAATAGACATGATACAACTGAAACATAGTTTAGTGTTTAGGGTTTACTCTATGGGAAACAAAAATCAAGTAGATTATTCATAAAGTCGTTGATTCAAAGAGTATCCCCAACATGGGAACGCAAGAAAAAATAATCAGAAATGGATAGATTATGCACAAAGGTAGGCTTTTAAACCCTTTTTTTGAATACCTTATCTCATATGGGAACATGTATTACATGATTGTCTGTTTAAGAAAAATTCGGCAGCATTTCCCCTTAGCTCCCAAGTATATATATATATATATATATATATATATATATATATATATATATATATATATATATATATGTTGGATTAGTGTCTAAGTCCATAACTATTTTGGTATGTACTTGACCCGATGGTGCATGGTCCTTTTGGGTTGCCTTCACCAAAGCAACTTGATAGGATGAATTATGGAGAAAAAGGATTAAATATGATTTATTAATATATTATGAGAATAATATATTAAAGGAGAAATCATATTGTTTAATTAATATTAGTCAATAATTAATTGGTAATTAATTTTGTGACTAAAAGAGATTAATTAAACTTAAGAGACTGGAATTGTAATTATAAGATAATTGCAATTTGGGCCATGGATTACCTTGTATTAAGGGGTGGACGAATTCTATGGGGAAGCTCATAAGGAAATCGTCCAAGGCCTTAATTAAAGGAGTCTATGGGTTTCTTAGGGCTTAAGCATCCAAATTAGGGTTTCCTTGTTAGATAACCCTAATAGCCTCATATATATATGACCCTTATGACCCAAAAACGTGGCTAAGAATTCTCTAGGGTTTGTAGACGTTTTTGGGCAGCCTCCATCCTCTCTCCTCTTCATCCTCTTGCTTATGGTGTTTGTGAACCATTAGAGGAGTGACAATCGTGACTCTAAGCTTTGTAAAGTCAATACAAGGAGATTTGGGATTGTTATTGCTACATAACAATCAAGGTAATATCTTAAACCCATTCTTATGTTAATATGATTACATGAATGCTAGAATTAGGGTTTATAGTCTTGGATAACTTGCATGTACAATAGAGAAACCTAGATCCAAGCATTAGGGTTTGTATGAGCACATAGGATGTCTTATGACCAAAACCCATCAGTGGTATCGGAGCCTAGATTGGTTTCTATTGTATTGATGCATTATATGTTTGAAAAATTCGTTTTTTGTGTTTCTGGAGGCTGGACTCGCCGAGTCCATAGATGAACTCGCCGAGTCCATGCTGACTCGACGAGTCCATGCCTGACTCGGCGAGTCGGCTGGTCAGAATGAGGGAAAACCGGGATTTCTTGTTGTTTTTGCTTAAGGATAGTTGCCTTATCATATTAGATCAATATAAATTCGATTTTATGATATATATTTGACTATATTCTTGATCTAATTGAAGATATTTATTAATTAATAAAATATTTGTTTCCCTATGTGATAATTGATTAATTATTTTGATTAAATTGGTAAATTGTTTTGCAAGAAATCATTAAATAAATCAAATATGGATAATTATGTGATTAAATGTTAATTTAGATTATTTGTTATTTGATTCTTGTGCTTTGAAAAGTTTCATACTTTCCCTTTTAGGTTTTATAGTTTAAATTTGAACCCAAAAGTTTTGTTGTTTTGAAATTTAAATAGTTGAAACCCTATTGTTTTGAAAAAGGTTTCAAAACTTGCCCTCAAGTTTTGGAATTTAATTTTTGATTAATAGTTTAATTTTGATGTATATTTAAATTCTAAACCCTAATGTTTTGAAATGTTTCAAAACTTGCCCTCAAGTTTTGGAATTTAAAAGTTGATTAAAAGCTTAACTTATAGATATTTTCCTAACATAAGTCTGGAACTTGCACTGACAGAATCCCTACTCAAGGGCTTCCAGTTGTTGTCATATTTCTATCAGTGTAACTTATATTTATGTTCATAGTCATTATTATGAACCTATAAATAAGATTTATCAATGATTCCAAGTCAAAATACTGATTGATTAACTTATGGGAATGATAACAAAGATAGATTTAGTGAGATGTTTAAAGTAGGATTTCCTAAAACTATACTATGTATACCAAACAGACCCTACCTTTGATCTACTTACTTGGTTGTTCATTACTTGATAGATATTGATGTAGACATTGGTATTAGTGAGGAATATAGACTATCATTAGTCATTAGAAATAATAAACTAAGACTTAGTGAGAGTTGAACCAAGGTCACATCAAAGGAAAGCGCTGCCCAACATTCCAGTCGTCCACTTTAACAAGTGAGTGCATAGTTACTTTCATCTTACATATAGATATGAGATATTTAGATAATTAAATGTTATGTGTGTCTATTATCTGCAATATGTGTTGGATGAAACTATATGACATGATTTTACTCAATTTAATTATACAAGTATTTTCGTACTTATATATATATATATATATATATATATATATATATATATAGGATAGTGATGGGTGATGAGAGATGAGAGATAAAAGATGAAAATGATTACGAGAGGTCCTTAAACAATAAAAATATAGGAAATGCCATGACTTCCACTTGCAATGTTTGCGATGTAGTCATCTAACAGAGTATAAATGATAACTACAAACTAATCTAAACAGTCAAGTGGAACACTGCCATGTTTGCAACTTGTAGGTGATGAATTACGAGTTCAAGCAATGTACGAACAGTGTATTCATGCGATGTACTTAGGGGTGCAAACAAGTCAAGCTACTCGCAAGCTACTCGCGAGCTACTCGGGATCAGATCGTTAAAAGCTCGAACCGAAACCAATTTTAAACGAGCCCGAGCCGAGCTCGAGTTTAATGTTTAGCTCGTTTATTAAACGAGCTCGAGCTCGAGCCTATGTCATTAAGCTCGATTAGGCTCGCGAGCCTAAACGAGCCTTTATATAATATAATTTATTATTATTTATATATATTAAAATAAAAACGTATTAGGGGAATTATGGATTTAGGGTATTGGTAAACGAGCTCGGGCCGAGCTTAAGCTTATTTAGGCACGTTAGATAAAAAACGAGTCGATCCCGAGCCCGGGCCGAGCTTGTTTAATTCTTTACGAGCTCGAGCCGAGATCAATACAAGAAAGCTCGAATCGAGCCGAGCTCGAGCTCGAGCTTCATATAAATTAAACGAGCCCAAGCCGAGACTGGCCAGGCTCGGGCTTGGCTCGGCTCGTTTGCATCCCTAGATGTACTCTACTGAAATGTATTGCGGAGAAATCCTCAAAGTATTATTGTCAATGTGACGATAAGCGATGAACATTAGAAGAAGTCTTTAACGATGAAAACATAAAATGTGATGTTAGGCGATGAAACTTAGGAGAAGTCTTTAGCGATGAGCATATAATAAAATGTGATGTAAATGAAAATTTTTAAGATGGTTCCATCAAAATGATTATATAAGAAAATGAGGATGAGTAATTGGGTTCATTGTTTTTAAACATATTAACTATATTATTGTAGGATGAAAACCTTATGT
The DNA here is from genome assembly GCF_051521515.1 of Lactuca serriola. NCBI lineage: Eukaryota > Viridiplantae > Streptophyta > Magnoliopsida > Asterales > Asteraceae > Lactuca > Lactuca serriola. Next base: position 34,363,797 of record NC_136413.1, read on the forward strand.
AGTCATCAAGTTTCCCAACCTGACCCTCTCAGCTTCTTTATATCAAAGATAGCAATATAAATATACATAAATGATAAGAGATTCAAGGAGATGTAAAATGATAGTCTAAGATTATTTAAGGTCTTTTTATGCTTATGTTTTGTATCGGTTATGACATCCCAAACTTTTATAAATCAATGAAAAACATTTCCTCGTAAATACTTTTATGGGACCAAATTTTGTATTTATAAATAAACTATGTTATAAATAAACATAAATAATTTTTTTTTAAAATGATTGTAAAAATAGAGATGTCACAAGTAACAAATAAGATGCTATACAATTTTACTAAATAAAAATAATGTATATTAACAAATAAGATGCTACATAAGCTCGTTAAACGCTATACATCAACTAGAAAACAAGTTTATAAATTGTTTTTTGGTTTGTCTAACATGGCGAGCTAAATAAGCTCGAAAAATAGTTATTTGCAACATGTCATGCATAATTGCAGTTGCCAAATAGGTAAACCGCTATGACAAAGCGTAGATAGATACTTTGCGCAAGATTTAAGAACAATATAATTCTTAACTTCTTAGTAGTATGTATTATTTTTTCGATTATATATATATATATATATATATATATATATATATATATATATATATTATTACAATGTAATCTTTGTTGATACGCCTAATAACATACATGTTAGGTTCCGTGGAAATTTAGTAATGACATGATTTTTTGAATGGTAAAAACCAAGAAAGCGGAGCTTTTTGATTATATTGTTTCACAATCTTTTATTTGCACTACAAGAAACGTGATCATTAGCGGAGAGAGGGGTCACCGCTAAAAAGTAGATTTGTCGCCGCTAAAGCTATTAGGAGAGACCTGTCGTTGTAAAACAATCGTTGTTGTTGTCTTGCTGCAAATGCTTCATATGTCACCACCAATGCTCTTTGTCTCCACAAATGCTATGTCGCCCCTAATGCTTGTCGTCGTCGCTAATGCAATGTTGCCACTAATACCAACATGTCGCAGCTAAAATATTTTCCTTTTTTTTTGTTTAACATTAAAATTATAAAAAAACAATATAACATGCATAAAAACTGCTACGAAACTTAATTTTTCATAAAAATAGTTCGAAACATAACTGCACTTAATACTATATCTAATACAAATTGTTAATCCATAGACATCCGATCCAAAATATTCATCTAAACAGAGTGTAATATATCCAAAATACTAACCTAAACAAACTTTTCATAATTCCTAAAAATGTAGCTACTTGTCTTCATCACTCCCCTTGTTTCTTTCGTTTTCATTTCGTGACTGCTGGTCAGAATGAGGGAAAACCGGGATTTCTTGTTGTTTTTGCTTAAGGATAGTTTCCTTATCATATTAGATCAATATAAATTCGATTTTATGATATATATTTGACTATATTCTTGATCTAATTGAAGATATTTATTAATTAATAAAATATTTGTTTCCCTATGTGATAATTGATTAATTATTTTGATTAAATTGGTAAATTGTTTTGCAAGAAATCATTAAATAAATCAAATATGGATAATTATGTGATTAAATGTTAATTTAGATTATTTGTTATTTGATTCTTGTGCTTTGAAAAGTTTCATACTTTCCCTTTTAGGTTTAATAGTTTAAATTTGAACCCAAAAGTTTTGTTGTTTTGAAATTTAAATAGTTGAAACCCTAATGTTTTGAAAAAGGTTTCAAAACTTGCCCTCAAGTGTTGGAATTTAATTTTTGATTAATAGTTTAATTTTGATGTATATTTAAATTCTAAACCCTAATGTTTTGAAATGTTTCAAAATTTGCCCTCAAGTTTTGGAATTTAAAAGTTGATTAAAAGTTTAATTAGGAATGTTAAATTCTAAAACCCTAGTATTGTTTTGAAAAAGTTCAAATCACACCCTTATGGTTTTATTAATTAATTAAGGTGTATAATTAAAAGAGGTTTAATAAATCCATTAAAGTTTAGGTTAACAATTTAATTGAATTAAAAGTATAATTGTTAAATTAAACCACCTAGTATTTTAAAAGTGTAAAATACACCCTATACTATATATATAACATTAAAAGTCTAACATTATATATATGTATGAGTAAAAGTCAGTCTTACCGTTAGTAGGCCTCATTCACGAAGCTGGTCTATAAGGGGTGTTTAAGGAAATTGCCTATAAGATGGCGATTGAATGGGTATCCACTCTTACCCACCGCACTCTTGACTAGTGGAGGGTCGTTAGCCGAACGGGTAGGATAGGACGAAACCTTTCGTTATAAGTATAATGAATTATTAAAGTAACTAAATGTTTTCATAAAATTCCCAATCTTAGTTACTTAGGCAAAAGTGAATTGATGCAATTCCATGAAATTACACTTTGTGCCCTTGCAAAGACGTTAGTGGAGCGTGTGTGGTTTACTGGCACACTAAATGGTTTTAAGCAAAGGTAGCAAAGGGTGACTCAATGTTTGTCATAGTTCGGTGGAGCGTCTGTGGTTTACCGGCACCTCGAATAGGTGACTGTAACATGTGAGGGAACCATGTAAGTTTGCATGGTTATTCACACCCACTTTGTGATCCTCGGTATCCCAGTCACAAACAAGAGGGGCATATCGAGATTTAAACATGCCATTGAAAGTTCAATGAATCTCAAAGGATCTAGGAGTTTTCATAGATTTAAAACTTAAATTTCTTCTTCGTTTTTCATGGTGGAAATTAGTGAATCGTCATTCACTTACCTTCAAATGTTCTGCAATTTGGGTTACGGCATCCCTCTCCCGAGTTGTAGAATGTTGTGTTGGGTCCTAGCCTTAGTATCTCATTTGGGTGATTTACTAAGGACTCAATCAATCAACTAACTTGAATTTGTTTTCTCCCGTTTTGTAGATGTCAAAGTTCGACAACTATGGTCTTCCCAAATCCCGTGGAACAAGCATTCCACATGAAGATGGTATTCCACGATTCGATCGAGGGACAAGAGATCATGCTTCACTTCCTCCACTTCCTCCAATTATTCTCCCTAACCCACAAGTTCGAAGACTTGAAAAGTTCAAGCTCACTCAAGCCCTTTTGGCAAGTAAACATAAAGAAGGAAAGTCGGTGTGTGCATACGTCCTAGGGATGAAGTCACACATTGATAGGTTAAGAATGATGGGATCTGTTGTCTGTGAGGAGATGGCTGTTGATTGGGTTCTTCAGTCACTTCCTAACTCGTATAGTGAGTTCGTAAGAGAGTACTATAAGATGAACCACGACGTGACCCTTATAGATCTCACCTACATGCTTATTGCCGCTGAATCTGCAATGGTTTGGCGTAATAGAAAAGCAAAGTTGATTGGTGAATCTGCCTTCAAGACCTCTATGGATATAGACAATGGCAACGAAAGACATGCTATGATCGAAAAGTTTGATCATAAGAGAAAGGCAATGTCTGAAGTAGTTCCATGTCATGTTCCAAAAGAGTCAATTTGCTTTTATTGCCAAGGGAAAGGGCATTGGAGACGAAGCTGCCCCATTTACCTAAGAGATCTAAGAGATGGGAGAGTCAAAACGTATGGCTCTAATATAGGTAAAATCCATTAACTAACTCTTTTGAGCTTCTATTCTAGATTCTTAATACATAATGTGATAAGATTACAATTGATGTTTTGCAGGATCGAAGAAAAGAAGGGAAGCTTAAGGGAAGAAGTGAGCAGAATCTAACCGTGAAGGAATGGATTTCGATCGCATTTCTCGAAGATTAGATTCTTGAGCTACTACTTAGAGTTACAATTAGATAGCTAAGAAAGATGTATTAGCATAGTTTTTCAATGAATTGCATTGTAAGGACAAAATTTTTCCGCAATAAAATAAATTTTGATTTTATATTATTTATTTATCCTTGCAATTGCGTATATGAAAAATTGATGTTTGAATGTTTCTATTATTAGCAATAATGGATTTGATTCTTATTATGTTATTTATGGAAAGTCGAGAGTTTACCAAATAGGGAGAGTTTCTCATCGCCCAAGTTTCAGTTGGACAGAAACTTGGAATCATGCAACTTGGTTGCACGATGAATGAGAAATTTCATATTTGGAAATTAGACTAATTCATTGACAAAGTGTCGAGTGAAGGACTAGGAGATCGAGTACACAAAGTTGTGTGCTGATCAAGTCCACCACAAGAATAATAAAGATATTCGTCATGATTTACTAAAGGTTTAGTAAATGTAATTATACTTACAAGATTAAGTGTAATTCTGAATTGATTGAAAAAGTTTAAATCAAATAGCAGAACGAATAAGAAGAATCAAGTAGGCAGAAAGATAAAAGTTTCTCCATTCTAAGAAGAAGGGAGAGTAGCTTTTATGCTTTATGATAGGTCTTAATGATTAAGAACCATATCTCAATTGATCCTCTAAGTGAGTCTTAGTACAATTGCATGTCTAAGAAGAGGATTCAAGAATTGAAGAAATGGTTAAATCAAGAAGTCAATCATACTTCGTTCCAAAACAAGTCTTAGAGTTAAGATTGTGACATTGAGTTATAAGTATTAAGAAGGTTTATAACATTCATCAAATGCGGAAAGTTGTGATGTCTTGGATAAGACAAAGACCAACTAGGACCAATTTATGAAGTGTTTTGATAAAAACTACACTAACTCTTGAATATTTGTTTGTCAAGAAATGTTTATTGACAAGAGAATCTTATATGTCAAGGAGTGAGTGGGAGTCTTAATGGTCTTGAAAGGTTTCAAGAACAAATCAAATAAACCTTATCGATCATCACTAGCACACGAGTTGAGGTTTACAACCTATCGTGTTGACATTATTTTGTTTCTGTGCCAATCCAATCGAGTTAATTATGCATGTGAGCTCTATGAGTTCTCATTTTGAACGCATAAAAGGCAAGGCACCTTAATCAATGAAAGGTACATTGATTGGAAAGGGTGAGTTGCTTAACTACTTGGAAGATGTGGTGGGCAGCTGTGCTACCATAAGGCAAGAAATCGAGATTAAGAAAGTTCGATCCATATGAGTTTGAATTTGTCGTAAACTTTGGTTTTGACAAATTCACATGGATAGGAACAAATACACCGTTTAAATCTAAGTGTCATAAGATTTCCTACTTCATGAAAATGATTGTGAGGAAATGCTTTCACTAAGAAAGATTTTAAGAAGATAGTGATTGTAAAATTGCATTCTCGAATTCGATTATGGTTATGGTATCCTTTTCCATAATTTGAATTGTGAGGTTTGGCAATTAGTCTTAATTGTTTAGACACACATATGAACTATCTATGGCAAAGGTGTATAAGTTCAAGAAGCCTTGATAAAAGATTATCAAAGCATTAAGTATTTGAAACATGGACTTAAGAAATTCAATAGGAATTGCTTTTTCTGAAAGTTAAGCTGTTTCTAAATACATGTCGAAGCTAGTGGGAGCATAAGTGTTATGTTTTATAATAATCATCATGATAGTGGGAGCATAAAAGTCATGATTGTATGATTATTAAGGCACGTATTGCAAGTTGGCAATATTAATTATAGAAAACAAGAGTTATACCTTGCAAAGTCGTAAGGGTTGTAAAGTTGTTTTGCTATAATTAAGGGAGAGAATATTATGCTTCATTTCAAATCTAAAGGATTAGGTTGAGAAATGTTAATAAATTTAGTCAAGGGTATATAGTGTGTTCTTAAAATTTTGATTATGATTACGGCATTCCTCTTCACAATTCGAATTTTGAGAACATAGATAATAAAACATTATGCATCGTGTCCCATACGCTTCGAGTATAGGATCGATTGCAAATGCTTTAATGCTTGACCATTCTAAAATTTTCCAAATGTCTAGCGCATTTAGAGGGAAAAAGGACAAGAATCGGTTTTGACTAATATAATTAAACAATTATCAAAGGACAATCCAAAGTTCGCCGAGGATTGGTTGCTTGTGAGTAGTTGGAAGCATGGTATTGGATGGACCATATCGACATTATTATGAATAGAAAAGATTCTATTAAGGATGAGTTGTCATATGGAAAATATGGAAATGTTTCCATATTGGATGGACCATATCGACTTTATTACGAATAGATATCATTCTATTAAGAATGAGTTGTCATATGGAAAATATGGAAGCGTGTCCATATTGGGAATTGAATATTGAAAAATCTATGTCTAAGATTAGAAACTTTTATGCAAAAGGATGTTCAAAGGAATGTACCTTGAGTGAGAAACATCATATCTAAGGAATTGTTTTGTAACAATCTCCGATAGAAGACTTTGTAATATCATTGGCAATAGTCTTTGTGACTTTGGTGCAGTGACATTACGAAAGGATAGTTGCATAGAACGTTAGAATAAGTAGCAAGAATTTGATATTCTTTCACTTATGAAAAAGGATTTGGAGTTGTGAAATGAGTATGATTGGAAATGTGTTCAATGTGATCTATTTCACAAAGTAAGAACCATAAGTAAACATTGTGTGCATGCTAGGAGCATGGGACAAGTGTAATAATTCAAGTAAGAAGTTGATTACCCAAAACGACAAATAATGAGTAATCGATATGGTGATAAATAAAAGGTGTTTTATTTATACTCAAAGGTTTTAGGCCATATGGGATTAGTATTATTCTTGTGTTTCACATTTGCATATTTTGACTTCTAGAATAATTTAATTGGTTAAGAACAGTCAAATTATTCGAACGGGCCACAGTCGTTCATATGTTGGAAGTAGGTATGAATGAAGACTGTCGTGAATTGGTTTGTGGATTGTCTAAAAGAGTATTAGACATAAGCAAATGTTTGCTGCAACGTTCATGAGTGCTTATGAATATGAATTTGAGCATTGGATTAAACCCACACTCACTTGGATCACTCCATGAATTGTATCATGAGTGATTGGTGAGACGATAACATCTTATATTCTTGAAACCGAGATGTGTGAGTTGTATCTTGCAAGTCAGTTGCACATTGATAATATGTAAACGCACTAGTAACTTTGTGTTATAAAACATATTGTTGTGTGTGATTCGGTGAGTGAGTGCAAGCAAGCATTGTATCAAAGTTTATCCGTTCCTTTTATCCAAAGTAGGATAAAAGCGATATCTTTGGGCCCCTCGATGGTTTAGTGATGACAAACGTAAATGCTCGGCCGGGCTAGGGCTAATTTGATTTGTTCAATTAGTCAGTCGTCATAAATCGGGAATCGAGATATAGTACAAAGAGAATGATTTGAAATCATGTCTCATACTATATCTAGAATGGAGGAATATATGATCCCTTATCTAAAGGACACGCGTATCTGATAGGATCAAAGTTGACAGCGGCTTTAGAAAGCTACGATTGCAGATCAGAATCTGAAGTCATACGCATAATAGTTATTAGACTTATCCAAGTGGGAGACTGTTGGATTAGTGTCTAAGTCCATAACTATTTTGGTATGTACTTGACCTGATGGTTCATGGTCCTTTTGGGTTGCCTTCACCAAAGCAACTTGATAGGATGAATTATGGAGAAAAAGGATTAAATATGATTTATTAATATATTATGAGAATAATATATTAAAGGAGAAATCATATTGTTTAATTAATATTAGTCAATAATTAATTGGTAATTGATTTTGTGACTAAAAGAGATTAATTAAACTTAAGGGACTGGAATTGTAATTATAAGATAATTGCAATTTGGGCCATGGATTGCCTTGTATTAAGGGGTGGACGAATTTTATGGGGAAGCCCATAAGGAAATCGTCCAAGGCCTTAATTAAAGGAGTCTATGGGTTGCTTAGGGCTTAAGCATCCAAATTAGGGTTTCCTTGTTAGATAACCCTAATAGCCTCCTATATATATATATATATATATATATATATATATATATATATATATATATATATATATATATATATATATATGACCCTTATGACCCAAAAACGTGGCTAAGACTTCTCTAGGGTTTGTAGATTTTTTTGGGCAGCCTCCATCCTCTCTCCTCTTCATCCTCTTGCTTATGGTGTTTGTGAACCATTAGAGGAGTGACAATTGTGATTTGGTTTTAAGTTTCCTACAAATGCATTGTACTTTAAAAATTATATTGTTTATACTTTTTAAGCATTGTACTTTTGAATATATTTATTTATTTATAATATCATATTTTATCCTATTATAGCATTGTACTTTACAATATTTTTGTTATTTAATAACATTATACTTTAATTATTATATTGTTTTTTTATTTGAGCATTGTACTTTTGTATATATTCTTTTTATTTATAGTATCATCTTTTATTCTATTATAACAGTAGGTGTAAAACTCATGTATTACATGGGTTAATTAAAAAAATTAAATATAAATGTCTAAATATTTAAGAACTTTGGGTTTATAAGAAAATAAGAAAAATAATGAATTATTAAAATGAATTTTTTTTATCTTTTAAATTTAAATAAATAAACAAAATAAACTAATGAGTTTTAATTTGGGAATTTTGAAAGAAGAAGGTAAGTCCATTAATGAAATTGATATTCATTTATTACTACATTTATTATAATTATTACATTAAATTATTATGTAGAATTTACTAAAATAGAAAAACCCATAAAATGAAATGTGGAAACGAAATTAATTCAAAATAACTACAAAATGACATTTGACAAATTGAATGAGAGTGTGACATTTGACAAAAAAAACATTCATTTATTAAAGTAGATTATACTTTACAATATTTTTGGAAAGTACGATGCTATAATGGAAAAAAAAAAGTTTGTGTATTTGTATGTAATTTGGAAAGTACAATGTTATGATGCAAAAAAAATGAAAAAAAAATAGTTTGTAAAGTAGAAAATATTTTTTTTCAATTTTTTTTCATTATAACATTGTACTTTCCAAGTTGCATACAAATACACAAACTTTTTTTTTTATTTTTTTCCATTATAGCATTCTACTTTCCAAGTTGCATACAAATACACATTTTTTTTTCATTTTTTTTTCTACGATAGCATTGTACTTTATACATAAATACACTTAAACATGCTTCCTACACATATTGCATATTAATTATAGCATCATACTTTTTTTTTCATTTTTTCCATTATTGCATCCTATTGTTTTTTCAAATATTTCCATACATATATTCATTATTGTTGAAACATGAAAAGTGAATCTCTAGCAATCATAAGCAATTAAGGTCTCATGTAAGCTAAGTTCGAGATGAGTTGAAGTTCTGAGATGAAGATCATTCCGATATGAAGGGCAATTCCGAGATTAATAGTCTGTTCAAGCATTTAATGTATTTTGTCTTATTATTGATATAACATTTCATAGGACTTACTTTTGTGTATCTTTTAGATATCAGTTTTTCATATATTGATTATTATCCAGTCCTAGGAATGTATCACAGTTTGTACTATGTTCCCCTTCCTCTTTATAAGGAGTGACTATTTTCACCATTAATGTGCAAGTGAACAATTCAAGTTTTACACTAAGAATAACAAATATTCTCTTCACGTCATTTTCACTTTTCCTTCAAGTCAAAGTTCTTTCACAACATTCTTCTTGTTCCTTAAATATCTTTCCATTGATTATACTCTAAGTTTTCTTCATTTATTATCTTAAATACTTTGTTGAATATCTTTTTCAAGTCTTAACTGTTATTACCATATTCGACGAGAACCTTCATCAAGAGAAGACGTAGATCTTAAAGATTAAATCAAGGTTTGAGTTTTCAAACCTTGTCCTTGCGCATTAACTACTTGTTCTCACAAATGGTATCAGAGCTTGAGTGGTTGTCCTTTGAATCCATAAGAACAAATTATAGTTTATTTGAAATTACCTTGGTATTTCAGTCATTTATATGTTTAGGATAAAAGTTCTTCTATATACCACTTCTGCTTTAATATCTTAACTTCAATGGCTGCTAATTCTCAACAAACATATTCAATGTAAATAGCAAATAACATGGGTTTCCCTTCTCATGCACCACTGCTAGTTGTTGAAGAGTATGTTCACTAGAAAGTCAGAATGGAAAGATTCTTACTTGGTAAGGAAAAAGGTGAAGCAATATGGAGATCCATGAAAGAAGGTCCACATGTTCCAGTCAGACAAACTGTGAGAGATGTTGTTGCAACTCCCATGGGCCAGGAAGAACAACGTCCATCACCTCTTACTGCTAATGACATGGAGAAACTGCATGCAGATCAAGTTGCATTTTCGAAGATGGTGTTCGGTGTTCCTCCTTCTCTCTTTGAGCACATTAAGTTGTGCAAATATTCTAAAGAGATTTGAGACACTCTCTAAGACCTCTTCGAGTGATCAGAAAACATGAAGGATAAACAGTTAACATCGGTCGTGAACGAGTTCGATACTTTCACCACAACTCCCGGTGAATCAGTTGCCTCGGCCTCCAACAGATACCGAATCATCATCAACAACATGACAGCTCATGGGATTGTTCGAACTCCGCTAGAATACAATATTAAGTTGATCAATAGTCTTGGTAAAGGTTGGGGAAATGTGAAATCATGTCTTCAGAGTAATGGATCTCTAAAGAAGCTGAAGCTTTACCAACTGTTTGATGAGCTTTAAGGACATGAATCAAATGTTTATCAAACATTGAGAGAACTCTCAAGAGGTCCTCTTGCTCTTGTTAGTTCTTTTGATCCTCAAGTCTCGAACCCCTCTATTTCGGAACCTTTCAAAACTGTTATCCCTCCTATTCCATTTGCTCATCCCACTCCACCAGATCTACCTGTTCTTGCTAATTCCAACTATCAGTTTGATGGAGACCTTGACCCTGAAGCGTTGAACCCTGAACTTCGCTTTCAACAAGAGTTTGTTTTTCTTTCCATGAAATACAAGCGACCCTGAAGCGATGAACTCCGAACTTCCCAGGCCTTTGGATGGTCCTTATGCACCTAATTCTTCGAGGTATCTCTGGAAAGCATAGAGGCACTAATACGATGAGCAAGGATTGGATCAATGTGGTTTATAGAATTTACTCTAGGAGAACAAAAATTATGGATCTGACTGAGGTCTTGTGGTAAGACTTTTGGAAATTTTTCATGAAGAGGAAGCCTCAAGAAATCTCAAGTCCGAGGTTCTGGGCTCTGACACTTCAGCAAATGTACCGAGAAAGACAAGAGCATATTCCAATCACCACAAAATCAAAAGAGTTATTCTTATCCTTTAAAACTATAAAGACTTACAGACTTCTGAACCAATCATCTTTCGGACCGACACGTAGACTACCACAACATATGTTGGCCACTTTACCTTGAAATATCATTTAGAGAACTCGACTATGTATGACCCAACACAGTTCATCCCAGTCTCTGCTGAGCCCACCTCGGATGTTTTCAAACCAGTCTTGGCTGGTGGCAAGAAGAAGAAGGTAGCCAAACGAAAGACTTCTCCCATCAAGCCAAAAACCAAAAAGAGAGCCAAAGTCAATGATTCATCTCAAAAGGAATCTATCAAAGACATTCCGACTGACTCTGGTCATCCGTTCACCCCCTAAGGCCACTCTTCCAAAGTACCCTTCGAAACTTTAATAGCACATGCACACACCCACGGGGAGTCTCCTCATAATCCACCCTCACCTTCCCAAAAAGGTGATGCCGGTGTTAACAAAAGTTCCTTGCACCCCTTGGAACACACTCACGATTCATCTTGGATATCCCTCCTCTTTCTACACAAGCACGACCAGAGACCCCTGTCTCAAATCCTAAGCTTTCTGAAGCTAGGTTTGTCCCTCCGACTTCAGGAGCCACAACTGGTCTGATACCTGGCTCAGGTTAAAGACGACCATGTACTAATGATCCAAATTGGTTAAATTTTGTTAACAGGGCTCACACAAGCCATCCAGAGCTTACTCATTCCCAAGTCGAAGCAACTCTCATCTCTATGAGAAATAAAGCTATTAAGAGCAATCTTCCATTTATTGCTCCCTTCGACAAAGTCACAGATAAAGTGTTTGCATCAGGAGAAACTCATCAAGACACCATCATCTCGGATGATCCTCCAAAGTCTTCTCACCATAATGCCTTTCCATCCTGATCCTGATGAAGAACACTCAACCGAGTTCATGTTCGATGACGACAGTGCATCCATTTCAGCTCCTCCCGTCTTCTCTTCATTTCACGCTCTACAAAAGCCATCATCATCAAGACCCATCTATGATTTTGGACTTTCGTCATCATCTTCGGAGCCTTTTGATGAAGAAATCCACATTGATCACCAAGTCCACATTACACTTGGAGGTGAATTCGAATCAAACTCTCCCAAAGAAACTCCAAAAGAAAACAATACTACTCCTTCAGAACCTCTTGTCAACAAAGATGGTGATAAAACTAAGTCTGAGAGTTCCACCTCGGATACTGGATCATCAGCCGAAAAATATACTGATCCATTTGCCTTGTTGGAACTCCGAGACAAAATTTCTACTATTTTTTCCAAGGTGGAGTCGTTAGACAAATCTGTGGCAATGCTCGACTCCAAACTTGATGCCAAAGTCAGCCTCGACACCAAGCTTGATGCTATCCTCCAATCCTTGTCTGAAGTCAAGAAAGTTGGGCCCTTGGATGCTGAAAGGGCAGAACAACTAGACCAACTTATCTCCTTGAGGTTCAAGCATACCTTGGAAGAAGTGGAACAAAAGTATAACTCCAGCCTTGATCACCATATCGACATCACCTCGCCAATGTTGAAAATACATGAAGACATGATCAGTGCCACAAACAAACTGATCAAGCAAACCCATGTAATTAGGCATGACAAGTAGATTCAGAGGTTGGAGAAGGAGATCAAAAAGAAAGACGATATGAATCTCATCATGCAGCATGTCCTCCTCAAAATCCTTTGAGCCTGTTGGAATATAGTTGATATTTCGAACAACAAGTTCGATGGGATGGTCTCCATTCTTTCCTCCCTGTTTGATCATTTAAAAGCTCAAGCTCGTACAGTCGAAGCCTATGATTCCCTTACCAAGCAGATGAACACAAGCTTCTAAAAAGTGTTCGATAGGGTTTCTGAATTTAAAGAAGCTACCAAACTTGCCTCGAAAGTTAGGCCCTCCGATGCAAGAGGGGGAGAAGAACCAAGCAGAAGGGTCACACCATTTATTGGAAACTTGCCTTAGAGTTCATTCTCTGAGATGAATCAGATGATGATGAACTTCAAGTTTTGTCTAAGATTATCCCTTCGGATGATGATGATGATGATGAAGTCAAGTTTATCACCAACGCCGTGGTTGGAATACAAGCTCCAAGAAAATATCCAGCGAAAGTTATTTCAGAGGAAGAAAGAAGGATATGGTATGCTATTTCCTGGCCATCAACCTTGGTAGATGTTGTTAAAAGAAGCCGTGAATTAGCTAAGACAAAGACAAAGCTCACAATTGATGCATTCCAAGCTACCCAGTCCATGCTTCCTTCGATCCTCTCTCCAAGAATAGTTCTTGTTAATAAAGGTTCTCCTCTTCGGAAGCCTGACAACATCCTGGAAGAGCCTCTAATTCCTCCTCCACCAGAGTTCACAATTAATGAAAACATTCAAGAAGTCATTGCTGAATTGAACAAAGAACAAGACAAAGGGAAAAAGCATGTCTTGGAACACAACAGCCCTGAGTGGACATCCAAGAAGTCCAAAAGATGATCACAAGCCCAAATAGATCAAGCCCTTGAATATAGCAATCGAATCCAAGCTCTTAAAAATAATCTGAATGCAACGTTGGGCTTATCCATACTTTGTCGTGAAGGGATAATCCATGATCTGAACATTGTGTCATTCATGTATTATGATCTACCAACGCAAGATGCAGACCAAATTCATCTCCCAATTTCTCCCTATGAAAGATTCTACATCAAGTTTGCTCAACTCCACCCAGATGATGATCCTCAAACGATTGTCAGAATAGAAAGAGCAAGATTGAAGACTTTCTATTCCATGAATGCACAACCTCAAAAGGAAAGTGTGGTCTCGGAAGAGAATCACAAGAATTTATGGGGTTGGACGGAAAGTTCTAAGAAAATTTGACTTGAACTGCATTCTGCACATGTACTACATCTTTTGGAACAAATCAAAGTAAATCACCATCATGGACGCAGACTTCCCTTCCATTAATCCAAACGATATTTTGACGATTGTTGCTCACTTCCGAACTCGCCAAAATGATCAAATGAGCATTACAACTTATAGTGCTGCAATGAACTATCTCAAGGACTATGTTACTGAGTTCTGCCAATGTGACTTCAAGCTTGCACATCTGTTCGGAACTTAAATTTTTTGGCCAAGATCGACTACATGCTGCCTGAACCAGAAATTCCGGCATAAGGGCCAATTAATGAACGGTGTTGGGATACGTCTATGTCGCACCCCAAAACCTAAACGACAGAAATGGTTTGGGGCGGAGGACGTCATGTATAGTATCACAACATTGCATAATAGTAAACAAGCAACAACATTATCTATTGCATTAATAATATAATTTTAATACAAGTGTGTTCTGTGTATAGTTTATAAGACACCAAAAATGAATAATAAAAATAAACACGAGTTTTGAAAGCTCCATCTTCTCAAAACCTGGTCATCGGTACCTGTCTACTGGTGACCTGAGAATACAAGTTATTTTGAAAGAATCAACATTAAAGCTGGTGAGTTCATAAGTATTTTAGTGTCATTGATTGTATGAAAGTGTTTGAAAATGTTTGATGTAAATGTTTGTAAGTGTCTGTAGTAAATGTTTGTATCTCCTAGAAAATCCTATATTTTCTACTAAAAAGAGGCCTTCTACCACGACCCGAATGTTCTGTATGTTGTTTGTTTGTAAAAGTGAGTGTTTTCCCAAACATGACTATCATTACCAAAATATAGTTTACATTACCGTTTATGTGAGAAGATCACAATGTGAATTCAATGGGAAAAATAAAGATGTACTGTAGTATTGTATATAAGTAACTACCAATGTACTAACTACCTTAAACCAGTTTGTTTAATTAAGGTAAAAAGTGATAAGGTTGTAACCATACTTGATCGACTACTGAAACACGATGCTCGAAGGCGTCAAAATGGTATGGCATTCGTCACCTATAGAGCTGCAGGTCCCACTGTAGCTAGCAACAAGGTGTAGGACGGTCAGTCCCGTATAGATCTATACACAAACTCATGCTCTCCCTCCAGGAGACTCTGGTTACAAAACGTGACACAACAGTAGATTTCCATGCCATGAAGTAGTGGCTCACATTAATGCTATAGTATTCTAGTGTTTGTATAATATGTTCTAGTGTATTGTATGTTCTCTTGGTTCTAGTGTATACTATGTTCTCTTGTATAGTGTAGTGCATGTTCTCTTAGTTTCACAATCTGTTTCGCATAATAGTAAGTTTGTATTTGACTCATGAATGAACTGACTCGTGTATGTTTCATTGTACTAGAAATGGTGAGTAGTGAACCTCTAAAATATACCTATTATAGTTTACTAGTAATGTTGTTTGAATGACTGAGTATGTTTGTACACCTTTGCTACCCAAAGGTGTTGAAATGATGTAGGAAATTTTATATCTACACACATATACATAATATATAACTAAGATTCAAACGAAACTCGGACAAATAACCGGATACCCTAAGTTCACAACCAAACAAGGAACAGGAAATAAAGTGAGTTATCAGTCCTAAGTCCTTTCAACCTTACTTATATAACTATATCTATATAGACATGGTTTTGAAAATATATAAGTTTAAAAGAGTTTAATAAAAGTTTTTAACCATTTGAATGGTAACATATGACTTGATGTCAGTTTATAAAATGTTTTGGAAGAGTTTGTTTGATAAAACAGTTTGAAGTATAAGGAAATCCACTTGTTTGATAGTTATTAATCACATGTGATTGATATAACAACTATAATGTTATCAACTTGTATCCCCCCATAAAGGCATTTAAAATCATTTAAAAGGTAGATTAAGGGGGTATGAACTCACCTGTAGTGAGTGATGCGAATGTAAGTCTCGAGCACAAACGGATCCTATAAGGCATATAATGATACATATATGTATGTAATTAGTGTATATAAAAACTAATCATGATAGGGAACCACCTTAGGGACTAGGAAACACTTGAATTGGAGTGTTACAATCTCATATGATTGCATTAAGGGGGTTTACGGCTAGGCCTGTCGAAAAAACCCGAAACTCGTTCTACCCACCCGACCCGTTTTCGAATTCAGGTAGAATGGGTCGGGTAGAACGGGTAACGGGTATGAACACTTGGGTAATAGGTTAACCCAATAATAATATAGGTTGGGTTTTAGGTATGAATATTTATTTTCGGGTATACCCGAATTCGTTTTTAAATAATACCAAATATACAATGCAGTCACGTATGCACACTTCAAATAAAACAAAACCCTTTGTTTCCTTCTTATGAACGACGGCTCGATAGTCGATGCAAACTTGCAAAGGGAATACGACGTTGAAGCTGAAGTCCTGAACCGTCATCACAATTCTCAGTTTCTCACTATCACATAGAATGGAATTAAAAAAATACATAACATATTATAATGATTTGTATTGTTATTATATATGTACTTGTTAATTGTATGGAGTATTTTCCTACCCGATTCTTTATTAAACCAACCAACATGTAAAAATAATATATATATATATATATATATATATATATATATATATATATATCTCAATAAGTGTCATTTAAGAAATCTTTAGGTATACCCGATAATTACCCGACCCGACCTCAAACCCGAATACCCAAAACACGAAAACCCGAATTACAATATAGGTCGGGTATCGGGTATTATTTTCTTAAGGAAATACCCGTTCTACCCGACCCGTTCTACCGGAAATCCGAAAATTTTACCCGTTCGACACCCCTGTTTACGGCTATACAAAGGGGTTCACGGCCATGGAGTTTATGGCCATGGTGTTTACGGCCAAGGTGTTTACGGTCATGGGAGTTTTCGGTCAAAGATGTTCACGGCCAATGAAGATCTTGAGGAGGGTTTACGGCCAAGGGAGATGCTCATGCCCGTAAACTCTTATTGTACTTGGGAAATGGTTGTTTTCAAGGGTGTATGTTAAGAGCTTATATAGGATAACTAGTACATGGAAAGATACTTACATTTTGAAGTTTGAAGGAGGTGTTGACAGTCCAAGAACTAGTATGTGTTCTTGGTGTAAGTGATGAAGATTTGAAGATCTACCCAAAAGAGATGAAATCATGGATGAAATCATAGGGTTTCACTAGATTTAAGCAAGGTACCAACAACAAATGGAAGAAACACTTACTTACTTGAAGATCAAGATGAAAACTCTTGATGATAGTTGAGAGAGAATCGAGTTTCTTGAGTTGGAAGTGTGAGAAGTGGTGAAAACTGAAGGAATATCATGTATATAGGAGGAGTTTACGGCCAGCCAAGAGATTACGGCCGTAATCTCTAGTTTACGGCCGTAAACTCCAAGACTTGGAGTTTTCCGGCTTGAATGCTGCACCATGAACTCTAGCAAATACTTCCTAACACTAATTATTTGAATGTACTAGGCTTAGAACACTCAAACAGACCCTAAACAATACTAAAAGATAGCAGAAACAAGTCTGACTATGATTGAATTGAATGGATGTACATAATAGAAATTTCGGGTTGTCACATCATCCCCTAGTTAAAGAGAATTTCGTCCCGAAATTTGAGTTTAAGCAATCACAAATAATTAAGCGAAAAGATAAGGATATTTCAGTTTCATTTGATCCTCACGCTCCCAAGTGAATTCAGGTCCTCGCTTGGCATTCCAGCGAACCTTCATTATCGGGATACGGCTTTGCTTCGTTTGCTTGACCTCTCGGTCCATGATTTCTACTGGTTCTTCCACCAAGTTGAGGCTCTCGTTGATCTCAATCTCGTCGAGTGGGATTACAAGAGTCTCGTCGGACAGACACTTTTTCAAGTTCGAGACGTGGAAAGTAGAATGTACGTTACTAAGTTCGCGAGGTAGTTTGAGTTTGTAAGCTACAGGGCCAATTCTAGCGATAATCTCGAAAGGCCCTACGTATCTTGGATTTAGCTTTCCATGCTTTCTGAAACGTATGAAGCCCTTCCAGGGTGAGACCTTCAATACAACACGGTCAACAACCTGAAATTCCAACGGTTTCCTTCTCTTGTCTGCGAAGCTTTTCTGTCGGTCTCTAGATGCTTTTAATCGTTCACGGATTTGAACGATCTTCTATGTCGTTTACCGAATGATTTCCAGACCTATGAGGGTGATGTCAGGAACGCGTCCTTTAGCTAACTGTGTGTCACCCACCTCAGCCCAACACAGAGGGGATCTGCACTTCCGGCCATAGAGGGCTTCAAATGGAGCAACCTTTATGCTCGTGTGATAACTATTTTCGTAGGAGAAATCAACAAGGAGTAGATGAATATCCCATGCCTTTCCAAAGTCAATCACATAGGCACGCAACATATCTTCCAAATTTTGAATAGTCCTCTCACTTTACCCGTCGGTTTGCAGATGGTAGGTTGTACTCATGTCCAACCTAGTTCCTAGGGAACTTTGTAGCGACTGCCAGAACCTTGAAGTGAATCTACTATCTCTATCAGAGATAATGGATATGGGAACACCATGCAGTTGTATGATCTCCCTAATGTAGGTCCTAGTTAGTTTCTCCATCTTGTCAATTTCTTTGACACGCAGGAAGTGTGCGGACTTGGTTAACCTGTCTACGATCACCCATATGGTATCGAGACCACCCGTATGTGACAACCTCATATTCACGGCTAGAAAAGATCGATTTTGTTTATGCTTTATAAAAATCAGAGTACTTCTTTTCATAAAAATGTTGCGGAATTTGTTTCCTGAGAAATACGATAAATACGTTATCAAAACATTTTCGAAGAAACGTATTTTATTCATTTTAAAACGTTTGGGATGTCATCGTTAGTACAAGAACATAAGCATAAACGGAACTTACATTTATTTACACTAGTGATCTACATCTCTTTAATCTCTCAGCGTAATTGATGAGTTATAAAACAAACTTGAAGATCGATTAGATCTTTGTAACAGGTATTACGATGAACATAAAACAATAAATAAGACAAGTATGGATCAAAATATGTCGAATGATTAGATCAAATAATCCTCAACAGAGCTCGACTAAGAACTTCCATTGTAGAGGATTTAGGGTTACAAGAACGATAATAAAACTTCTGAATAATGCTCTAATCGTTCTATTCTATTGTTACTATCGTTTTTCTAAGATGCATGCAAGCACCTATATTTATATACAACCCTACTAAACTCACGGATGGACAGGCCCATACCGGAGATACAAAAATGGACTAGCTAACGAGCCCAATAGACGCAACACTTAATACAAAACACGACCCAACAATCTCCCCCTTTGCGTCAAATTGGAGCGAGACTACTTCTTCTTCGGGCCAACAGCGGGAGCCTTCTTTACAGTATCAAACAGACGTGTGATAAGAGCGAGAATAGTCTGTCTAAACCGAATGTACTATTGTATCATGTCATCGACGTACTTGACATCATCCGCTGAGTTTTGCTTGCATCTATGGATGATCCCCAAAACATGCTCTAAGCAAGCAGTGGTGTAGAGGTGTTTATCAGCCAAGGCGAAAAGACATTTCTGTCCTTCGTTCCTGGTGAACATGACCGAATTCCTTCTCGAGTCAATTCTTCCCATCTGCATTTGGTTCAGATCACTGGCAGAGCCAACAGGAGATATTTTTGGTTTCTTCTTAAATATGCTTGCAATCTCCTGATCCATCAGTGCAACTTCCATGATGTAGCACACTAGCATCCTCTTGAGATGGTCGATGATCGGACCATATTCAGCTTCGTTGGTGAGAAGGATGTTGTGCAAGATAATCCAATCATGGGGATTAAGGTTTGGAAGATCTGCAAGGGAAATAGCATGTTCGGTTTTGGCAGATCCCCAAAGTACCTTGAACCGAATGTTGATGAAGTTCCCTTCACTATACGGCTTCAAGACCCGAACGTTGATAATTTTCTGAGCGCTCCAAGTCTGATACTGAGGTTGAGCAGCCTTCAGATAGAAATTAATTAAGTCCCGATCAACCTGTGGATGAGGATGAGGGAACTCAGCAACGTTGGAAAAGGCATGAAAGATAAACGCATTTCGGGTCAGTGACATGTCAAACTGAGAGTCGACAGTGTTGGAACAATCAAAAGAGATTACAGGTTCCAGCCACAAGATACTCGGTGTGTCAATGGCTTCTTTTATCATCCTCTCGAGAGTCCAGGCAGGAAAAAGAGTTTTCCTACTCTCAAGAAGGTCGTGGGCTTCCTTCTGTTTACGTTCGGCTTCTTCAGCCTCTCTTGCCACACGAGCACTGATATCAACCTCATTGCGTCGACTTCTACGTTTCAACAAGTCGGCAATAGTTTCTTTGTCTTCTTCCTCTTCTTCCTCAGCAATATTTTTGCCTTTGTCTTTCACACCAGAACCAGAGGCTTGGCCTACTGGAGAAGGTTCGGTAGTGTGAGTTGCTTTGGAAGTAGGAGGTGGTTGAGACATTGTTTCCTTCTCTCCCCCTTGTTTCGGAATGGACACGAAATCAAGGAGCCCTTTGATTTTGCTGAGCAGGGCAAGGGCGGGAGCGAGCTTCTCTGCAAGGGTACGCCTCACAGAATAGTTAAGGATAGGATCATGTGCTTCGAGGATGTTGGAGATGGCAGAGTGGACATCCAAAACACACGTCTTTATCACCTCCCTTTCGGACCGAAGATAGTCAATCTCCTGTTGAGAGTGGGAGAGTTGAACACTCTTGACCTTCAGAGCAGTGGTCTTATTGGCAAGGAAATCCATAAAAGAGTTCTTAGCAGCCAAATCTTCTTGTAGCTTCGAGAGACACTCGTCAATGGTTGTGCGGAAGACTGAGTTGTCGTCTGAAAGTGTTTGACGAAAAGAAGCGAAGGACTTCAACTCAGTGGAGACTGACGTTGCTAGCTGTTGAACAACTGGTTCCAACGTAGTCTTGGCAGCATTTGCACTCTCCTGTAAAGACTTTAACAGGAAAGAGGCATCAGAAAATAGTTTATCGACTTTTTCGGTGGCAGCCTGACAGGCTTTTGTTAAGGCATCGATGGCGGAGGTTGCAGAAGCAATGGAATCTTGCTGAGCCTTGGAGAAAGCGTCAACAATCTTCTGAACTGCATCTTCAGAAAGGGATGACTGAGAAGTGGAAGAGGAGGCGATGAGTAAATCAACTTTGTCATGGAGTTCCTTGAGATGTCGTTTTGTGACAGGAGCGTCGTCATCATCATCACTCTGTATTTGA
Source organism: Lactuca serriola (assembly GCF_051521515.1). Classification (NCBI taxonomy): domain Eukaryota; kingdom Viridiplantae; phylum Streptophyta; class Magnoliopsida; order Asterales; family Asteraceae; genus Lactuca; species Lactuca serriola. The sequence goes on from NC_136413.1 coordinate 34,385,110, forward strand.
AACGGACTATAGTAGACCGAGTCAAACGTCATATCTTCCCTGCCAAGGAATGGTTCTTCACCCTCTGAAGCATGACCAGGAGAAGGTGGTGGTGGTGAGGCTGGTGGTGTAGTAGTATGGGTAGGTTCGGGTTGGGTTGTTTCGGGTATAGGTGTAGGTTCGGGTGCTTTTGTGGTTTCGGGTGCAGGAGTGGTTTCGGGTGCATCAGTATGAACCCCCGTATCAGATACGTTGGCTCTAACATCTGCAGTGGATGTTGTGGTTGCTTCGGTGAATATTGGTGTTGGTATTGGGATTGAAGTGGGTGGTATTGAAGTAGTGGAAGTTATGGGGGGAATAGAAATAGGAATGGTTTTAGGTGGAGAATTAATGGGAGAAGTAGAGACATGAACTTCTGGGGTTGGAGATCTGGGTGGAGTGTTGCCTCGTGGAGAATCGTCAGAGTTCGAACTCTCACCCTCAGACTCGCTTGAGGAGGAAGCGATGATCAGCTTTCGCTTCGGCTGAGTTTTTCGTCTCTTTTGCTGCGGAGACTGAGCAGCCTTGGTTGGTTTCCTCTTCTTTGGAGACGGGCCTTTAGCTCCTTTAGCCACTTGTTTCCCCTTATCAACCTTCTTGCCTCTTGGAGCAAGCTTGTCGGCTTCATGAATGGACTTCAACATCTCCGGAGTAAGATCCCTCGGACCAGAACGCTTGAACCCTTTGTACGTCTGGATAATCCGGCTATCAGCAGGAACATCCCCATACATGGTTTCCAGAATTGAACCGTTGAACGGAAACTTTGAAGCGTCCGATACAATGATCTTCGTGGTATGGAAGGTACCAATCGAAGACATTGGAGCACCAGCGACAATGGGGACGTGGTACTTGTCCATCACCCATTTCGTGATCAGAGTCCAGAACCTAGCGTATGAAATTTCAGAATGTCTGGAGCTAGAGGAGAGACTCTGGATGAGTTGTTGCCATAGAACAGACCCATAATCCATATTGATGCCATTGTAGACACCATATAGTATTGACAAAAATAACCGACTGGCACCATCAGATCCAGCACTTCTTTCAGATAACCCTTTGAATAGAACAGTGAACATCCCGTTCCACTGTGGAGGTAGGCACGACTTCTTGAACTTCGTGACCGTAGTAAGCACCTCCGTATAACCCATGTTGTAAAACATGTTGAACAAATGCCCCATTGGAATCGTTTCAGGCTTAACCCTCGAGGAATCAGGTTCAAACCCTAACAGCGAGCAAAACCTTTGCTTTGAAATTGATGCCTTGTGCTGAAAGATATCAAAGAAGATTCTGTCAATGACCTTGTCGTAATGAGCGGTCGCAAAGATCTGCGACAAGAACTCCATCGGAACAGATTCAACTCTTGTAAGTGCAGGTGCAATCGGAGAAAACTTCAAACACTCGATAATGGGGAACATAAAGGCGTCGTAAGCGTGAGGGGTTAAATCGATGATTAGGCTTTGTTGTGGGCGAATGGGCAGAATGTGGGATGTTGCGTGAACAGAAGATGAATATGCCATTGCTTGAAGAAAGTGGAGAAGATGATGAACAGTGAAGGTTTAGGGATTTCTTGCGCTCTAGGAATTTTAATTGCAGTAAAGAGGTAAACGATGGAGGAGGTTGCCTTTTATACTGTGGTGTAAAGAGAGAAAAAAATCTTCCCTAATCTTCTATTGAAAAACGAAGGGTTTTTCCGGAGTTGACTGATGCGTGACAGTTGGGGTTGCCGATGCTCATGCATGAGAGAGAATGTCAGATCCCAAATAACACGCCTTCCCATCAGGCGCCGTTTGGAGACGAGACGGTTCAGATTCACACGCACCCTTCTTGCGACGTTTGGAGATTAAACGGTTCTGATTTGCACGCTTTCCCTTTTAGCGCCGTTAGAAATCAAAAGATTAGACTCCCGCCTGAGTCAGCATGTCTTCATCTTATCCCTTTAAATTGTAACGACATCTTTTGAAAAATGCCCCCACGTGGATTAAAATCAACCACAACCTTTAATCAATTGCCAATCCAAGTAAAATGTCTTGTAATTAATAGAACCTGAATTTAGGAAAATCAAAGATTTTCGTGCTTAGGGTGTAAAAGAAAAGAAATAAAGCAATATTTTTGGGAAAATATGTGATGTCAATTAAGACACGAAACAAATGATCCCGGGCACGAATCTCTTCCTTCAAAGTCAAGAGAGACCTTAAAGTGTTTGTGTGGTTTCCCGTTGAATAACGATCAAACACTTATTAAGAAGTGTTGAAAGGCTTCTTTTAACTAGGCTTATTAGGGTGGTTTTCGTTTCGATTCAAACTTCCTAATCTTGATATAAGATAGAAAGCGAACGAAGTACTTGTGAGACCGGTGTAGTCTATTGAACAAGTAGGTTGGAGATAATTTAATGTAGCTCAGAAATATGTATACAAAATCTCAACAAAAATTTAAAACTGGATCCCAAGGGAAGAAATGTTATGGGTGTTAACAATTTCATAGGAATCACACAAAAAGAAAAAATTTGAGATTTCAAAGAGGTACGTCCGTCAATGCATTAGTGAAAACTAGAGCAAATTAATTGTTCACCATCAATTCGTATTGGGTATTGAATTTTGGGTTTCACTTAGATCGTAGTGGCATGAAACTAAGATCATGAACACAGTAATTGTGTAACCATAAACCTCAGTGGTAATTTCTGAGAGTCTCAAGGGTTACGTTTGTGAAACGAATGTGATGGAGAAATGCAATTTAGATGGTGTAAGAAATCAAAGTACCTCTGCTGTGAAAAATAGGACCAAGCAGAAAACTCTTATCTCATGTGAGAAGAGAGTTAGGTAGCTCATGATTAGAATAAATAAGAAAGCCTAATTGGGAAGACAAGGTTTGTTTATACCAAGTCAGTAAGGCCTATTATTCAGAATCAGGTGAGGCTTTGGACACATACAACAACATGCTTCTAGGGACACTTAGCTAATTCAACGATTTCCATAAATGAACACACAAATAAAATTAAAGCCAAAAAGAAAATAAAGAACAAAATATTTTTGGAGTTTTTGAATTTATAAAAAAATATATTTTTTTTTCTCTCAATTTTTTTTATTGGAACCGAACCCGAGCGTTCGGTTTATTTCGGTTGTGAAAAACTTTAGAACCGAACCCGAGCGTTCGGTCTATTTCGGGTCAGAAAATTTTTTGAACCGAACCCGAACGTTCGGTATATTTGGTTGCCAAAGAGAATAGGTTTAACAAAGAGAATAACTTTGACAATAAGATAAATGCATTTGGAACAATTGTACATAAGATCTACAACCAAGAAAACTACCTTTGATTAATGAGCGAAAAGCAGATTATTCAACCGAAACCGAGCGTTCGGTTCATTTCGGTACATTAGTACAAGACCCGAACCCGAACGTTCGGTCTATTTCGCTTCTTACTTTTGAGTTTGAGAGGTAATGTTTGGTACTGACTCCGATTCCATCATACCTAGCCCTTGTAGAATTTTGTTGAACGATGCTTCAGGAAGAGCTTTGGTGAAGATGTCAGCTAGTTGATCAGTGGTTCGAACAAAATGAATTTCGACGTTACCATCTTCCACATGATCCTTAATGAAGTGATACCTCAGTGCTATGTGCTTAGTCTTCGAGTGTTGCACTGGGTTATGACAGATCCTAATTGCACTTTCAGAGTCCCAATATAGTGGGATCTTTTTCATATTGAGTCCATAATCCCAGAGTTGACTTTGGATCCATATCACTTGAGAAGTACAGGAGGCAGCTGCGATGTATTCTGCTTCAGCAGTAGACAGAGATACACAGGTCTGTTTCTTTGATTGCCAACTAACCAACTTCCCGTCTAGGAATTGGCAGCCTCCCGTGGTGCTTTTCCTATCTAGTCCACAACCTCCAAGGTCTGCATCTGAGTAGGCTTGAACGAAGAAGCCTGAGTTGGATGGATACCATAGGCCTAAAGAGGTAGTTCGCTTGAGATAACGGAGTATGTTCTTCACTGCAAGCATATGAGGTTCACGTGGATTTGCCTAAAATTTAGCACAGTAACAAACAGAGAACATGATATCAGGCCTGCTAGCAGTAAGATACATCAGAGAACCGATTATCTGGTGATATAGTGTAATATCAACGACTGGCTTATCCAATGATGGAGTAAGCTTGGTGCTGAACGCCATTGGAACTTTAACCTTTGAATCTCCCATCATGCCAAATTTTGTGAGGAGAGTCTTCGTGTAAGCTTCCTGATTAATAAAGATGCCTTCGGGTCCCTATCTAATATTTAAACCAAGGAAAAAGTTAATTGGACCCATTGAGCTCATTTCAAATTTAGTCTCCATCAGCTTTCTGAATTCAGCTGTTAAGCCAGGATTCGTTGAGCCAAAGATGATATCATCGACATAAATTTGAACAATCATAAGGTGGTTACCTTCCTTCTTACGAAAGAAGGTTGAGCCAAAGATGATATCATCGACATAAATTTTGACATCTTTAAAAATTTGGTTAGCGTTTCATACCAGGCCCTCGGAGCTTGTTTCAGCCCATATAAGGATTTGTCCAAAATGTAACAGTGATTGGGGTACCTTTCATTGACGAAACCAGGAGGTTGCTCCACGTACACCGTTTCTTCAAGTTCTCCATTTAGAAATGCGCACTTGACATCCATTTGGTAGACCTCAAAGTTTTTGTGTGCAGCATAGGCAAGAAATATTCTAACGGATTCCAGCCTAGCTACAGGAGCGAAAGTTTCTTCATAGTCGATTCCTTCCTCCTGACAGTATCCTTTCACCACCAGACGTGCTTTGTTTCGTATCACGTTGCCTTCCTTGTCCATCTTATTTCTGAAGACCCATTTGAGACCAACAACTGAGGCATCTTAAGGAGTTGGAATGAGACGCCAAACTTTATTCCTTTCGAATTCATTCAGTTCATCTTGCATAGCTTGAACCCAATCAGAGTGATCAAGAGCAGTGTTAACTGTCTTTGGTTCAACTTTTGAGACGAAGGAGTTAAACATACAGAATTCTACTTTTGAAAATAAGGAAGTTTGTTTCGCCTTTAGTTGTGATCGGGTCAGGACCTTTTCAGAGACATTACCAACAACATGGGAAACAGGATGATCTCTGGTCCATTTGACAAGAGGAGGGTAATTTGGATCATAAGATGGATCCAATTCAGCGTTTACCATCTCTTCTAGTTCAGATTGACTATCATAGTCATAGGACAAATCTGCATTCTCCCCCTCGACAGATAAGCTTTCAGGTGTGTCTTGAGTTTTCGGAGCTACAGGGGTTTCGGGTGGTGTCGAGCTTTCAGGTGTTGACGCACCTTCGGGTGTTGTAGCACTTTCGCGTACTGTTGTGCGTTCGGGAGCAGCTTGAGAACTGTTCTCCCCCTCAACATGTGAGCTCGGCTGTGATGACGAAGACGTGTCCTCCCCCTCAACTGAAGTATCGTGCTGTGGAGGTTTGTTAGAACTTGATCCTCCTTCATTCATTCTCTTTGCAGTATCTTTGATGAGTTGCTTCAGATGATCTACTTTGTTGTCTGCTGCACTAGCTTCTGAGAGAGTTGCCTTCTCTGGTTCATCAAATAGCTCAACAAACTTCTCAAATAGGTTTGGAATCGAGGCTGTGACTTGGCCTGTGTGAGAAAAGATTTCTCCAACTGTGTCTTCGTTGGCCTTTAGCTTTTTGACATAACTATCATCAAAAGTCACATAATAAGTTTCTTCTATTTTCCTCGAGCGCTTGTTTAATACCCTGTAGGCTTTAGAAGTGAGAGAATAGCCCAGAAATATCCCTTCATCGGCTTTGACATCGAACTTGTTATGATGTTCTTTGGAATTGAAGATGAAGCACCGTGAGCCGAATACATGGAAAAATTTGACATTTGGCTTCCTGTTGTTGATGATCTCATAAGGAGTGAGAGTGAATCGCTTATTGAGATAAGACCTGTTCTGCGTAAAACAAGCTGCAGCAATAGCATCAGCCCAAAAATATAAAGGTAAAGAAGCAAAACTTAGCATGCTTCGGGCCGCCTCACATAAAGATCGGTTTCGTCTTTCAACAATCCTGTTTTGTTGAGGGGTGTAGGGAGCTGAGAAGTTGTGACTGGTTCCTTTGTCGGCTAAGAATTCTTCGAATTCTTTATTTTTGAACTCCAGACCATTATCGCTCCTGATGTTGCGAACGACTTTCTTCAGCTGTACTTCAACTTGCCTGATAAACATCTTCAGCTTGAGAGTCGCTTCAGATTTGTGCTTCAGAAAGAACACCCATGTAAAACGCGAGAAGTCATCAACGATGACAAGAATATACTTGCTACCACCGATGCTTTCGATAGATGATGGACCACACAAGTCAATGTGAATTAACTCTAATGGTTCAACAACTTTAGTATTTACAATCGATGGGTGACTTTGACGACTCTGCTTCCCCATTTCACACGCAACACATAAATGTTCTCGATCGAATTTGAGCATTGGAAGACCTCGAACATGACCACCTGTGACAAGTTTGTTCATATCCTTGAAGTTGAGATGAGAGAGCCTTCGGTGCCACAGCCAACTTTCGTTAGATTGTGCTTTGGATAACAGGCAGATGGCTGGATTCCCTTTGATGGGTTTGAGGTTCAGGGGAAACATTTCGCCTTTGCGCTCCGATTTGAGAATTACTCTTTTCGTTTTCTTTCCAATTATTTCCGAACCCTCATCATCGAATGAGACCTTGAGACCGGTACCTCCAACAAGCTGAGATACACTGATGAGGTTGTGCTGTAGTCCTTCAACATATGCGACCTTCCTAATCGTAAAATCACCATTCGTTATCATTCCATAGCCTTTTATTGTGCCGAATGAGTTGTTCCCGAACTTGACATTTCCACCGTTTGAAAGATACCGGAATTCCCTCAGCTCTTCCTTCCTTCCTGTCATGTGACGCGAGCAGCCACTGTCAATGTACCATTCTTCGTCAAACTGCTCGTCACTGATAACCTGCAAAAATTAAGCAGATTTAGGAACCCAAAGTTTCTTGGGTCCACGTGAGCCTTTCACAGGAACAGGAATAGTAAGAGAGATGTCAACAAGGTATGTTCTTTTTATTAAAGTTGTTTCATCTTTCTTTTTAATGGTGAAAACCTTAATTTTATTGGGATTTATTACAGTTAGTTTGGATTCAGGTTTAGGTATTGGGACATTGGAATGCTTTTGATCGGATTTGACTGAGGAGACCTTCGATTTTCCTTTCAAATCTGTTGAAGATTTTGGATTTTGAGTATTAACAGAATTGGATTTAGAATGAGGTTGAGAGGAATTAGAAGGATTAGAAGAGGTAGAACGAGAATATTTAGACTGAGATGTTTTCTTGACTTGAGGTTCTAAGTGATCCTTTTGTTTTTGATCATTAGTGGTACCGAACTTAGAACTTTGGTTGCTTTTGCTCTCAGAACCGAACTTATGCTTTCGGTAGCTTGTGTTTTCTGAACCGAACCTTTGCCTTCAGTTATCATAATTTTCAGAACCGAACATGTCCTTTCGGTTGTTATGACCCTCAGAACCGAACCTCTCCCTTCGGTTGTTATGATCCTCAGAACCGAACCTCTCCTTTCGGTTGTTATTACTTTCTTGTGATCTAACAGTACTTTTCTCTGACTTTGAATTTCTGTCATGATAAGAGAAATGGGCGTTTTGAGATTGCCAAAACTGTTTTCGTTCTGAGAGATTCTTTTTGTATCTCATATTCCTTTGCTGCTTCTGATTCTTCACTTGCTTCGGTTGTCGATGGATATTTGCTTTTTGCTTTTGCTTTTTGTCAGCCGGTTCACTCTGAACAGATGAAGTTTCGCTTGAAGGAGTGACTTCTTTTGCAGGATCTCCTTTTTCTTCAGGAACTTCTTTTGTACCACTAGTACTTGGCATGTCAAAGTTATCGGTCTTGTTCAGAGGCTCTGGTACATATCTGCCTTTGGTTTTCCAGGACGTCCGTTCAGACAGACCAACAGTTTCGTCAGCATTGTCGATAGGAGCGAACCAGAAGAACTCATCACAACCATCAGCATTGTCTTCATTTACAATGGCTGTGAGTTCAGCTGTCTGATGTTCGGTTACACCTGTGACCTTATACACTTGATTTGGAGTCGTCCTTACCTTTTGATATACAACAGCCTTTTCTTCAAGGATTGGGGACTTTTGTTGGGACAAACGAGCAAACTCCACAGAATTTTCTGAAATAAGATTTTTGTGGTTTTCGGGTTCGCTCTTGACAAACTCAGAACAGTCAACTACATCCTCTACAGAAATTTCACTCATATCATCATCCTCATTAACCTCAGATGCATTTTCAACATCAATTTTATTTTCTGAGCTCAAGTTGGCATTCAATGAGTCAAACTTTTGTATGGTTTCGGTCCTTAGTTTCAATTTATCATTTTCATCCAAAAGGTTTTTCAGCATGTCCTTATGGTCCTTGGACTTTATGAAAGATTCGATTTTGTCTAGTCCATACATATAAGTCGGATTTACATCCTCAGACAAAACTACACTTTCGCAATTACACGCTTCAGCGTCGATTTCATCCTCCTTAAACTCAAGGAAGGGCAAAATCATGCGATGAATTTTCTGCCCTATTTCATAGTTTAAATGAAGTTGTGTGATATTAGTGTAAAGACGCTTAGCAATTAAACAAAAGACATTTCTCTGTTTTAAAAGTTTCAAATTGTCTCTTTGTAAATAAATGTTTTCGTCCTTGGATTTGATTAACTCCGACTCCTTCAGCTCGATCCACATCCTCCGTTCCTCACTTTTCGAAGACGCCCTGCTTAATTGGTCAGTTAGGTTAGAATTGGTGACCCGTGTTTGAGTTAAACTGCTGTCTAGATGCGAGATTCTTGAATTTACATTTTTTAATTCTTTTTCATATGAACTTTGTGGGACTTTGAATGAAACAAAAATAGATTGTACCTTCTTTATTAACTCATCAAGCTCGTTAAACTGCACGCTGAGAGGTTTTGCTGTGAAGCACAAGTCCTCTCGCTCCTTTGTGTCTTCATTCCCACCGTCTGTGTTGTATCCCCTCATTTGAGACACATCCGACACCATCAAACACTTTCCACCGCTTACTTCATCCTTCGCAACATAAGCCTTTCCATGAGATGGCTTCCTTACTTCATCATCCTCAGAGTCAGTTGACCAGAATTCCACGCCACCGAACTCATCATCTACTACCGAACCATGCACAATTAAAGCATTCATTGAAGGGTTAGTGACAGCTTTCTTTTTCTTGATCTCTTCCAGCTTTTTCATTAACACAGCTTCTTCATCTTTCTCCTCATCCTTTTCTGCTATTTTCTTGAGAACACAATCTTTGGCATAGTGGTTCTTTCCTCCACAATAGTAGCAGTTCACACCCGAATCTCCTTCAGCTTTCGGTTCCTTCTTTGGTTCTTCTGCTTTCGGTTCTTCCCTGACCTTTTCAGAACTATAACTTCCCTGCCAATTTTGGTTCTTATTGGTAGGAAACCTTTTCTTGATGAACCTCTTTGGGTTTGACACCATCATTGCATAGTCTTCAGAGGTAAGGTCATAATCCTCTAAGTTAAGGTCTTCATCTTCCATCACAACTTTGCTTTTGGACAGAAGGGCCAATGATCCCAAGCTTGAAACCACATTTTTCTCCTGCAATACAATCTTTTCTTGGGATTTCAAAATCCCTACCAGCTTTGCCAAAGAGTAAGATTTGAATTGTTCATGCGCTTTAACAGTGGACACAACCGCTCTCCACTCAGATCTAAGACCGTTCAAAAACGTAACCTTTTGTTCAATCAACTTCCTTTCAATATCATGTTTAATCATCTTACTAAGAAGATGATTGAAGCGATCGAACGTCTGAGTTACAGTTTCTTCAGGACTCTGCTTGAATTCACCAAACTCGGACAAAAGTAAGGTTTGAATGGAATGCTCGAGATCTTCGTCTGTGGAATATAACTCTCGCAGCCTATCCCATATTTCTTTAGCAGTACTGCACGAACTCACTAGCCTGAAAGTATCAGATTGAAGAGCGAATCTGACCAGTCTCAATGCTTTAATATTGCACTGAAATTTATCCTTTTCGTCTTGAGCAATATTTTATACATCTTTCAACAGATCATTATACTCTTTCTGAGTTTTAATGATTCTTGATGTTGCTGAATGAGCGAATGGTCCAGACATGATTGCTTCCCAAATAAGATATCCGTTGTCCTCAGATCCAACGACATAATCTTCAAAGTGATGTGCCCAGACTTCGTAATCCTGGGTGTAAAGGATGGGAATCTTCATCGTTGATCCGATGCTGTTTGAGATGTTAATTGGATTTGAATGAGACTCGTCCATGCTTGATCAAATAACCTGTTTAAAAGATCAGACTTGTAATATATTAAATTAGGGCAACACGAATAAATGCTGAGTTACGTCAATTATGGGATGACGGCCCAATAAATATTAGTTAATGCGGAATAACCCTAATCGCAACCTTTTTCATAGAAAATATGTGTATGAATTACACAGCCTCCTGCTCTGATACCAATTGATGAGTTATAAAACAAACTTGAAGATCGATTAGATCTTTGTAACAGGTATTACGATGAACATAAAACAATAAATAAGACAAGTATGGATCAAAATATGTCGAATGATTAGATCAAATAATCCTCAGCAGAGCTCGACTAAGAACTTCCGCTGTAGAGGATTTAGGGTTACAAGAAAAACTTCTGAATAATGCTCTAATCGTTATATTCTATCGTTGCTATCGTTTTTCTAAGATGCATGCAAGCACCAATATTTATATACAACCCTACTAAACTCACGGATGGACAGGCCCATACCGGAGATACAAAAATGGACTAGCTAACGAGCCCAATAGACGCAACACTTAATACAAAACACGACCCAACAGTAATGTCACTTCATATCGACACCTGTGATATAAATAAACTGAGTGGGTCAGGTTGGGAAACCTGGTGAGTACATAGAGTTTTCAACCCACAATAATATAATTATTATGTTTAATCATCAAACAGTTAACCCAATTACCCATCCCCATTATCGTCTTTATTCTTAAGGGTCTACCCTAAGAATCAGCTATTTCTTGTTCATTCATTCCTAAGGAGTATCCTAAGGAATAGGTACGAATTCCATCGTTGTAAATGACACATCTGTCAAGCATAACTACTAGTTCTGTCACTTAGGCGCAGCTGCCAAAATTGGGACATTCTCTATGGGGCGCATCTGCCGGAATAGTCCTTTAGGCGCATCTGCCGGGGTTATGAGGTTCTCTATTAGTCGCTTCTGCCGGTAGAGTCCTTTAGGCGCATCTGCCAAGGTTTTATTGACAGTATCGTTTTCGAGAGTCCTCTCGCAATACATATCAATGGGTTTTTAGAGTACACCGGTGAACACATAGTTCACAACACCTACAGGTTGCGAGCCTGCTAGTGTTCCACTGGACTGTCTAGAATAGTCCGTGGTTGTCATCCATACTCTGCTGAATGACGGGGCCATCATTTGGGAAAAAGGCTTCTCACATCGTTCACCTCTCACCCTCACCTCACGGTCTATTTCACCTCTCAACTCATCATCCAACTCATATTTCATCTATTACATCTACCCATGTCTTACCCCCAACATTTTCGTAGATATAAAATACATATACAGTTTAAATCATTTAAAACGTGTATAAAATCGTTCATCCAGCATAGACAACAAGTACTCAGGTAATATGCACACATAGCACGTAATTTATATAAAATACTTTATATCTATGTGTAAGATGAAAGTAACTATATACTCACCTGAAAGGTGGTGACTCAGCACTCGGACAGCGCTTTGATACCCTCAAAACAATTTTCCTTCGATAAAACCTAGTATCGATACCACTAGGGTTTAGTCTAACGATAACTGCGACAAATTAATAGTCTGACTATTATTATTATTATATAAGCGTTAAATAACACTCAATATAACTCATAATAATAGCCAAAATAATTATTTTAAGGACCTAATAACATTACTATAATTATTTGAAAGTTATATTAAAAATTACGTAAGCGTAGCTCACTTACAGCGGATTTTAAAGAAAACCGGGCTTTATTTGGAGCAGCGTTTCGAAACCGAAAGACACTTTTTCTCGGGACTCCGGGAGCCTCGGGGCTTCCTTAGGGTGCTAGGGGTTCACCTAGACTTTAGGGGACTCAAAAGGGGCTAGAGAGAGAAAGTTCTTAGAGAGAGAGAGAGTGAGATTTGGTGCAAGAAAACTGGCTGCCCTCGCTGCCTTTTTATAGCCTGCGAGGCCTCGGACTATGTTGGGCGTAGTCCTTGGCTACGCGGGGCGTAAGGCTCGGATAAGGCTTCCAGCTGGCTTCGCACGTGGACCAATCTCGGAGTGGATAAGAACCGGAGTACGTGGGGCGTACTCATCCTTGGACGCGGGGCGTAGCGAAGCGACGTGTCATCATCCGAAGCGAGCACCGTGGTCAGCAAGCGACGGCTAAGATCCAGCCATGTCATCGATTTAGCAACAAACTTCGCAATTTTACTTTCCGACTTCTAAAAATCATAAATTTCGCATACGAGCTCCGTTTTTGACGTTCTTTATATCCAAACGAAGGTGGTAACGTACTCTACAACTTTCGTTTAGACTCCGTTGGCTAATTTTAAATCTATTTTAAAAGTTATATTATTAACAGGCGGGGACAGGATTGGTCCGTTAAATTCTCATAACTTCTTCATCCAACGTCGGTTTTCGCCCATCCTTTTCTTGTTATGCTACTCTTAATGAGATTTTCGATTCTCGTTTAGGTTGTGTCGGCTAAAAACCGTTCGATCTAATATTTGAATTTCGGGCTGTACATTGCTAATCCGAAACTTCGAAAAATCATAACTTCCTCATACGAAGTCAAATTTGGGCATTCTTTTTATGGACACTCCTGGTTTAACGTATTCTATGACTTTCGTTTAGATCGCTAAGGCTAAATCTCGCTTTATCGTAAATTCACTATTTATGCTTCCCGGTATCGTGTCGGTTCCGTCGCGAAACTTCGACAGTTCACAACTTCTTCGTTATAACTCGGATTTCGACGCTCTTTATATGTACGGAAACCTTGTAACATATTCTACAACTTGGTTAAGATTATTTATTCTAAATAATCTTTTGTCAAAAATTCGTTTTGACACTTATTGCCTCTAATTTGACTAAACCGGATCTACGGGCGTTACACCGTAGTCTTGGGCATCTTGGTTATGAAGTCCATTGTGATTCGCTCCCACTTCCATTTCGGTATCTCCGGTTGCTGTAGTAAACTCGATGGTTTCTGGAATTCGACCTTAACCTTGGCGCAAGTAAGGCATTTACTCACGAAGGTAGCAATCTCTGCTTTCATGGTAGGCCACCAGTATAGATTTTTAAGATCCAGATACATCTTATCTAAACCTAGGTGGACGAAATATCGAGTGTTGTGCGCTTCTGTCATGACCAAGTCTCTAAAACCACCGTGTTTCGGTATCCAGATCCGATCCATGAGATATAAGGCTCCGCCACCCTTGATTTCCAAGTTCTTATCCATCCCTCTCAGGGATTCACCCGCCACATTTTCAAGTTTTAAAGTTTCTAGCTGATCCTCCTTAATTTGTCTGGACAGATGTGAATGGATAGTCATAGTCAATGATTTGACTCTACGACCAGAGTATTCTTTCCGACTACGGGCATCAGCTACCACATTGGCTTTACCGGGATGATAACGAATTTCGCATTCGTAGTCAGTGAGTTGCTCGAACCACCATATTTGTCTCATATTGAGCTCCCTCTGGTCGAAAATATGTTGAAGGCTTTTGTGGTCTGTAAAGATAGTGATTTTAGTACCATACAAGTAGTGTCACCAGATCTTCAGAGCAAACACAACTGCTCCTAACTCAAGATCATGTGTGGTATAGTTGATCTCGTGTGTCTTTAGCTGTCTTGAGGCTTAGGAGATGACCTTACCTCGTTGTATGAGAACACAACCGAGTCCTTGGTTGGATGCATCACAATAAACCACAAAGTCTTTTATCCCTTCTATGAGGGATAGTATCGGTGCGGTGCATAAGGCTCGTTTTAGCGTTTGGAACGCCTTCTCTTGTTTCTCTTCCCAGTCAAAGGCCATGAATTTCTGGGTCAATGTAGTAAGCGGTTTCGCGATCCTAGAGAAGTTCTGAATGAACCTATGATAGTAGCCAATGAGGCCTAGAAATTGGCGAATTTCTGTAGGTGTCTTCGATGCTGACCAGTTCTCAATGGCCTTTATTTTGGAAGGGTCCACATGAATTCCCTCTTCACTAACAACGTGACCCAAGAATTCGACTCTTCGAATCCAAAACTTGCACTTTGAGAACTTCGCGTAGAGCTTCTATGATCGTAATGTTTCCAAGATTTGGCGTAGATGCTTACTATGCTCTTCCTTACTATGATAGTAGATAAATATGTCATCAATGAACACAATGACGAACTGATCCAATTAAGGACGGCATACTCTATTCATTAAGTCCATGTATACCGCGGGCACATTAGTCAATCTGAATGGAACTACTACAAAATCGTAGTGTCCATAACGAGTTCGGAAGGCTGTCTTCAGAACATCCTCCTCTTGCACTCGTAACTGATGATACCCGGATCTCAGATCTATCTTTGAAAAGTAATTCGCCCCTTGCAGTTGGTCGAAAAAATCGTCTATGTGAGGCAGAGGGTAACGATTCTTAACGGTAAGCTTGTTTATTTCTCTGTAGTCAATGCACATACGAAATGATCTGTCTTTCTTCTTCACGAACAAGACTGGTGCTCCCCAGGGTGAGAAGCTCGGTCTAATAAAGCCCTTGCTGAGTAGCTCGTTAAGTTGATCGGATAGTTCCTGCATCTCAGTTGGTGCTAGACGATAGGGCGATTTGGCTACTGGGGTAGCCCCTGGAACTAAATCGATTCTGAACTCGACTTGACGCTGTGGAAGTAATCCTGGTAGTTTTTCGGGAAAGATGTCAGGAAAATCGCGTACCACTAGGATGTTCTTTATGTCCTTCGTCTCTTGGCTCACATCGACAACATGAGCAAGGAATGCGCGACATTCCTTTCGCAAGTACTTATAGGCTTGAATACTCGAGATGATACGAAGGTTTGTGTCGGGTTTGTCGCCATAGACAACTAGAGTTTCGCTAGACGGCAGATTAAGGCGAACGGCCTTTTCATAACACATGATGTCGGCACGATGAATACTCAACCAATCCATGTTGATAATGACGTAGAAACTTTTAATTGAGACCGGCATGAGGTCGATTGAAATAGAATGGCTATCTAGAGTTAGAGTACATCATCTGTATATACTGCTAGTGCTCTCAGTCTTTCCGTTAGCCATTTCTACAGTCAGTGTTCTAAAAGGCGCGCCATGGCATGAGGCGCGGCGTCGCCGTTACGAAAACTTCATAACGTTGCTGTTCGGAGTGGCGCGTGGCAAGGCGTGATATGGCGTGCCATGGCGCGTTATGTCGTGTTATGGCGCGTGTTTTTTCGTTTGAGACACGTTTTTTTGCTCTTTTTTATACCTTTTCTAATCGGACATACAAGTATTGTGTTTTTTTATTAACTTTCTGTTATTAGTTGTTGATATAAGACTTCTAAAAACTAGGTATATTTGATATAAATTTATATTTATGCGGTAATATAATTATAAATGAATACAAAATCGCCGCCTTACATCACGCCTTGAAAAACGCCATGGCTCGCCATAACTCGTTAAGCTTGAGGCTTGGCCTTGCCGCCACGCCACGCCTCACGCCTTTTAGAACCTTGTATACAGTGAACGGTTCTTTAAGTGCACGTGATTGTTGTTTCAGTAAGTGATTAAATTTTTGGTTCAAGAAACTCCTATCCACTCCACTATCAAACAATATGCATGCATATGAGTTATCGAGGAGGAACATACCAGTGATCACTGTGGGGTCGGCAACCGCTTCCTCGTGGCCTATAGCCAAAACCCTTCCCACTCCGCCAGCGTGTCCTGCCTTTGGGAAGTTCCTCTTGTTCTCACAGTTATACACACATTTTTTTTCCATAAATCATACACATTACAATATAGACAAATAAACTTAAACAATCATCCTACACATATTCCATATTTATTATAGCATCCTACATTTTCTTTTAACTTTTTCCATTATAGCATTGTAGTTTCTAAAAAACCCTTTGATACATATATACACACATTATACATAAATACACACATTATACATACAAATACATGTAAACATGCTTACTACACATATTACATATTAATTATAGCATGATACTTTTTTCCCATTATAGCAACATCTTAGGAAGTAAAGCGGATACCTAGCAAAACCAAAAGCACACAAGACACAATATTTATGTGGTTCAGTCAAGGTGACCTACGTCCGCATGAAGGATGGGGGTATTCTTTATTTCATAGCTCTCAACACAGAGGTTACAAATACAATTACACAGAGAGTCGCCTATCACTTTAGAATTCAAGATACAAAATGACCTAGCATGCATCCCTATTTATACTTGAAGGATCAAACCTAAAACCCTAATGGGCCAAGCCCATTGGCCCATAGGCCCATGAAGGATGTCAACCAATCATAATCCGCCATGCAACATCTTTTGAAACATTCTTGAGCATTATCATCTTCTAGGAATACTTGGATCAACATGGCACAACAAAGGAATCAATATGGTGCATCATGTACCAAGATGGTCCATGATGGCGCAACAACTTCTTCATGGCTCAACAACAACCCTAGTTGGCGCAACAGGGATGTAAATGGTACAAGAGCATCAAGTATGGCGCACATCATCAATCTTGGAGCAACAACATCACCATGAGCAATAGGCACATGCATGGCTCAACAAGGTCGTGCATGGATCAACAAGAAAACAAGATGGCTCAAGAGCATCCCTTTTGGCCAATCTCTTCCTCATGTGGCTCAACAAGGACCCCTTCTTAATCCAACCCTATTCCAAGCGCTCCGAACTCCTTCAAGGTGCTCCAAACCCCCTTGTACACGATCTGTTACTTTGGCACTTGATCACTTCCTTTATCTGATGATCCATTCCTCTCTCAGAAGATCCGTTCCTTTGTCACATGCTCCATGAAATCCAAGTGCTCCTAATGCTTCATGAACACGATCCAAATGCACCAAATTCTCGAGTCATATTTAACAATCTCCACATTGACTTGAGCATCCTCTAAACTCCACCTTGAACAAGAAATTCATCTCCCTTCCTGCCATTTGTCCCCGAAGGGACCTACTTCATGCGAACATCAACCAAGTCCAAGCAAAGCTTGAACTTCTCCATGGGCAATGACTTTGTCAACATATCTGCTGGGTTGACCTTGGTATCAATCTTCAGTATTGAAAACTTGTCTCCTTCCAAATATCTTGAATGAAATTCAGCTTGACACCAATGTGCTTTGTCTTCTCATGATACACAAGATTCTTTGCAAGACTCAAAACACTTTCACTGTCACAATATAAGACAAGTTTCTCCACCTTCAGACCAAGACTCTGAATAAGCCCTTGCAACCATATCTCCTCCTTTATTCCTTCCGTCATGGACATGTACTCGGATTCAATTGTAGACAAAGCAACGGTATCTTGTAACATTAACTTCCAACTGATGTCGCATCCGAATAAAGTGAATATGTAGCACGTTCGCGACCTGCACTTCAACAAGTCGCCACCATAATCAGAGTCAACATATCCTACCAATTCACTCTTTGTATTTGCTCCATACACCAGGCAAACATCTGTCGTTCCCTTCAAGTATAGCAACATCCACTTTACAGCTTCTCAATGAGTCTTCCCTGGATTACTCATAAAACTGCTAACCACACTAACTGCATGAGCCAAATCAGGTCTGGTACAGACCATAGCATACATGAGACTTCCAACAACACTAGAGTAAGGAACCCTGCTCATGTACCTCCTTTCTTCATTAGTAGTGGGTGTAGTGCTTGGACCAAATTTAAAGTGAGCCGCCAAAGGAGTTACAACTGGCTTGGACTGATCACAATTGAAGGATTGCAGAACTTTCTCAATGTAGTTATGTTGAGAAATACACAACCTCTCTGCTTTTCTATCCCTTTGTATCTCCATCCCAAGTATCTTCTTTGCTGCTCCCAAATCCTTCATCTCAAACTCATTCTTCAGGGTTGCCTTCAAGTCATTTATTACAGCCATGTCTTTGGCTGCGATGAGCATATCATCAACATATAACAACACATATATGTAGGAATATGATGAAAATTCCTTTGAGTAAACACAATTGTCAAACTGATTCCGAGTGTAGCCATTTGATATCATGAAGGAATCAAATCTCTTGTACTATTGTCGTGGAGACTGTTTCAAACCATACAGGTATTTCTTCAACAAACATACATGCTCCTTCTTAGCATCAAGGAATCCTTTTGGCTAGGACATATAAATCTTCTTTTCTAAATTTCCATGAAGAAATGCAGATTTCACATCTAGCTGTTCAAGCTCCATATCAAATGCACTCACCATGGCCAAAAGAACCTGAATTGTCTTGTGCTTCACGACCGGTGAGTACACCTCGTGATAATCAATTCCTTCTTTCCGAGAGAACCATTTTGCCACCAACCTTGCCTTGAACCTAGCAGGTTCAACTCCTGGTATCCCTTTCTTCTTCTTAAAGATCCACTTGCATCCCATTGGATTTGCTCCCTTTGGTAATGGAACAAGATCTCATGTTTCATTCTTCTCTAACGATTGCATTTCTTCACTCATGGATATAAACCAATCATTTTCTTCTTTACTCGCCACAACCTCTTTATATGATTGAGGCTCCATGGTGTCAATGTCTTCTCCAGTTGCTAAAGCAAAAGCAATGGAGTCAAGTTCACCTGAATTCACACATCCCATATATCTGTCAGGTTGTCGAATAACCCTCTTCAATCTTCTCCTTGCTATGGATTCAGACCTATCATCTTTCCCGACATCAACACCATTAGACGAAGATCCCATGTGTTGCTCTTGGGTTTCATCTTGTCCAGGCTGTTCACTGCCGCATTGCTCTTTGTCACTTATCACAACTCTATCTGGAGTTTGAGATGCAAACTCCACTTTCTGGCTAGCACCCTAATCTTTATTCCTTGTTTGACTTGTTTCACCTCCTCCCTGGTTACCCATGGCAGATTCATCAAAGGTCACATCTCTGCTCATGATAAATTTAGGAGTTTTTCCTTCTTCTGTACACCACAGTCGATAACCTTTTACTCCTGTTGCATATCCTAGAAATATGCACTTCATTGCCATTGGCTCAAGTTTACCATCATTCACATGAGCATATGCGGGGCATCCAAATATACGTAAACCAAAATAGCATAAGGTTTCCCGGATCATACCTCTTGAGGAATCTTCAAATCTATTGCAGTTGATGGTGATTTGATCACCAGATAGCACACAGTGTTAACTGCTTTCGCTGGGAATTGCTTGGATAAGTTAGCAAATATCTGCATGCACCTTGCACGCTGCATGAGTGTTTGGTTCATACGTTCCGACACTCCATTTTGTTGTGGTGTGTGTCGTACAGTGTGGTGCCTCACTATACCTTCTACCTTGCAGAAGTTGTCAAATGGAGCATTGCAGAACTCAAACCCATTGTCTATCCTCAGAATATTGACCTGTTTTCTAGTCCTTTTCTCAACCATGGTCTTCCACTCCTTGAACTTCCCAAACACCTCATCCTTTGTCTTCAAAAAGTACAACCAAACCTTCCTTGAATAGTCATCAATGAATGTCACGAAGTATGAGCATTCTCATTGAGAGTTCACTGGTGCAGGACCCCACAGATCTGAGTGAACATACCCCAGGATTTCCTTGCTTGTGTGATGACCGGTACCGAACTTCACTTTGCGATGCTTTCTCTTGACGTAAGCTTCACAAAATTTTATCTTTCCAGTAGCCTCTCCACCAAGCAGTCCTTGTTAACTTAGAACTGACATGCCATTCTCACTCATGTGCCCCAACCTACGATGCCACAACTTTGTCTTGTCATCACCTTCCTTCAAGGATTGGGAGATAGCCACCATTCCCATAATCGTACTGCCTTCTAGGATATAAATCCCTCCACGATTCATTTTCCCTTTCATTATAACCAGAGAGCCTTTGGTTACTTTGACCCAGTCCGTCTTGACTGTGCCATCCCACTCTTTGAACGAGTCGAACCAGTCACGGTTATACGTCATGTGATAGGATGCTCCAGAATCCAAGACCCAAGCATTAGCAAAACTTGATGTACACACAGTCAGTACATCACCATCGTCCCCTTCATCTGAACTTTCTTGAACCACAGCAACAGTGTTATCGCTGCTTGATTCACTCTTAGACTTCCCATTCTTCAGTTGTGGAAAATTTCACTTGAAGTGCCCCTTCTCCTTATAGTTATAACACTTGGCATTCGATGAACCTTTAGACTTCGATTGTGAACGTGATCTCCCTTTGTTTCCCCCTTTCCTCTCTTCTGTCCTTCCTCTCCCTGCAAACATACCGGAACTAGACACCTCCTCTCCACCCAAAACTTTTCTTTTCGGTTCCTTGGACATCAAAGAGTCCTTCACATCATTCACATTGATCGTTGTCCTACCATAAAGCATGGTATCAACGAAATTCTCATATGAGTTAGGAAACGAACATAAGAGAATGAGCGCCTGATATTAATCTTCAATCTTCACATCAACACCTTGTAGATCCAATATGATACAATTGAAGTTATCCAGATGATCTTTCACTTGGGTACTTTCAGACATTCTGAGAGTGTACAACCTTTGCTACTGATACAACCTGTTCGTTAGTGAGTTGTTCTGGTACTTGTCACAAAGTTTATCCCAGAGCCTAGAAGAAGTTGTTTGGTCCACAACCTCCCTCGGTACTTCATCTGTCAAGCTCAATAGGATGGCACTAGGTGCTTTCTTCAGAATATCCACCTTCTTATCAGTCGCCATGTCTTTTGGCAATTTTGCCTCTCCTTCCAGTGCCACCGCACATCCTTGTTGAACCAGAAGAGCCCTCATCGTCACCTTCCACAAAGTGAAGTTATTTGAGTCATTGAACTTCTCCAAATCAAACTTGTGAGCAGACATCTTCAATCATAGGAATATAAACCGCAGCTCTGATACCACTTGTTAGGAAGTAAAGCGGATAACTAGCAAAACCAAAAGCACACAAGACACAATATTTATGTAGTTCGGTTAAGGTGACCTACGTCCGCAGGTAGGAAGGGGGTATTCTTTATTTCAGAGCTCTCAACACAGAGGTTACAAGTACAATTACACAGAGAATCTCCTATCACTCTAGAATTCAAGATACAAAATGACCTAGCATGCATCCCTATTTATACTTGAGGGATCAGACCTAAAACCCTAATGGGCCAATCCCATTGGCCCATAGGCCCATGAAGGGTGTCAACCAATCACAATCCGCCATGCAACATCTTCTGGAATATTCTTGAGCATTATCATCTTCTAGGCATACTTGAACCAACATGGCACAACAAAGGAATCAATATGGCGCATCATGTACCAAGATGGTCCATGATGGCGCAACAACTTCTTCATGGCTCAACAGCAACCCTAGTTGGCACAACAAGGATGTAAATGGTACAAGAGCATCAAGTATGGTGCACATCATCAGTCTTGGAGCAACAACATCACCATGAGCAATAGGCACATGCATGTCTCAACAAGAAAACAAGATGGCTCAAGAGGAAAACACGATGGCTCAAGAGCATCCCTTTTGACCCATCTCTTCATCTTGTGGCTCAACAAGGACCCCTTGTTGATCCAACCCTCTTCCAAGTGCTCCAAACCCCTTCTAGGTGCTCCAAACCCCCTTGTACACGATCCGTTCCTTTGGCACTTGATCAGTTCCTTTGTCTAATGATCTATTCCTCTCTCAGAAGATTCGTTTCTTTGTCACATGCTCCATGAACCCCAAGTGCTCCATTGAGGTCCAAGTGCTCTGAGTGCTTCATGAACATGATCCAAATGCACCAAATGCTCGAGTCACATTTAACACAACCTACTTTTTTTTTTCATTTTTCCATACATTTATACAAAAATTACATATATAATTTGCAAAGTCATACACATACACATACACATACATTATAGTATCCTACTTTGTTTTTTTCATTGCACATATACAAAAAAGATACACATGGAAAAACACATATATGCATCATACACATACAAATACATATCATATATACATAAGATCATACACATACACATACACAAATAATACACATCCAAATTCCAAGAACACATTCAAAAAACAACATATTATACATATATTATATAAAAACAAAAAAAAAATTGTAGAGAAGGGTAGTGGTGGCGGTATTCCGGCCTAATTCCGACCAACAACTTTTCCCACCAAATTTCATTAGAAATCAACCAAGTCCAGCTAACATCAAATTTTCAAGCAAAAAACAACAAAATTTGTCAGAATCGACAAAAAGAAAGTGAAATCGAACAAAAGGAAGAAGTAATTGTACATGTGGTCACCGGTATTACACTTCCCGGCGCCAACAAAGGTGGCCCTCGACGGATTGATTCCCGTAGCATGTTTGCAACAAAACGTTCGGCTTTGGATGCAGTTTTTAAGGCGACTATTTGATTGTTGTGGAACTATGATATGTTTTGGTGTCGGCTCCAACAATTTCAGTAAAAGTGCTATTTTTGAGAAGGTAATTTATTTTTCATATAAATTGTTCGTACATAGAAACCGTAAAATTAATCTAAATCTCTAGACCAAATTGAATCAAGTAAACCTATGTATATGTCTTACACGTAATAAAAGTTTTTTTTTAATACCTAACAAATTTAATCTAAATCTCTGATTCTATAGACCAAATTGGTAGATAAGTACATATTATCGAGCCAAAGTAATTTTAGCCAATATTATAATATATACTTTCTTGTCTTCTTTGCCATTCCTTTTGTAGACTATATTCTTTCCTTTTCCTTTAGGAATCATAGCTTTATGAAAAGACATTATGTGATCTACCGAAAGTGTATTCTCATTTGAATAGTAACCCTTTTAAATAACCATGTCACAAAAGTTTATTAAAAAGAATTCCTTTGCAAATGCATGGCATTTAATGACATCATAGCCTTATCATCATCTACTATCATGGTCACATACTCACACTCGAATCATTCATGATCATGGGCCTATTTAAATTGTACACATAAAGTGTGATGCCCTCGTGAATGCAACAAGCACCGGTTGTATCATGTATGTGTATCAACCTATTTAACATGTGGTGTGCGATTCCTTCACGAGGTTATTCAAATACATATCAAACAAGCATTATTAGGTGACCAACTTGTAAATTTATTTATCTATAAATTTCATTATTTTTAACTTAAGAAAGATTGACGTATAAACTAATATAGTTTAGGAATTGTTTTCAGCATATCTTAGCAAAAAAATAAGACTTATAGGTTTATTGATCATATTTACGACAAAAGAGATTGTCATCACAATATCTATTGTTGTAAGTTGTAACTTCTACCGAGGTTGATATACACGATATAAAACTAAATAAAACATAATATTGTCAAAGTTATTACCACACCAATTTTTAAGTTGGATAATCGGTTATCCAATCGTTTAAGTAGGTCGATTTTTATAAAAACTAGATGTAAAACCTGTGTATTACATGGGTTGATTAAAAAAATTAAATATTAAAATTAAACATTAAGTA
Source organism: Lactuca serriola (assembly GCF_051521515.1). Taxonomy (NCBI): domain Eukaryota; kingdom Viridiplantae; phylum Streptophyta; class Magnoliopsida; order Asterales; family Asteraceae; genus Lactuca; species Lactuca serriola. The sequence goes on from NC_136413.1 coordinate 34,408,919, forward strand.
TTTTTTTAAATAAAATTTTGAAATAAGGAAAGAAAAAAACGTATTAATTAAAATTACTATCATATTTATTACATTTAATACTTTGCATACATAACTATTATGTGAATTTATAATTATAAAAATTAGAAAAGCCTAGAAATTGACATTAGGATATTATTTAATTTCAAAAATATCATAAAAATAACAAGTGTCAAAACTTATGAGAAATTAACATGTATCAAAATAGATCTTCATTTATTATAGTTGATAAGAGTTGATTATATATTTGGTCAATGTGGTTGGTATAATATCACAACTTCAGTCTAATTTTATAAAATTTAGCATGTCAATTCTTATCATTTCAAAAGCCCATATTTGGTTATTTTCAATAGTTATTACTTTAGGGATGAAAGTAGGTCTAAATCTGGACCGATTTACCCAGACCCTGAAAACCTGGAAACAACAGTTGACGATTTATAAGAATCGAAAACTGGACCAGTATATGGTAACAAATTCCAGCTCGGTTCCGGATATTAAACCGGGTAAAGTGAATATGGAAACGAAAACTGATAATTGAAACCGGATTTGTGTATTAAACCCGAAAATAACCGGAAACTTGGAATTTTGGAACAAAAAAAAAACAATCTCTTGGAAAAAAAATGAATCAAAGAATGAGACAAAATATTCATTAAGATTTCATGTTAACCTTAATATACTTTCTGTTTAATAAAAAACATGGATTTCATGTTAACCTTAATATACTTTTTGTTTAATAAAAAACATGTAACCGTAGGTTTTTAATAAAAACAATTTTTTGTATAATGCTTTTAACATTAATATACTTTTTGTTTTATATATTGTTACTAGGTGTGAGACCCATGTATTACATGAGTTTATTTAAAAAATACTAAATACAAAATTTTAAACATTTGAAAAGTATGAATTTATAAGAAAAGTAAGAAAATATTAAATTATAAAAGTTAAAATATTTTTTTTTCTCTTTTAAATTTAAATAAATATTTTAGATTTAGATAAATAAATAAAGAAAATTAATGAATCTTTAATTTGGTAATTTTGAAATTAGAAGAAAAGTTCATTAATGAAATTGATATGCATTTATTATTGAATATAAATACTATCTACAATTTAATAAAATGAAAAAACCATAAAATGACATGTAAAATAAAAATTAATTTGAAATAACCACAAAATTACATGTGGCAAAATAAATGAGAATGTAACATGTGGCAAAAAGATCTTTATTTATTAGGGAGGATTGTTTGTATTTCATTAAATGTAACCTCCAGAACCTACATTGCATTAGTGTAAGAAATTGAAATTTGGTGAATGTGATCAAATGAATATTGGCCACGGGAGACGAGGATATATATATATATATATATATATATATATATATATATATATATATATATATATATATATATATATATATATATATATATATATATATATATATATAAGTTCATTTGAGATCAAACTAATTTTGTGAGACCATGAGACCAAATCTAAAAATAATTTTAAAATGCAAAATAAAAAGAAAAATCCAAAAATTCTTTTTTTTAATTATTATTTTCGAAATTTTAATTGCCTAAAAAAATTACCGTTTTTTTAAATATGTGAAATATTTTAATAAAATATTACACTGTAAATATTCTAATGTGATTTTTAGAATGTAAGAATATTCTACTAGATTTGTCAGATAGATATGTAGAATATTCTAATATTCTACGAGAATATGTAAAAAATGTATTTTATTTAATTTTATTTATTTATTATTTTGGTACTTTTTATTATTATTTTTTTTTTGAAAATATAAATTCCGAAAATAATATTTGAAAAAAAAATCGAAAATTTTAAATTATTTTACATTTTAAAAATGTTTTTTTATCTACTAAATGAGTGGCTAGGATTGCATCTCACGGTCTCACAAAATTAGGCCGTCTCACATGAATATATATATATATATATATATATATATATATATATATATATATATATATATATATATATATATTCTTTTTAGTGGCCCTTGTCGTCGAGAGAGAAAAATAAATTTTGAGTTGAAAGCTAACTGAATTAGTAGGTTTATTTTTGATAACCCTTCAATTTCCAGTTCCTCGGCGCGTTAAATCGGTTCTAATGTTTTTACAAATCCGGTTCTAAAACTTTGAATACTCGAATCCGTTGGACACGTACCTGGAATACCCGAAACCCGGATAAGACTAATTTTAAACCCAATACCCGAACCGTTTAAACATTTTGTAGTTATACAGGTTTCGATTCCAGTCCGATTCCAGTATCGTTCCGCTTTCCCGGTTTTGTAACTCATCCCTAGTTACTAGTCTCATGCCATTCGTTAACTACAAATAAAATGTCTATTATATCCTTATATTTATTCTTATATTTTATTATAGATAAATTCATTAACCTAACTTTTCTGAATAAGCTATTTAAAGAAAATAACTATTTTTTAGTTTTTGAAAATAACATTTTTCCCTAAATGTACCATTGTAGGCCGTTCTTGAATTTTTGGAGTTACTTTTTGAAATTTTTTGTAATTTTTCTTTGACAAAATTACAAAAATGGTCCTTGTGGTATGCATTTTTTGGGGTTTTAGTCTAAATCCCGACTTTTTTTTGGTTTCGTGATCATTTTGACCATGTTTGTTTGTGATTTTGGTCCATCAGAAAACTGAAAAGACTAAAATGCACTTTCCGATATATTTTTTCATGTTTTTTCATTTTAATTTAAAGGAAAAAAGAAAACAATTAATTAAATTGGGCCACATCTCTCTCTCTCTCTCTCTCTCACTCTCTCTCTCTCTCTCCTGAAGAAATTCATCTTCTTCGTGTTTTCCATACATCCCCAAATCAACACCATAACTCTTCTTTTTCTAGAATCACTACTTATACACTCAGGAGATTGTTTAGGTATAAATATTACAACATTAGGTAGCGGTGATTTTGGGGGTAGTGTTCTTTATGTTTTCGAAGGTGAAACAAGTTAATTTGGTTCAGATTGATAGAGAAGATGAGGGTTGTTTGAAGTGTTCTTGTTGTGGTATTGATTTGAGGGGAAAAGCTTTTTAGATTCTTCTTACTTCGTCATTAATCCTTCTTGAGAATTTTTTGGGTTTTCCAAAACTAGAAGTGGGTTAGATTTGTCATCCCTCTGCTACTGCAACATGTCGTGAAAGGGGAGAGAGAAAAACAAATGCATATTTGACAGTATTATGTTCATAAAACTCTATTCAGATCTTCATCTTGTTCATCAAAACCTAATACATCTCCCCCACCCTCCCCTATTCGGTTACCCCTCTCTCCAATTTGTTGTAAAATATTAGATGATGAGTAAGAATCATAGAAGAATCAAACATGTAACATCCTAAAAATCTTAATTTAAAAATAAAATAAGGATATTCATGGTTAAAATGTATCTAATAACATGTTAGAGTGGGAAAATGCAAGTAATGGTAAGAACGAAAAAAAAATCTCAAACTAGAGGGACCATAAGTGAAAACTTGAGGAAATAAGATGCAAGCACACTTCCCACTTTCTTGTTGGACGTATTTTGAATGGAATAGAGAGATCTAATGGTGAATGCTTCATTTCTTGACATTTAGGGCCTGATTTAAGATGAGAATTGGGCAATAAAGCAAAGGAGAGAAGGAATCAAGGCTAGCAAGGTAAACCTTTTCTCTATTACCCTTAAAATTCGAAGTTGTGAAGAGGGTGAAACCCTAATGTCGAGTTTATTAGGATTTTATGATTAGGGTTTCAATTTCTAACCCCCTTTAGGTGGTTTTGATGGTTCTAATCTCAAACCAATCATTCCATTGATGGTTTTGATGATTTAGGTGAAAACCCTCATGAACCCTAGAAAACCCAAATTAAGAATATGGCAATTGATGACGAAATGAGATTAGATTTTATGACCTAGATGATATTTGATAGCAACAAATCCAATTAGAATGATCAAATTCATCCATGATGGCAGAATCATGTATATGTTAGAATTGGAATGGAATTGAGTGAAATGCGATGAAAACAATGAAATCTTTTGTTTGTGAGCATTTGGTGAGTATATGATACTCATAAACATGAGTTGATACTAATAATATGATTTGAATGCCATAACATGAAGACTTGAATGATTCCTAGTTGAAAATATGGAGTTATTGGCCAAAAGGGCAAAATGGGAAGGTTGGAATGGAATTTGACATTCCATAACTCGATTAACGAATTAACATGATATTATGTAATGTTAAGCACTTGACAAGACCCAATGATGTATTAGATGATTTGGGAATAAGTCATATTGGTTAAGGAGTGTTCTTGAACAACTTGAGCCCTTAACCCTTTCACTTGAGTGTTTGTAAGCATTCTAAACTTAGTATTTTGATTGAGAACTTAATAAATTAAGTTAAATGTTTGACATGATGAAACACCCTCTAGTGGTGCTTGGAAACCTTTAAAAGTGTTACAAATGATTACCTAAAAGACCAAAACCATCCAAGGAAGTTTAAGACTCAAAAAGTGAGTTTTTGGGGGTGTTTGGGCTGCTACGACACGCGACCCGCGCACATACAACAGTTTCCCCAAGCTCGACCAAAAATCTAAATTTTAGTATTTTAGTCATTACTTTTGCATACAGACTCGGATTTACGCACGGTTTTCGCCTACATTCATATTTTTTCATGACGAATACTATGAAGCAATAAAATTTAGTAATGGAACCTATGAGGGGTATTTTGGTCATTTTGATTGACCTTTACTTGTATTGAATAGGGAGTACGTAAGCGAGAGTTACTTGTGGAAAGGAACTTGGTAACAACCTACATCGGAGAACTAGGTGAGTACGTGTGGACTTTTTTCCCTACTTTGGGGTGCATGGCTAAATGTTAAACTATCTTATGAAAAAAAATGTTTTGAAAAGTAAAGTGTTTCTTTTGAATACGTTTCAATGATTATATGTTAATAGAAAAGGGAAAGAATGTGATGATGCAATGAAGAACCCGCCGGACCATGATACCTCATAAGAGACACTAGAGGAATCTACTGGGGTTTTACCTTCCTGTCGCGAAGTAGATGTCCTATTATGATACCTTGGTGGATTGATTTGTTCTTTGCACCTTGGTCTTGGGAATGAGAAATGAAATAATTGTTATGATATGAAATGATAATTTATGTTATGTAAGAAATGAATTTCTTTGAAAATACTTGAAATGTTTTAAGGTCTAAAACCCACGTAACTTACGAGACATTTTGTCTTACGTATCTCTTTTTAATGCCATGTATCTCAGGTGATAGCTAAAGGTGTGAAGCGATCTAAAAGTAATGAAGTCCATGGGAGACTTAGTGGAGCATAAGTTACATTTGAATTTGATCTTGTAAATCTTGGTTTGCTTGCTATGGTTTATTTGATACAATGCTAGTAACACCTAAGAGATTGTTTTGAAACTATGTTTAAACTCTGATGATTTGTTAAATGTTTTTTTATGTTAAACCTTGCATTTAGGTTAAACCATAGCATTAAATTTTGTTTGAAAAATATTGGGGTGTCTCGTGAAGGCATAAAAGTCGACCCAATGAAAATTGAAGCGGTCATGAAATGGGAACCCCCGAAGACTCCAACCGAGATAAGAAGTTTCCTTGGACTAGCCGGTTATTACAGGAGGTTTATCCAAGACTTCTCTAAGGTTGCGGTTCCACTTACCCGACTTACCAAGAAAGAAGTAAAATTTGTTTGGGACGAGAAGCAACAACAAGCATTTGAAATCTTGAAGAAGAAACTATGTGATTCTCCAATTCTCACATTACCCGATGGAATGGAAGACTTTATAGCTTATAGTGTTGCCTCCAACAAAGGACTCGGTTGTGTACTTATGCAACGAGGAAAGGTTATCGCCTACACTTCTAGGAAATTAAAGGATGTGGAGACACAATACACCACTCTCGATTTGGAGTTAGCTGCGATTATTTTTTCTCTAAAAATCTGGAGGCATTACCTTTATGGTACCAAGTGCAAATTGTACACGGATCACTAAAGTCTTCAATATGTTTTTACACAGAAGGAATTAAACATGAGGCAAAGAAGATGGATAAAAATCATAAATGATTATGATTGTGAGATCATATATCATGAAGGGAAGGAAAATGTGGTGGCAGACGCCTTAAGTAGAAAGACTCATGAGAAACCTATTAAAGGAAGATCAATGCGAATTGAGGTGGAGTCCAACTTAATCCAAATGATCAAGAATGCCCAAGTTGAAGCTTTGAAAGACGTGAATGTCAAGAAAGATAAATTGGGAAAGAAGATCGAGTTTGGTGAAAATCAACAAGGATTGATGCCCGTTAAGGGACGAATTTGGGTCCCCAAACATGGAAAGAATCGAAAACTAGTTTTAGATGAGGCTCATAAGTCTAAATACTCCATTCATCCCGGGAGTACCAAGACCTATAGGGATTTGAGAAGACACTTTTGGTGGCCAGAATGAAACCAAAGGTGGTGAAGTACATCTCCAACTGTTTGACTTGTGCTCAAGTCAAGGCAGAACACCAATTTCCTTATGGAAAAGTTAAATCACTACAAACACTGGCCGGGAAATGGGAGGACATTACTATGGACTTTGTAATGGGTTTACCAAGTAGAAGTAAAGGGAACAATGCCATTTGGGTGATTGTAGATCGCTTGACTAAAAGTTCACTCTTCTTTGTCATAAAGGAATCAACCCCTTTAGAAAAGCTTGCAAAGATCTATGTTGATGAAGTGGTGAGACTGCATGGTGTGCCACTTACCATAGTTTCAGATAGGGATGCTAGATTCACATCTAGATTTTGGAAATCCTTACAAGAAGAACTGGGGACAAAAATATGCTTGAGCACTGCGTACCACCATCAGATGGGATGGGCAAACCGAAAGGACCAACCAAACTTTGGAGGATATGTTGAGGTCATGCGTGATTGATTTTGGAGGAAAATGGGACGACCACTTACCCTTGGTGGAATTCTCTTATAATAATAGCTATCACTCAAGTATTGGAATGCCACCTTATGAATCATTGTATGGAAGGAAATGTAGAACACCCTTGTGTTGGCTTGAAGTTGGAGAGAAGAAACTCATAGGTCCCAAACTCATGTGGCTAACAAATGAAAAGATAGAGGTTATTCAAGCTAACATGAAGGTGGATCAAGGTAGGCAAAGAAGTTATGAAAGTTTGAAGCAAAGGCATTATGACATAAAAGAAGGTGAATTAGTAATGTTGAAATTCTCCACATAGAAAGGAGTCATGAGATTTGGTAAGAAGGGTAAATTGAGTCCAAGATACATTAGACCCTTCAAGGTGTTGAAAGTGGTTGGAACACAAGCCTTTAAGTTAGAGTTTCCCCAAGAACTCCAAGGAATACATGATACCTTTCATGTAAGGTACTTGAAGAAATACTTTGGAAAAGAGGAATTGACAATTCCATTGAAGGACTTGAGAATTGACGAGAATAAGAGACTAGTAGAAGAACCGAAGGCAAGTGGAGCATAAGTTACATGGGAGACTTAGTGGAGCATAAGTTACATTTTAATTTGATCTTGTAAATCTTGGTTTGCTTGCTATGGTTTATTTGATACAATGCTAGTAACACCCAAGAGATTGTTTTGAAACTATGTTTAAACTCTGATGATTTGTTAAATGTTTTTTTTATTAAACCTTGCATTTGGGTTAAACCATAGCATTAAATTTTGTTTGAAAAATACTAGGGTGTTACAAAATACATATCCTAGATCTGTAATACCTTCAATTCCTACAATTAAACCCAAGATCAATTTCAAATTAAACCCAAAATCAATTCCATGGCTTCTCAGTTAAGCTTTCTGATGTAGAGGCTTCTAATCTTGAATATGCTTTTGGGGTTCTCTCGGTTATTCCTGAACAAGTTCGTCATCTTCATAGCAAAACAAAATCAAACAAAACCCAGATAAAAAAACCAAAACATGAAATACAAATCATAGAAACTGGACCTGTAACCAAAATTGTAGAAACAAAAATCGCAGAAACCAAAACTTGTAACCGGGTGATGAGTTTAAATCGACGCATTCTAGTTTACTCTTGATGAACTAAAGGAGGCAGTGAGTTTATCAGAAGGGAAGGGACGATAGTGGACTTTCATGTATGTGTGTATGAATCTGAATGTGTGTGTGAATCAGAAATCTCTCCTTCTTCCTTTGGTTAATATGCCCCTCCCTCTTTCTTAATTTTTATATAATGGCTTCAATAGATTTGATTTCCTTCATCTTGTTTTTTTTCTAGATTGTTTTGAATCTATGTTGTATCGGGTTAGCTTCACCACCATGAGAAGCTGTTGATCTTGATTATTGATAACATTGTCACATGATTATGATAAAGAGAAATTACAAGGGTTCTCAAAGAAAAGCATAAAGACTACAAAGAATAAAGCGGATATAAATACTAGCTAGACAGAAACCCTAATGGGCTAAAGACTAAAGGGCCCATAAACAAGCGGGCTAATAATATATAGACTAACATCCCCCTTAAACACACAATGCCGCAACAATTAGCATTGAGAGTTTGTCACATAAGAACCGAAACCGAGAAGCCGATAAAGCCTTCGTAAAAATATCCGCAAGCTGCAAGGTTGATGAAACAAATGGAAGCGAAATGGTCTCGAGCTGCAGGTGATGGCGGGTAAAATGACAATCAATCTCAATGTGCTTCGTCCACTCATGAAAAATAGAATTCTTTTCAATTTGTATCGCACATTTGTTATCACAATGCAAGGGAGTAGATGAAGAAATGTAAACTCCCATATCCGCAAGCAGCCACCGTAACTAGATAATCTCACCCGTAGTTACAGCCAAAGCACGATATTCAGCCTCCATGGAAGATCTAGAGACAACGTCCTGTTTCTTGCTCTTCCATGAAACAAGAGACTCTCCAAGAAATACACAAAATCCAGTGGTGGACTTACGATCATGACGATCACCATCCCAATCAACATCACTATAGGCACGTAACTCAAGAGAAGACGTCGAGGGAAACAAGAGTTTGAAACTGAGTGCCACGAAGATATCTTAGAATACGAAGAACAACTCCCCAATGAATATAGGTAGGAGCAGTAACAAACTGATTGACAACATGAACAACATGAGCAATATTTAGACAAGTAAATGTGAGGTAAACTAAACTTCCCATAATAGTGCGATAAAGATTCGGATTAAACAAAGGAACACCATCAGTAGGAGAATATCGTACATTGGTTTCCAGCGGAGTATCAACAATCCGATTGTCAGAGAGGCCCGCCCGTGTAAACAAGTCAGATATATATTTAGTCTAGGAAAGAAGGTACCCTTTCTTAGATTGAGCAACCTCAATACCCAAGAAATAACGCGGCAAGCCCAAATCCTTCATAGCAAATCGATAAGCTAGATCATGCTTCAAAGACTCAATACCACCATGGTCATCACCTGTAATAATCATGTCATCCACATATAAGGACAGAAGAATCGGCCCTGCACTCGAGCATCTAACAAACAGAGCAGAATCGTGATTACTCTGGACAAATCCAAGAGCGGTAATCATTGTGGAGAATTTCTCAAACCAAGCACGATGGGCTTGCTTGTGCTAGTACAAAGCTTTGCGAAGCCGACAAACCTCACTCGGCCGGTGCTGAATTCCTTGGGGAGGAGTCATATAAACCTCTTCATGGAGGTCACCATTCAAAAAAGAATTCTTGACATCCATTTGAAAGATCTTCCACTGTTGGACGGATGCAACTGCAATCATAGTACGAACTGTCGTCATCTTTGCAACTGGGGAAAATGTCTCCTCGTAGTCAAAACCATATTGTTGGGAGTACCCTTTTGCTACAAGTCTAGGCTTCTACCGCTCAACAGAACCATCAGCTTTTTTTTTTATCTTGTACACCCAACGACAACCTATCATATGTTTCCCAGGAGGAAAAGAAACCAACCCATCTATGAGTCTAATGGAGAGCAGTGAGTTCTTCAGCCATAACATTCTGCCAAAGAGGATCTAAAACAACTTCTCTATATGATTCAGGTTCAGACATATGATGGATGCTTGCTATAAATGAAGCAAACTGTCCTGAATATGTAGAGTAAGAAAAATCTAGTAACTTGGTGGACTTGACAGGACGAGAAGATCTCTTGAGGGGTGGTGGTGGAGGTGGATCCTTAATTTCAATAATCGGAGGATCAGGCTCAAGAGCAGGTGGAGTCAAGGCACCCTCTAAAGAAGTGGGTGTGTCATGAGCTGAGGGATCATGTGGAATAGATGAATCTCGAGCCTCTATATCTTCATTAAAAGGATCAATATGTAGAATATCGGACTTCGTTACATTGTGGGCTATAGTAGGAATCGAGTGAAAGGAATATGTTTCAAAAAAGTAACGTGCTGGGAAACATATAACTTATGACTCACAGGATCATAGCAACGGTATCCTTTCTATCCAATACCATATCCCCAAAATACACAAATAGCAGATTTCAGCTCCATCTTGTTCCTTTCAACATGAGGACGAAGAACAAAACAAGTACATCCAAAAACTTGTAAGGAAGAGTAGTCTGGTAGATGACCATATAACTTCTCAAATGGAGACATTCCTGAATTCAATGAAGTAGGGATATGATTAATCACATACACAACAGTTAGGACTGCTTCTCCCCAAAAGTCACTAGGGACCTGCACAGACATGAGCAATGAGCGGGCAGTCTCAATAATATGACAGTGTTTTCGTTCTGCCACACCGTTTTGCTGAGGTGTGTCAGTACACGAAGACTAGTGTATGGTACCATCAGAAAGCAAGTAACCGAGTGAAATCATTAGAGGTATATTCACCCCCTAAGTCACACCTGAAGCACTTAATCACAGCCGAATGTTGAGTTTTAACAAGAGCTCTAAAATTGATGTAAATATCAAAGAAATCAGATATGCATTTCATAAAATAAACCCATGTATATCGAGTATAATCATCTATAAAAGACACATAATAGGTTGACCCACCCTTTGTGGATACTGGTGCAGGACCCCACACATCAGAATGAATAATGTCAAAAGCATCAATAGAACAAGACATACTTTTATTGAAAGGAAAAGCATAGAATTTTACTAGTTTACAACCACTACAATCAGAAATATCACAAGAGTTTAAATGACCCAAAACACCACTAGATGCTAAAAAATTCAAATGTGATACAGACACATGTCCCAAACGAGAATGCCAAAGATAAAACTCAGACAACAAATGACTCAAACGAAAAGAAGATAAATCAATGCTGGAAGCAACAACAACAAATACTTTGAGGACCTCCAAGACATATAGTTCCCCCACCCTACGACCGATCCCAATCACCTTCTAGGTGTGTTGATCCTGTATAACATAGACAGAATCAAAAAAGAACACCCAGTTACCAGACTTACATAATTGACTGACCGAGGCAAGGTTCAAAGTAAGTTTGGGAATGTAATAAACATCAGGAAGAGTGATATGAGAAACAGAGACAGACCCAAAACCCCCATCTAGAATAGATGTATCACTAGCATACTTTACAGAAATAAATGACACTTGCGACAAAGAAGTAAATGATGACAAAGGAGGAGTCATAGGATGGGTTGCACCGGAATCTAAAATCCACAAAGATGAGGGAATACTTGATGTACCAGATGAAGAAGGACTAGAATGTGACATATGCAGAAATGGTATTGGGATTAGAGGCCAAATATAGTCTGAAACTCTCAAACATATTGGGATCCAATGCAGATGGTAGCATGTTTCCAACAGATTCTGTGTCAACTGGTGGTACAACAGCAACAACAAACTGTGGAGGACGAGGGGTCCATGGAGGAGTACCAGAGGAACGCGGCTGAAACTTCTGTTGACCAGACCTATTTTGTTGCCCTGACTGAGGTTGACCAGATTTACCCTTGTTGACTAAGAATGGACACTGAGCTTTCCAATGATTTTTCTGTTTGCAGAATGCACACTCATCATAAGAAACCCTTGAAGTTTGTCGAGACTGGTTGGAGGAAACAAAAAGCACAGCCGGAGCGGGAGTAGGAATAGAGGTTACTTTAAATCCTTTATCCACATGAGACTTGATACGAGTCTCTTCTGCAATTAACTCATGGACAATAGAATCCACTGAGGGAAAAGGAGATCGATGAAGAATGGTTCCATGTAGGCCTTCAAAATCAGAACGCAAGGCTATCAAGAATTGTACCAAGCATTGCTCTTCCCTCCTAGCAATGTAAGGCTTAAAATCTTTTAACTCTTTAGATTCAGTAAGAGCCAATTGATCCCACAGATCATACATAGCAGCATAGAAATCTTGAATACTCTGGTCATTTTGTTGAAGGGCACGAATATCATATTCATTCTAACTTGTATTGTTTAGCAAAGTTGGACTGAGTATACAGTCTCTCCAAGTGATTCCAAACTTCTTTTGTTGTGTCATATCTAGCCAATTGCGTACCAATAGACTGAGTAACAGAGTTATTAATCCAAGTAATGACCTTGGAGTTATCAGTCTCCCAAGCATCAAGCAACAAATCAAAATTCTCAGTTTGAGGCACTGAGAGTTTGGCTTTAGTCCCAGTGACATAGCCCCACATATTCTTCCCACGAAGGAAGTTCTTCATAACATAGCTCCAATACGTATACTTCTTTCCATCCAAACGAGTACCGATTGACTGAAGGAAATCATCCTTTCCAGTCATGTTGACAATGAATAAATAACCACAATGACAGTATAACAATCTGAGAATGAAAGGAGTAACAAACCAGCGGAAGCAAACAATTGGATAAAGAATCAACAACAACAACAAATCAACAGTAACAATGAATCAACACATCAACAACGAATACCAGCGATAACAAATGAGTACGCCACATATGACTGCTACAAAGACTTCTAACAATGTATCGAACCTCCGCTCTGATACCATGATAACATTGTCATATGATTATGATAAAGAGAAATTACAAGGGTTCTAAAAGAAAAGCATAAAGACTACAAAGAATAAAGCGGATATAAATACTAGCTAGACATAAATCCTAATGAGCTAAAGACTAAAGGGCCCATAAACAAGCGGGCTAATAATATATACACTAATACTTATCACCCATATAGCCTCAAATACTCATGCTTGCCACCATTGTTGGATGAAATCACCACAAAGCATGTACTTGGAGATGATTTGGAAGCTAAACTAGCTTCCTCACTATTGATTACTCAATCAGAAACTGCTAAGGTCCCGTATGCATTTTAATTACATTGTGTATCTATGTGTGGGTTTTCTAGAGAGAGAGAGAGGACCCTTTCTTATTTTATTAATTATTAAAATAAATAAATTAGTATTAGATTTAAAAAGAAATGAAAGAAAAATGAAAAATAAATACTCCAAGGGTATTATAATCATTTCAGTTTTCACATACAAACTAGTCCAAAATGACCACAAAACCAAAAAAGTCATGGTTTGGATTAAAACAAAAAAAAAATACATACCACAGTGACCATTTTTGCAATTTTATTTTTTTCTTTTTAAAGAAAAATTTTCTATTTATATCTAAAATGTTCATTTCATAAAGTGTTTAATCTAAGTTCTAGCGAGAACGCAGATTATTAGAAAATGTTTAATATAACCACTTTTCAATAAAAATATTGATTATATATATATATATATATATATTAGGTGTGAGACTCATGTATTACATGAGTTTATTAAAAAAAAAACTAAATACAAAATTTTAAACATTTGAGAAGTATGAATTTATAAAAAAAAAGTGAAAAAAATATTGAATTATAAAAATTAAAGTGTTGTTTTATCTTTTAAATTTAAACAAATAATTTAGATAAATAAATAAAGAAAATTAATGAATTTTTAATTTAATAATTTTGAAATTAGAAGGAAAGTTCATTAATGAAAATGATATGCATTTAAATAGTATCCACAATTTAATAAAATAAAATAAATCATAAAATGACGTGTGGAATAAACATTAATTTAAAATAAACACAAAATTATATGTAGCAAAATAAATGAGAATATGACATGTGGCAAAAATATATTTATTTATTATGGAGGATATATATACTATGTCTTTTTAACTTTTTATTAGATTTTAACAAAAACGTTTTTTTCTCGAAAATCCGACTTATCATATTTTGATTTTGTTTTTTTTAGTTCTCTGGAATGTCAATTAGAAATGTACATTTTATCAGAAAGAATAAATTCTGTTTCATTCTAAATACACATTGCATTACGTTATAACCATTTAGTTAATTTTTCTTATTTTTATTATTCTTAACAATTAAAATTATCGTGGACCCATCCATTTGTTTTTCATAAACACAGATTAAAACAGATAAAAATAGCCTCTCGTTACTTCACCTTTCGTTCCACCCCACCGTATCTTTTCTAAGATCCTTATCCCTCTCCGCCTCCATCGCCCTTCACCGCCGCCACACCTCCTCTACCTCCATCCTCCACCCCCCATCTCCGTCTCTTCTCTCCTCTCTACCAGAAGAAGAAATAAACTGGTGGAGCCCACAATCGCACACTCTCCCTGCTCTCTCTCTCTCTCTCTCTCTCTCTCTCTCTATGCTTCCCCTTGGGTGAGTTTTAAGGTGTCAACAGACGTGGAGGTGCTCCGGAGATGGTGGACGTTCACGGGCGGTGCCAAAGGTGAAAGAATAGAGAGAGGGTGGATATATAATAAGTTCAATAAAAAAGAAGGGCTAAATGAATTCCGTTAATGAAGTAGAAATAAAAAGGGAAGCAGTTAGTTTATAACTAACTAACTACAAACTGATTAAAAAAAAAAAAAAAAAAAAAAAAAAAAAAAAAAAAAGAGTGGGAGAAGGAGAGGGTCCCGGAGTACGGCGGCTCGTCGTGGTGTGTCGGCTGGCCATTGGTGAGAAAGTAGGCCGGTGGATGTGGACCAACAAGAAGAAGGTATGCAACTGCCACGTGTCGGTCTTCGCCAGCTCATTACCAACCCATTTTCTGTTTTATTTAATTTCGATTTATTGTAATTACAATTTACATGTTTTGAGTTTTGTTCATCATGATTCTGAAAGGCTGGCTGGCACTCTGTCTCGATTCGCCGCGTTACCTAACGAATCAATAATTTTTTGAAAAGAATTATGTGCGTTGACACTTTACTTCTTTTTGATTTATGATTATTATTGTTTTGTTAAATGGAAATGAAGGTTTATTTGAGCCTTATTTATGAGTATTATTGTTGTTTATAATATAATTAAAGGGTTATCAAGAATGTTATTTTTTGTCAGAATAATTCATTAGAATGGTGTGGGTAGCTATTATAATATTCTGATAGAATTTTGTTTATTAACTTTTTTAAAATTATTTGGCTTCGAAATGTATGGCCATAAAAACGCCCACATATATCATAAAAACATCATCTAAAATGGACCATTATATAATTAAGCAACCAAATGTAAATAAGAAGAGTGTTGGATTGTGAAAATATTCATTTGGGTTTTTGAGTATTCCATTTGTTATAAATAGTAAAGTTGTGTGTAATGAGTTTACAAAAAAACTCCCACACTATACAGGATATAAAAAAAAAAAATAAAAAAAATAAAAAAAGATACAAACTACCCCCCTCCCCCCCCCCCCCCTCAGCGGTCCCCTTCGGTTTAAGCGGGAGGTTCACATATGCTTATATTGTCCCGAAAGCATATAAATAAACGTATATGTAATTCCTTTGTGAATATATCAACAAATTGGTGAGCAGATGAAACATATAACGCATGCACTTGCCCAAGTACATGACACTGGCATTTTCACGAAAAAAAACAATCGTAATATGAGATAACATACTTGAGAGTTCGAGAAAGAGGTTGCGAAGCTAACCAGCTTCAACAACTACATTAGCTACCCCATGTGCTTAAGTTTAACACTAGACTGAGACATGACGTGTTGATGTTTAGAAGACCAAGAAACAAGATTGTCACCGAGATAGACATTGTTACATCTGGATCCCGAGGTAATTCAATTTTAATATTTAAGCATTTGTGGTTGTCACAACATAGGGAAAAGCACCATGGCGTGGCGCTTCAAGAAATTCCGCGACTCATTTAAGGCCGCAATGGTGTGGCAGCTTATAGCCACGGCGTAGCAGTTGGCATAAGGCCAAACCTTCAATTTTGGGGTCTGCGCCCCTATTTAAGGGAATGTGATAGCTAGGGTTGCTCACCCTCAACCTTCATCACACTCTCTCAGCCTCCAAGCAAACCCTAACCTCCATTTTTGCTCCCTAAGTTTTTTATGTTGATTTTGGGGATTAGAAGAAGAAGAAGGTGACTTTTAGACTTGGATTTAGTAAGCAACTCTTCTCATCATCTTGTTGTGCATCTTTTGGACTCTTGAAAGTCCCCAAGTTCCAAGCTTTTTGGTTTATTGTGCATGGATCTAGGTTTTTATTCCTTTTTCTTCATATTAGGACATATTGGAGTGTTGGGATTTCATAAAGTTGCCGACTCTATGAATCCCCAGAGTGCCTCTATGGTTAGGAGTGTTGGATGTAGAGTTTTATATAGTTTTGAACTCTTGCATGAGATCTTGGCCCCTTTTACTCTATCTTGACCTAGCTTAAGTTCAAGACATGCATTGGACATGCATGTCTGGAAAGTATGGATTTTTATGTGACTATAAGGTCCTAGAAAATGTTCTTGAATGGGGATCTTGTATGTCTTCAATGAAAAGTGCCTAATAGGTTAAGTCAAGTCATGTTTTTTCCCTATTTAGACCTAGAAGTGAGATCTCTATCACTTGGACCTTAGAAAGGACCAGATTTGATATTTAGAGCTCTTGAAGTTGGAAAGAAATATGACTTAATGGTTTAAGATGCCCAAACCAGTCCCCACGGTGTCTCAGGTTGCTACGGCATGACGACTTGGTCTAGGCCTGATTGTCTTGTCGTTTAGTGGACACGGCGTGGCTAAGGATGGCCACAACGTGGCGACTTGCTATAGTTGACTTTGACTTTGACCAAGTTTGACCTAGGGACATTTTGGGAATTTTGAGTTGTAATTAAGTTTAAGTCACTGTTTGTCATATAGGCAACTTGTAGAAGTGGCAGCCGGAGCAACGTTCTTTTCTGCTTTCTTTTCAGATTGTAAGGGGAGTCTTCTCACCATACTAGTGGGTCGAAGGCACAAATGACGGCCCACTGATTTTTATACTTAGAATGTATGTGACTATGTGATTATTACTAATATTATTATATGATATATGTGCATGGATCCAATTTGGACTTAGAGTCAATATGGAATTGGGGTTGATATGGACCCGAAACAGCTACTTGTTGTTACATGGGATTGATACGGACCTGACACAGCCATGTGTTGTTATATTTATATGTATGTTGTATGTGACATTTCGGGGGAGCTCACTAAGCTTTGTGCTTACAGTTATGTTTATGGTATCAAGTACTTACAGTACGAAAGGGAAGGTCCCGACGTGATGACACAACATTCTCCCCCCTCATGTTTCGGCAATCATGATCTCTTTTACTCTGATGTTTTGGATATTTTGTATCTTGGATGTCTTTGAAGCATTTGATGTGTGGGATTTATGAATTTAAAAATGAAAATTTTATCATTGTTTTGGGATGTTACAGACACAAAACCTAGAAACGAATCGGCGTGTTTAAGGACCACTAACCTACTCAGCATCAGAGTAGGGGGCCAAACTATCGACATAAGATGGGCATATGTAGATACCATACAGTAGAGTACCCTGAAGGTATCGCTAAATGCGCTTAAGTGTAAGGAAATATGGTCTGCGAGGATCATAGATATAAAGATAAATTTGTTAAACCGCATAGGCAATATCTGGACGAGTGAAGGTCAAATATTGAAGAGAACCACAAGACTTTTATAGAATTTCGAGTTAGCCATAGCCTTTCTAAAATCTAGAAATCTTGGGCTTAATGTCATACGGGTGCTACAAGGATTACATGAAGACATGTCAGCACGAGCAAGAATCTCTTTGATAAACGATGTTTGTGAAAAGAAACAGACCCTGCAGAGACTGATTAGCAGAAATTCCAAAGATAAAAAGGCAAGATTCATCATGACAAACTCAGATGATAGCAGAGAAATAACTCAGAAAATCAAAGACGGACCAAACAAGGTAAAAAGGATGTCATCAACGTAAAAAAGGAGATAGTCTTCAAGCCATGATGAATGGTAAACTGTGAGTAGGTTGAACGATAGTTGTGAAATCCGATAGATGTGATGTTGACAACGAATCTTTGGTACCAGACATGACGTGCTTGCTTAAGACAATATGAGGATTTGTGGAGCCGAAAAATATATTATGGATGAAGAGGGTAAACGTATCTAGGATGTTGTTTCATATAAGCCTCCTCAGTGAGGTCACCATGGGGACATTCAATTTTAATATCAAGCTAATGGATAAGCGAATGACATGAAATGGTAATGCTCAAAGCAATGCGGATAGTAGTTAGTATCCATATATGGTTGAAGGTGTCATAAAAGTATAAACTAGTTTGTTAAGAGAAACTAAGCAACCAAACGAACTTTATAATGGTCAAATTTGCTATGACCGTCGAACATGTGACGATATAGCCAAAGAAAATCGATAATATTCACATTTGGAGAAAGAGATATAATATCCCAAGTATGAGTTAAACACAAAGCATCCATTTCGATATCCATAATGGACTTCAAATTGGGGTCACATATGGCTTGAGAGGCGTAAGAAAAAGTTCTACACTATTAATTTTTTTAAAATCACAAAATTAACTATGCAAAATAAAATACTAACAGATAAATACTATTTTAATATAATAACTAATATGTAAAATCTAAAATTAAACATATTACTTTTAACATTTTACAACATCTAGATAAATTTCAACTTTATATAAACATTTGTTTTCTAGTGAATGTATTATAAATATATATTTTATTTCTAGAAATTTAAATAAATAATAAATTTCTTAGAGTTCAAAGTAAAAATATAAAAAGTTAAAGGTATGTTTTTCAATTTTTTTATATATAATGTGAAACAAAAAATAATCAAACATATATGCTATTGAATCAGTGAAACACTTTAAATCATTACAATATTTACCTTAGTTAAATACATGAATTTTATGTTTGCCATTAGGAGCATCCATTTGAATTTAAATATATTTGTAAATTTAGAATACCTAAATAGAATGAATACTTTATACATATAAAATAGACTTATTAATTAATGAAATTGATAAATTATTAATAAAAATAAAAATATCATATAATGACATGTATCAAAAGTCTTAAAAAAGTGAGATATGTCAAAAGTAATATATATATATATATATATATATATATATATATATATATATATATATATATATATATATATATATATAAGTAAAAGGGTGAGTGCATTTGAATTATATAGTAGAAAATTACTATAGTTAAGGAGCGAGCATATGTAACATCCCAAAATCACAATAAAATTTTTCATTTTCAACTAAAGAAAAATTATTATTTTCATTCAAACCCAAGTCATAAGAATCCAAGATTAAGTACAAATGTTCCCAAAATTAATGTATCATAATATCTCCAAAACATAAACTGTAATTCAAAGCTTAGTGAGTTCTCCCAAAGTACCACACACAACCAATACAAATAACGACATGCATATATGAGACTTCAGCCTGACTGGACCGCCTCGCAGGGCCTCTAGACTATCTGGACCGCTCTCTGGGCCTTTGGCCTAACTGGACCACCTCACAGGCCTTCAGTCTATCCGGACCACCCTGGGTATCTTGGTCTTCAGCACAAAGCAGGACCACCTCAACCTAACAAACAATAACATGTTGACATATACAATAACAATCAATAACCAGCAACACCGGTAATCATACAGATTTGGCTAGCTAACGCATACTCAGTGAACACATATAATCATACAGACCCACCAACCTAACACATACTCATCATAACATCAATCCAATATATCAGGATCCATAATCCAGTAGGTCGTCATTGGTGCCTTCGACCCATAAGTACAGTGAGGAAAACTCATATCACATTCTGAAAAAATAGCAGAAAAGAATGTTGCTCCAAATGCCAACTCTAGTCTCAAGCTACTGCGTAAAATACCCTATGTCAAAATGGGTTAAAGTCCTGGTCAAAGTAAAGGAAAAAAAGTCAATATTTCCATATGGGATGAGTACACCTTTCGTACTCCCCTCCATGCCCAACATAGAGGATGACGTTGAAAGCACGACCTTGAGCTCTCGGGGGCTCCGCCCTACTCTGGTGTCCACTAGTGATCCTCAAAGTAGCCAGGACTGGAGCCTGCACCGGCCTGGCAGCAAACAAGGGACATTGGGCCTTCACATGGCCCACCTGATCACAATGATAACAAATCCTGGTGCTCGGTAATGGGGCTTGTTGGCGATAATCCTTCGCATAATGTCCCTCCTTACCACACTTGTGGCATCCAGAAGAAGATCGACAAACACCTTTATGAACCTTGTCACACTTGTCACAAGTGCGGTCCCTCTGACCTCCTGATTGTGAGTCTAAGAGATTGAACTGATTCCCTACAGGTTGTGACTGAACGGGAGCCTGCCTATGCTCCCTCGTCTGAGTCTTAATATTAATCTCTCTCCTCCTCGTGGCATCTTAAAGCTCGACAAGGGTATTGTATCACTAGGTAGACACAAACTCTCAGATCTGGTTCTTAAGCATGCTCAAGTATCGTGACATGTGAGCCTGCTCCGATGAAGCATACTCAGGATAGAAGAGATCCCTCTTAGCAAACATCTTGTTGATCTCCATCACCATATCTGTCGCCTATCTCAAGGAAAGATACTCCCGAGCCAACCTCTCACTCTCTCTCTCCCCGCCAAAGGAGCATACATAGTGTGAAACATCTCAGATAACTGCCCCCAAGTCACTGCAACCCTCTCCACAGAAGAATAAGTACTAGTCGCTAGCCTCCACCAATCCTTCGCCCTAACCGATGAAGTTTTAGGGCGCACTTGTAACACTCTAAATTTTCAAATAAAATTTTCATTTTTAAAACCACACAAAACACAGTTTCACATTTCTCAAACCCAAGTTTATAAGTTGTCAAAACACAAGACAATAAAATGTTTAACAATATCCCAGAATCCTCAAAACATAATCTCTGGCTGGTGTGTATAATCATGTTGGTGCCTTCCTGCAATCCTGAGAGGTACCTGAAACACATTTCACACAACACTGTAAGAACGAAGCTTAGTAAGTTCCCCAATCTACCACACACAAATAATTAGCCTCTCATGGCTATATCTCAACAAGTACCCTCCGGTCATGTGTCTCAGTGAAGACCCTCCGGTCTCACAACTCGAGTTGGACCCTCCAGTCCCGTGTCTCAGTGAGAACCCTCTGTTCTCACGAATCGGTATGGACCCTCCAGTCCAGTGTCTCGATGAGGACCCTCCGGTCTCACGACTTGGTTTGGACCCTATGGTCCTAACTCAATAAAAGCATAGAATAATATACAACATAAATCACAAAGACAAAATGCATAATATCGCATAACTCAATATAAGCACATAAGACCCTCTGGTCAATAACTCAGATAAGACCCTACGGTCGCACAGTAATTACCACTCAGGTAAGTATAGTGAGAAGACTCACCTCACCTAGTAAATCAATATATCCCACACTCGAACTGCTGGTCTAGACTCCATCTCTCCATGGCCTCCAAAATCCACATCTTGACCAAAACCCTAAAGTCAATCGGAAGTCAACAGTCAAGGTTAACAGTCAATGTTGACCCAACTCGTCGAGTGCAGCTCATGAACTCGTCGAGTTCCTCAGAACTCAGTAAATCATGAAAACCCCAGTCAACTCTCCGAGTTGCTAGCCAACTCGTCGAGTCCAGGCAGTGTCCAGTAGATCGGTGGGCATACAAGCCAGGTTTGTCAAGCGTACACTAACCTGTGGGCTGATGAAGGGTGGGCTTGGATTATTTGGGCTTTGTATTGATTGGGCTTGGGCCTTTAACTTCTATGGAATTAGGTCAAATTCTGGACTTTGGGCTATTGTTTAACATTGGGCCTTCTTGGATTGGGCCCATAATGGGCTTTCGGTGCCATTTAGGATTTTAGGCTATATTGGGCTTTTGGAGCTTTTGGGTTGGGCTTTAGTTATTAGGCCAAGTGAGGAAAGGGTAAAATGGTCTTTTACCCTAGACGTTGGACAATTGAATGAGATTCATAGTTTTGGTTTATGGCCCAACATATTAATTGGGTTTATTTGATTGGTTAGCGCGGGGATTTTCTGGATTAACAGTTCGAGCTTTATCTGAGGTATTAATTGGGTTTATTATGGTTAGGATGCTAGTTGTCTGTGTGAGTCTTGTATGCGTTGTATGTTATATGTATACCGGGCAAGGTCTGATGATTGTATTGTATGGTATTTGGCTTAGTGATTATTTCATGTGTTTATGTGTTTATATGTATACCGGGCAGGTCCTGATGAATGTGATGAGGCAGGGCCCATCTCATATTATTGACAGACCTGTTCTGAGCGGGGCTTGATGTTGGGCGAGGCCCAATGATTGTTGGGCATGGCCCATTGTTTGTTTAATATGTATGGTATGAGGTATTTTAGGGAACTCACTAAGCTTCGTGCTTACGGTTATTAGTTTATGTTTCAGGTACTTCTGGATCGAAAGGGAAGAGCTCAGGATGATCACATCGCACACACCACATTGTTCCGCATTTTATTTGAATCTGATGTAACCGGATGATTATTGATATACTATGATTTCATTATGGTTTTTATGAAACGTTTTGGATGATGGTTTTATTATTATAAAAATAAAATTTTTGGTCTTAAATTTTTAGGATGTTACAAGTTGGTATCAGAGCCTTAGTTTGAGGGATTCATGCATAGTCGTGCGTGTGTCTGAACTCAAGCTAAGGATTTGATAGATTTTTCAAAAAATAAATGTTTTATAAAAAGAGTTTTTTTTAATAAAAGAAAGGGGTGTGGTGCATGCAATCGACCGAGCTCAAGTAAGTTTTCCCAAAATACACATACATGTTTTATGATTATGCTTTGAATTGTGAATCTATGAATCTCATGCTAGATTAGGGCTAAGGATCTACTTAGGATTGCATGATAGAATGCTAGGAGAAATGTCTTTGTATGCCTACTGTATGAGCTTGTAGACTTGCATGCTAGTAATGATCAGTTAGTGATAGGATGGCGTGATTAGGTTATGCTTGTTTCCGATTACTCGATTCTCGAATGCTACTTGCTTTGAGATTTTAGGAGTTCCCATTAACTTCAGCTAACTAGTAAGTGAATATGCTAAATTACAGGTTATTAAGGCTAAATAATTATAGAAGGTTAGGTTTTAACTCTATTGCGCAGCTCTTGTTTGAGTCTAACCGTTGTAGTGTGATATCTTTCATTCGAAGAATTATCTGGTCTCAGTTACATGGAATAGTATCCGTGAGCTAGTTAGAGGGTGTTAGGTGGAGTTCCTTCTTCATCTAATGGTGGAGAGTGGTGTGGTGATTGCACTAGGAAACCTAGGAAAAGATTCAGTGCTAGGAGCGTTGCCTGTTAAGGATTATATTGATAGATA
The DNA here is from genome assembly GCF_051521515.1 of Lactuca serriola. NCBI lineage: Eukaryota > Viridiplantae > Streptophyta > Magnoliopsida > Asterales > Asteraceae > Lactuca > Lactuca serriola. The sequence continues at coordinate 34,432,590 of NC_136413.1, forward strand.
AGGGAGTGACTTGGAGGATTATGGGGGGAGGGGTCCTTGAGGAAAGTTCGGATAGATATAGAAGGTAGTATGGGGTCGTACTACTGAAAGCAGAGGATCTGTACTCGATTCAAGGGAAGTCACGATGATACCAGGAAGCTTGTAGAGTATGTGACTCCTTGATGTGTGTGTGGGTGTGTGTATATCTATATATATCTCTCTCTCTCTCTCTCTCTCTCTATATATATATATATATATATATATATATATATATATATATATATATACATGCATGTTTTGATGGTTTGTGTGGTCTATTTTTAGTATAATGGCCACACGAGGAGGTTCTGGCAGTGGTTTTGTTTCAGGCTCTGGGGCCGAACAGTTAGATGAGCAGATACGAGAGTTCATTTCATCTGAGATCACCCGCAACATACTTAAGCAAACTCTTGTGATCTTTGGTACGATCAAGGAGGGTATTATGGTGGTTCTGGAGGAGTGCTTGGGTACCTTTCGTACTAAGATGGTGGCAATGATAGGAGCTTGCACGTTGACTTTCCGTGAGTTTCAGGCATGTAGGGCTCCTGAATTCTTCGGGGAGAAGTGTTGGTTAGCGGATGTCGCTAATGCCTTCCTCACTAGTAGTTGTCCCGGTGGAGCAAAGGTTAGACATGCTTCCTGTCTTCTGAACGACAGAGCTCGATATTGGTGGGAGGAGGTTAGATGCACCATAGGGGATGAGGCGGTTGATTCAATGACATGGGATGACTTTGTGATGAGATTTCGAGTTGCGTTTGCACCAGTGATTAAGGTGCAACAGTTGGTGAGGGAGTTCCAAGACCTTCGCCATACTATTGAGATGGTGGTTGAGATCACTGCTATGTTCTCTGAGAGGACATTGTTGGTTTCGCAGTATGTGGCAGATGAGGAGATGAATAAGGCAAGATACCATGAGATGTTGAGGAGTGATATTCGGCAGTTCGTGAGTCGATACAGTTGCAAGACATTGGAGGACATGATTGAGAGAGAAAGAGAGATAGGGATAAAGAGAGAGAGAGAGAGAGAGAGAGAGAGAGAGATTGATGTGGAGATGGAGAGGAAGAGGAAGCCAGATCATGGTTCAGGGTTCAGGGAGTTCTGGTAAGAGGCCCAAGGTTTTTTATTCGAGATCGAGAGGCCAGCAGGGTCGGGGCCGCTGTGGCAAGTGCGAAAAGACGCATGATGGGGCTTGCATGGTGGGTGGCTTTGGCTGCTTCATGTGCAGCAAGACTTGTCACTTCAGCAGGGATCACACTGCTACCACCACCACCACCCATGTATCTGATATGATTTGCTTCCATTGCAATCAGAGGGGCCATAAGAAGGACAATTGCCCGAGTTTGGTAGCAGCGGGACCAGTGGTTGCACTCGCTCCAACGATTCTACAGATTACTGATGGCCGACAGGGTAAGGCAGATGCACCTGTTGTGAGGGGCATGGCTTTTCAGCTGACAGTCGAGGAGGCTCGTGTAGCACTTGATGTAGTGATGGGTATGTATCTTCTCCTTATCTCTTTATTTATGTTGATTTCTTTGCTTATATTTGTGTGTTTTGTTTTTGGGATCGTTCCTTGTGAATGGTATCTCTGCCTTGGTATTGTTTAATTAAGGGGATACCAGATCTTTTGTATCTATTGCGCTCAATAAGAGGTTTGCTGATGCTCTGGGGGAGCTGGATTACCCATTAGAGGTTGAGATTGTTGACGGTCGTCTTGTGTGAGTATTTAGGGTTCATCGGGGCTGTGTACTGGAGTTGTTCAGTGAGCGGTATTCGATTGATTTGGTTCCTATTCCCTGCGTGAGAGCAAGGTTATTGTGGGGATGAATTGGTTGATCCCCAATAGGGCAATGATAGACTGTGAGCAACAATTGGTGCATATTCGAACCCCAAGTGGGGGAGAGTTGGTAGTTCAGGGAGAGGGTATTCAGCACGGGCTGATTTTATGTTCAGCAACTAGGGCCAGGCGCTATCTTCAGCAGGGTTGTTCCGGATTTGTCGCCTATATTATGGATACCCTGGAGAAGGTAAGGCGGTTGTGGATGATGTGTCGGTTGTTTGGGAATATCCGAATGTCTTCCCTAATGATTTTCCTAGAGTGCCTTCAAAGAGGAAATTAGAGTTTCAGATTGACCTAGTTCCCGGTGCGGCTCCGATCGCCAAATCATCTTGTCGGTTAGCACCTCCAAATATGCAGGAGTTGTCTACACAACCACAAGAGCTGTTAGACAAGGGGTTCACTCGGCCAAGTAGTTCGTCATTGCGAGCGTCGATCATGTTTGTGAAGAAGAAGGATGGGTCACATCGGATGTGTATCGACTACCGAGAGTTGAATAAGCTAACGGTGAAGAACCGTTATCCAGTCTCAAGGATTGACATTTTATTTGACCAACTTCAGGGTGCATCTTGGTTTTCCAAGATTGATCTGTGTTCGGGTTATCATCAGATGAGGGTCAAAGAGGAGGATACGTAGAAGATAGCTTTTTAGACTCTTTATGGTTATTACGAGTTTATGGTGATGCCCTTCGGGCTCACTAATGCCCCATCCGCATTCATGGACCTCATGAATAATGTATGCAGACCCATGCTAGATCGGTCTGTGATTGTGTTTATGAATGATATCATAGTCTATTCTAAGACCCAGGAGTTGCATGAGGAGCATCTGAGGGAGGTATTGGAGGCCTTGAGGAGGGAGATACTGTATGAGTAGTTCTCCAAGTGTGAGTTTTGGTTGTGCGAGGTGTAGTTTCTAGGGCACCTTGTCAACTAGAACGGTATTCTGGTTGATCCGGCCAAGGTCGAGGCGGTGATGGGATGGGAGGTTCTGAAGTCTCATATGAGATTCAAAGTTTTCTTGGTCTGGCAGCTTACTATCGGAGATTCATTTAGGATTTCTCCATGATAGTGGTTCCTCTGACTCGATTAAAGAAGAAGACCGTCACTTTTTGTTGGGGGCCTGAGCAGCAAACAACTTTTGAGATCCTGAGGCAGAGATTGTGTGAGGCGCTGATTTTGACCCTTCCTGAGGGTGTTGATGATTTTGTGGTTTATTCTGATGTGTCGATCACGGGTTTGGGTGCAGTTCTAATGCAAAGGGGTCGTGTTATTTCTTACGCTTTGAGGCAGTTGAAGCCTCATGAGGTGAACTATCCTACACATGATTTGGAGTTGGGGGTTGTGGTGTTCCCCCTCAAGATTTGGCGACATTTCCTTTATGGAGTCCATTACTATCTACACGAATCAAAAGAGCCTCAGGTATTTGATGGATCATCCGAATCAGAATATGAGGCAGCGTAGGTGGTTGAATGTGGTAAAGGATTATGATTGTGAGATCCTTTACCATCCAGGGAGGCCAATGTGGTGGCTGATGCTCTTAGCCACAAGGCATTCGCGACTCTGATCAGGGATATGTGTTTGATGATGACAGTGATTACTCCATTATTGGAGAAGATTCAAGAGGATCAAGTTTACGCTATGAAGTAAGAGCACCGAAAAAGTGAGCTCATTATGGGTCAGGTGGCTTCCTTTGATTATGATAGTCGAGGGTTATTGACTCTCCATCGGAGGGTGTGGGTTCCTTATTGGGGTCGCGTCAAGTTCTGATGGAAGAGGTGCACAATTTAAAGTTCTCTATCCATCCCGGAGCAACAAAGATGTATAGAGATCTATGTCCCGATTATTGTTGGCCATTTATGAAGCGGGATGTAGCTTGGTATGTGGAGAGGTTCTTGACTTGCAGGAAAGTCAAGGCTGAGCATCAGCCACCTCACAACAAGATGCAACCGTTATACATTCTATTTGGAAATGGAAAGATATCACCATGGATTTCATCACGAAGTTTCCACGGAGAGCGCGCAAAGTGGATTCGATATGGGTAATCGTGGATCGATTAACCAAGAGCGTGTATTTCATTCCGATTCAGCAGAGTATTCTAATAGAGAAGTTGACCGACATTTACACCATGGAGGTTGTGGCATGTCATGGGGTGTCGGTTTTAGTGGTTTCAGACAAGGATGTGCGGTTTACTTCCAGGTTTTGGAAGAGGTTTAACGAGGAGTTGGGTACTTGTCTGCACTTCAATATGGCTTTCCACCCGTAGACTAACAGACCGAGTGAGCGGACTATCCAGAACCTGGAGGATATGCTTCGGTCATGTGTATTGGATTTCAGTGGGAGTTGGGATATGTATCTCTTTTTGGCGGAGTTTTCGTATAACAACAGTTATCACGCTAGCATCAATCGGACTCCTTTTCAAATGCTCTAGGGGAGGAAGTGCAAGACTCCGATATGTTAAGTTGAGGTCGGTCAACGAGATATGGGGAATACTTAAGTAGTACTCAAGACTACTGAGTTGATTCATCAGGTTCGGGGTAGACTTCAGACAGCATAGAGTCGGCAGAAGAGCTATGCTGACAATGCCGATCAGACCTGGAGTTCCAGGTTCGGGATATGGTTCTTCTGTAGGTGTCATCCGATTCAAGAAGAGGGGCAAGTTGGGCCCTAGGTACATCAGTCCTTTTAGGATTTTGGCTCGGGTGGGCCAGGTTGCTTATTGCTTGGATCTTCCCGAAGAGCTTATCCAGATCTATAATATTGGATCTTCCCGAAGAGCTTATCCAGATCTATAATATGTTTCATGTCTCTGGGTTGCCAAAACACACTTGTGTGGATCTAACATGAGTTTCTCCTCTTGTGGATCTAATAGTGAGGATTTTACGATGGACATAGCAGCTTTAAAATCCACCTCGCATAAAGTAGCAAAACATGAGAAACATGTATTAAAAATTAACATGAATTTATATCATTCATGTTTGATACATTTTGTTTCCTTGCACCACGAGAGGTCGTGAAGCTCCTTAATAAAGTTCAACGAGTCATGCATACTATTGTTATGTCACCAAGATCTATAAATTTTGTTTGTAAAAGAATTAGTTTTATCATTCAAAAAAAATAACGTACAGTTTGTTGTTACCCTTTTGTCTTCTCATTTCAATGTAAACTCTTTTGAATCCCTTATGTAATTACATTGTGAATTTATTATATCAAAATCCGTTTAGGATTTTGAATATCATCCTTAAATCATAATTGTCATTTTACTTTTTTTTTTTGGTACTAGTTTATTTTTTAATCAAAGAAATGTTATGTTTAATTTTATTTTAATTTTTTTAGTTTTAAATTACTAAATTCTTAATTAAACAAAACAAAACTCGAGCATTTAGAACGAATAATTTTACATTAGTTGTGGGTTGGAAGTGATTGGAAAGAAAACGAAACCGATCCGACAAATATATTTGACAACAAATAGATTTCAAAGGATAGACTTCCTCTTACCCTAAAAGAAAAAAAAAATGATATCAAAACTGAATACGAAGATGAAACCCTCACAAAACAAAACATACCATTATCTATGTCTAGAAGCAAGAAATTATATTTTAGAGAATGAAGTAACAAAAATAATAACTCATTTTAATAAACCAAGATAGCGTGATTCATAATAATAATAATAACACCATACACAAGATTTACCCAAAAAAGAATCCCCAAGTACCCATATAAATTTTTTAGCATAACCTCTTAAAACAGAAACGTGTAAAACTAAAAACTAGACTAATACATCTGCTTGTAGAAGAGAACATAAGCTTGATCATGAAGCACTTTGTTTGTAGAAATAGCAACAACCGAAGCATCATCATATCTCAACCACTTCCCACTTGTTTCATGCAACACATCAGCACTGTAATGACCCTTCGATGGCTCTCTTCCATGATGAGTTATCGTTGCCACTAGCTCATATCTTCGACCCTGTTTATCATAATTATAAAATTAATAAATAAAAAAAGATGATATATAAATATTAAATACATACCTCTGGTGATGATAAAACAAGGAGATCACGATTGAGAGTAAGGTGAAGAGGAAAATGGATCGGTTTGAGTAATTTTGTGCTTCCTTGACTTCCATAGCTAAACCTCATTAAGTGTAGTATTATTATCTCTGGAAGCTCTAGTATTTTCACTGATTTACTTGCACTTACTAATTCTGCCTGATAATTACATATCAAAAAATAATATCAATTAGATATTCATGAAATTTACAATCTTGAAAAAGAAAAATACCTTTCCTGCTGATGAAGCACGATACCCTTCAAGTGTCTCTGGAGCAGAAAAAAGATGAAGTGCATCTTCTATTGTATGCACAGGATCTGGACATATATTCAAATGGAGCAAAAGAAATGGCTGAATGGTTGCAGATGCTTTGTTACCTCTTGCTTTCACAACACTTTTTAATTGGCCTCCGAAAATCTCACTTAATTTTGAAGGGATAAAACTTTGTGTTCTTGTGATTGCAGTTTTGTTCTTTGGTCCAACTGTTTCCCAACTCTCATCATCATCTTCATCACTTACAGATGAAACCAATGAAACTTTTCCACCATTGAAATTACAACCCTCTCCTTCAAGTTTAAGCAGTTCATCATGCATTTGGTGCATTACAAAACTTAAAAACTCCTGAGCATCTTCTTGCCTTTTTAAAAAACAAACTTCAACTCAGCATCCGAAATTCCAAACACAATGTATATATAAATTTTATAACATTAACACAAACCTTGGTCTTCCAGAGAAGCTATTTGGCATATCTGGAGAGAAATTGTTTAAAACAGATTCAAACATAACAGGTCGAAAAGGTTTCCCAGTTTCTAGAAGAATATTGTCTTTCTTCTTTGAGTGAATGTCAGAAGGCATGTCAAATCCAGAAATAAACTCAACAAATGCATGTAAAGTTGGGTAACCAATCTGTAATAAAGGTAAAAATATAATAATGTATCACAATTCACAATAGCAAAAACAAAGACAATTGAAGTTTATTTACCTCGGGTATATTGCGTGTTCTTAGCTCTTGTAAGAGATGTACAAAGGGAGAACAAGCAAGAAGAGCTTGAAGAGTTGCATTTAGAAAGCACAAATTTCCAGAGTTGACTAAGCCTCGAGGGAGTAACTCTGTTGCAGCTTTATGGAGACCATTTGATGCAGTGATAAGGTTATTTTTGGGATTTATCAAGTTCAGAGCTTCAAAGGATTCGACATAAGCTTCACTTCCAATGCTTTCAGGTACAAATGATACAAGGAGTTGTGCATTTTTTGGTTCCTGTTCTTGCACACCATTGCTATAGGAAAGAGAGCTTGAATCATGGATGTTTCCATTTTTATTTACAACTGCAACAGGGGTTCGTGATGATGATGATGATGATGATGATGCATGAACAATTTCATCATTTTTACTTTTCTTTACTGGATTTGATGGTTGGTGGTTTTTGGGAATTTCTGTAACATTTGGTTTGTTGTTGAAGATGCCCACAGATCTTAGAGTTGCAGAGTCCAAAGAACCAAACATAAATTCTACATCATTCTGTTTTGAGGTACTTTGCAGGGATTTGATCTCATCCTCTGTAAATGATCCAAACACGAACACCTGAAAGTTTGTAACAAGATATATATGTTTTATTGATAATAAAGGCAAACAACACAATTGATATGGATTCTCAAAAGTATATGAAACTTACTAGGTTCTACAATCATTAAAGTGTAACCTTTTTAACTTTTCCAAACCTAAGAATCTAGAGATATATAGACTAATACACTATCTTTTATGTGTATGGGCTATATGGGGTGACACTACAATCGTACAAACTAAACCTAAAATAAAAGCCCTAACAGTTACATCATCAACAGAAGCAGTAACTAACAGTGATACTACATAAAATACAGCTCATCGCATACAAAATCGAAAATACATATAGTATAGATAGAGAAAGAAGAGAAGGAATTTACGTTGTGGTCAGTCATCTCGAGGAGATAAGAAGGGACGAAAGCTCAATGAGAAGCTGGAGAAGTGGTGACCATGATGTGAAAGTGAAACAGAAGACTGCCGTTTTTGGGAGGAACTACTGGCACTACGAGCACGAAGATGATGGAGCAGAACAGCAATGGAAGACATATGAATGTAAGGGCAAATATAAATAAATTTCTGCGCAATGGGATTATTGTAATTATATGTGTGTATGTATATGCGAGATGAAGATGACGATGATGGAGAATTAGGGTTTTTGTCTCTACCTGAAATTTTGGCGTTCAACGATTGGAAAGTGAAAAGGGGGGCAAACTTTGCTTTGGGTGGGCGAAGGGGATATTGGTGTTTTAAGGGTTAAATCGTGGAGACCGGAGACTATTATTTGTTTTTTTTTTTTTTTTTTTTTTCTTTTATTTAAATATAAATAAATACTTTAGTCAATTTTATTTAAATAAAATATCGATATCTATATCTATATCTATATAGATATATTATATTTTCAGATCTATCTACATTGATATTTATACATATATTAGAAAAGTAATAATAATAATAATAATATATTCCAAATTTAAGCCTTGTAAAAATTTTGAGTCACTTAACTTATAATTTTTCCAAGTATTTTTAAGATGACATAGTTTGTGGATAGAAGTCATAGAACCTATGATTCATAAGTCAAAACGGGCATAGTTATACGAGCCATGTTCTTCAAGAAGAAGAAGCATCAACATATAAAAGACTAAAGATAACACAACTAGTCTATGTGACAACTTTTGTAAGTGAAAGAATCAAAACTATGCATAGGAGATTACAGTCACAAGCTTTACTAATGATAAAACAGCGGCATCATATGAAATAAGAGGACGACATGACTAACATACGAAAAGAAGACAACAAGAGTTAGGGGTGGACGTAGGATTTTACAGTAAGGGTTGCACGAGAGAGTTGGGGTTGCACGGTAGTAGAAAAAATAAAATTTTCAAAAATTTTTGAAAAATTTTCTACTGCGGCCGGAAAAGTTAGGGGTTGTCGGTATCACCGTGGACCACCCCTGTGGATCATTTCCTATGAGTCAAAGTGTTCCTATTATACCACCAAAGTCAATAACATAGGCTTTTAAGCATGTTTTTATTCATCTAAGAGCATCTCCAATGAACCTCTCTATTTTTGTGTTATAGAGGTCGAAATGTTTCAATCAACAAAAAGTGGTCTTTATTTTTATGGAAAGAAAATATGACCTTTATATATAAATGTCTTATTCATAACATCAAATCACTTTTTCCTTTAAAATGGTTATTTTAATTGTTTTTTAGTTTTTATAATTATTGTTTTATATTCTATAATATTAAAATATGTTTTAGTGTGTGGTTGGAGTTAAAATGAAATTTGGTGTTAGTTTTACACAAAATAATGTAATTTTTAGTGGTAAGGTTGGAGTGGTCTAAGTGATAGTTGCTGATTGGGTTAGAGCTGACTGAGTTAGAAGCTGACTGAGTTAGAAATGCTGATTGAGTCCACGTTTGTCTGAATTTATGTTGTTTGATTATTTATTTGACTGATTTTGCTGAATGATAAAAATGACCATATTATCCTTACGTTGTCCTTTTTTGCTAAATAAAATAATTATAAAAAGCTATATCATTTAACGTGAACCATTTGAAAGTAACTGAGTAGCAATCTGGTCACGCAAAGTAGTCATATACTCAACGGCTTCTGAACCCCATTCTATGCCTTGTATGTTTTGGCCCTCACTTTCTCCACCTCCCACATTAGGAGTAACCATATTGTTTTGTTCAAAGCTCGTAAATAGGTCATCTTGAATATCGTATTTCTTTATAAAATTATGGACCGCGACACAGACAATGACTATCTCTCTTTGCACTGGAAAATGATAAGGAGTCATACGTTTTAAAATTGGAAATCTCACCTTCAATACACCATAAGCACGTTCAATGATATTTCTAAGTTATGCATGAGCATGATTGAACCTTTCTTCCTTAGTTAAAGCCTTGTTTCTTCGAAAATCGGCTAACCAATACCTAGTATTGCGGTAAGGAGCCATTAATCCACGGATGTTGGTGTATGCGGCATCACAAAGGTAATATTTATCTGCAGATAGGTGACAAATTAATCATATAAATAATATAGATAATAAAACTTATAGAAAAATGACAAACCTGGTGGAGGGAATGGAAATCCAGAAGTCTGATTAAATGCAATTTCTTTCAAAACTTTAGAATCGTGTGCTATGCCCTCCCATCCAGCCCATACAAAGGTGAATATCATATCAAAATCACAAATTCCTATTAAATTTTGATAACATTCACCTTTTCCTCTTCCTCTATAGTGAGTTTGTTCATCAACGGGCAGAACTAGTGTTCCATCTAGTGCACCTATTGCTTTAGGAAATATGTTTTTTAGACGTCTATGTCATTCCGAGGTATTTCTTGTTGTATTAGAAGATGTTGGTATAATAATTTCTCTTGCAAAACACATCATTGCTTTTAACACTTCATGAAAACATTGATGAATCGTTTGTATGGAGTGGTGAAGCTCGAAAACGTTCATTATGTCCTATAACATGTAAAAATATAGCCATTTTCTCTTCAACGCTTATTGTCCTACTACGTTTGTATGGAGTGGTGAAGCTCGAAAACGTTCATTATGTCCTATAACATGGTAGAAATGTATCTGTTATCAATAGGTTAGATGTCGTAACCATTAACTTGGATGGGAATGAATTTCGTCGAGAGATTTTACATTTCAAGTTAAGTGAGTTCGACCTAATTCTTGGAATGGACTGATTTGGAGAAAACCTTGCAGACATCCAATGTGGAAGAAAGATGGTGCGTATTATTCCCCCTAGGAGAGATTTATTTGTAGTGTACGGAGATGAGAGTATAGTGAAGTCTGGAATCATCACAATGATGAAAGCCAGAAAATGAGTAGTCAAGGGTTGTACGACATTCTTAGCTTATGTGATAAACACGAAAAAGAGAAGAAATCAATGACTGGTATACCTATAGTGTGAGATTTTCCTGAGGTATTTCCACATGAATTACCAAGATTACCACCAAAGAGGCAGTTTGAATTCATAATCGACTTATTGCCCGACACGACGCTGATTGTGGAAGCGCCATATCATTTAACGTCTACAGAGATGAAAGAGTTAATGACACAAATCCAAGAGTTGTTGGAAAAAGGTTTTATAAGACCTAGTTCATCACCCTAGGGAGCACCAGTATTATTCTTAAAGAAGAAGGACGGTACAATGAGAATGTGCATTGATTATAGAGAGCTCAACAAAGCTATGATAAAAAAAATAGGTATTATTACCTAGGATAGATGACTTGTTTAATCAATTTCAGGGAGCAACCCTCTTCTCCAAGATTGATCTCAGGTCAAGATATCACCAGTTGAATCATAGAGAGCAAGATATTGAGAAGATAGCCATTAGAACAAGATATGGGCGCTATGAATTCCTTGTAAACCTTTTCTTGATAAATCAATAATAGTGTTCATTGATGATATCTTGATTTACTCTAAAAAGAATCAAGATCATGGTAAAAATCTTTGAGAAGTACTAGTGTAACATCCCAAAAATACGAGCCAAAAATTTCATTTTTAAAACATGTACTTAGCAAAACATTAGGACTAAAACATTCAACGATCATATCATTTCATAAAAGATATTGCATGTCTGGAAAACATTTTTATAAAAACATAAGAGTGTCAGAGTACAAATCCCCAGGTGATATCATAATGCGGAATATAAAGCATGTGTGTGATATACCGCTACCGCGCCAGCTCCTTCCCTTTCGAAGAAGAGGTACCTGAAACCAAAACTGAAAACTGTAAGCACGAAGCTTAGTGAGTTCCCCCATAATACCTCATACCATACGAACATACAATGAACAGCTAGGAGATACGGGCCTCGCCCACACTCATGAAGATAAAGGCCTCGCCCACACTCCGCTAGCTAGGAGATACGGGCCTCACCCACACTCCACTATCTGGGAGGTACGGGCCTCGCCCACACTCCACTCTCAGAGAGATACGGGCCTCACCTACACTCAGCTGCTATCCCATAATATACAAGTATCACACAGACAACGAGTATAGACAACTCTATCATACTGGCATGTATCAAAATCAACTCAACCAAGAGATACGGGCTCGGCCCACATTCTAACATCTCGTCTATACGGGCCGGCCTTGGTGCCTTAGACCTGTCACTACTGGAAGGAAACTCACCTCAAAGTAACTGCTAATCTGTGTGGGAACTGACTGTCTGCTGCTGCTGCCGCTCTGGAAATCCTCCGGCTATAATTCCCACAAAACCCTAGTCAAATACTGCTAACCGAATTCAGGGTAAAATGACCATTTACCCTTTACAAATCAAGAGTCAAGTCAAAGTCAACTGTGAGTTGGCCCGACTCGCTGAGTTGACTTGTCAACTCGCCGAGTCCTTATCCCTTTGTCCGACCCTAAACTCGTCTCTACTCGTCGAGTTAAGCACTGACTCGACGAGTTCTCCTTCTAATTAAAGGCCAATAGTCCTTCATCCTACTCGCCGAGTTGTATGAACAACTCACCGAGTTCGTCTTCATTCGAAGAATACTCTAAGCTGTGACCCGCCAAGTTGTATGAACAACTCGCCGAGTTATTCTTGAGACAAGAAGATTGCCTTGAACTCGCCGAGTCATGGCACTGACTCGCCGAGTTACTTCACGAGTGAGTCTAGCTTCCGACTCGCTGAGTCCTATCCCACAACTCACCACTCCACCCCGCAGTCACGAAAAGGGGGAAACTTGGGGACTCGCGACTCGACTCGCCGAGTCAGATGAACGACTCGCCGAGCCGGCCACATGCAAATACTATACACGCGATTTTGCTTGAATCCAACTCATGCTATTCATAGATCTGGGTTCCTAGGGCATGAATTGTTGGATTAGTGTCTAAGTCCATAACTATTTTGGTATGTACTTGACCCGATTATGAGCATGGTCCTTTTGGGTTGCCTTCACCATAGCAATATGTAGGATGAATTAAGGAGAGAGAGGTTTAAATATGATTTATTAATATATTATGAGAATAATATATTAAAGGAGAAATCATATTGTTTAATTAATATTAGTCAATAATTAATTATGAATTAATTTTATGGCTAAAAGAGATTAATTAAACTTAGGGGACTGGACTGCAATTATTGGATAATTGAGTTATTGGGCTAAGGAATGCTAAAGGAATAAGGGGTGAACGAAATTATGATGGAAGCCCATCATTTTTTCGTCCATGGCCTTATCCAGAAAGTTCCATGGGCTGCTTAGAGTTTAAGCTGTCCATTAGGGTTTTGACTGAAACCCTAGCAGCCCATACAAGTATATAAAGGACCCCTTAGGCCCCAAAAACGTGAAAAAATGATTCTCTAGGGTTTCCAGCCGTTTTTGGGCAGCCTCTCTTCTTCTCCTCTTCATCCAAGTTGTATATGGTGTTTGTGACTCCATTAGAGGTGCAGCACTTGAGGCACTAAGCTTTCTAAGGCCAATCCAAGCAACGAATTGATTGTTATTGTTAACAATCAAAGGTAATTCTCTAAACCCTAATTCAGTTTATAATATGTTAGATCTAAGTTTATTAGTCTTGGATTCAAAGCATGTACAATAGAGAAACCTAGATCCAAGCATTAGGGTTTGTATGAGCACATAGGACTGTTCTTATGCCTAAAACCCATCAGTGGTATCAGAGCCTTGATTGGTTTCAGTTGTATGTGATGCTTAACTACTTTATTTGCTGAAAATCGATTTTTTGTCCTCTGCCCGACCTGACTCGGCGAGTCAGTGGATGAACTCGGCGAGTCTGTCTGACTCGGCGAGTCCAGGGGTCAGACAGAGGGAATTTCGGGTTTTTGCTGCTGGTTTGGCTTGGATTTAATGCCTAATTCATTTTTTGAAGTTAAAATCCGATTTTTTTTTTATCTTAATTAAGTGTTTATCCATGCCAAAACAATAGATAATTTCAAATCTTTTAAATATTAGTTGTTTATATGATAAATATGGATTATTTCAAATTATTTTGTAATTATCTAGTGTCTAAAATAAGATTAGGTCAAATATAGATAATTGTGAAATTAATTGTTTAATTTGAATTATTTGTTATTTGATCCCTAATGTTTTGAAATGTCTCAAAATTTGCCCTAAAGTTTTGGGATTTAAAAGTTGATTAAAAGTTTAATTTTGAAATGTTAAATTCTAAAACCCTAGTAATTTGAAAAGTTCGAATCACACCCTTATGGTTTTATTAATTAATTAAAGTGTATAATTAAAAGTGATTTAATAAACCCATAAAGTTTTTGGTTTACATTTAATTAAATTAAAAGTATAATTTACTAAGTTAAACCACCTAGTATTTTAAAAGTGTAAAATACATCATATACTATATATAACATTAAAAGTCTTATATTATATATGTATGAGTAATCAGTCAGTCTTACCGTTAGTAGGCCTCATTCACGAAGCTGGTCTATAAGGGGTGTTTAAGGAAATTGCCTATAAAATGGCGATTGAATGGGTATCCACTATTACCCACCGCACTCTTGACTAGTGGAGGGTCGTTAGCCGAACGGGTAGGATAGGACAGAAACCTTCCATTATAAGTATAATGAAGTACAAAGTAACTAAATGCTTTTTCAAATTCCCAAATCATAGTTACTTTAGGAAAAATGTGAAATTGTATGCTAATCCATGGAATTACACTTCGTACCCCTGTCAAACGTTAGTGGAGCGTGTGTGGTTAACCGGCACACTAATTTGGGGATGACATTGGTAGCAAAGGGTGACTCGATGTTTGTCATAGATCAATGGAGCGTGTGTGGCTAACCGGCACATTGATTAGGTGATAGTAGCATTGGGTGCACCACGTGATTCGTATGGTTATTCACACCTTGTTTGTGATCCTCGACATCCCAGTCACAAATAGTAGGGCATAATCGAGATTAAACATGCCATTGAAAATTTCAATGAATCTCAAAAGAACTAGGAGTTTCAATTCATTTAAAACTTAAACTTCCTTTTCGTTTTTCATGGTGGAAATTGGTAAATCGTCATTTACCTACCTTCAAATATTTTGCAACTAGATTACGGCATCCCTTTTCTAGGTTGTAGAATATTGTGTTGGATCCTAGCTTGATGTTTCATTTGGGTGTTACATCAAGAATTCTAATCAACATAACTTGAATTTTCTCCCGTTTTGTAGATGTCTGAATCTTACAATGGTCTTCCCAAATCCTTTGGAACAAGCTTTCCAAATGAAGATGACGTTCCGAGATACGATCAAGGAAATGAGAGTCATGCTTCACTTCCTCCACCTCCTCCAATTGTTCTCCCTGACCCACAAGTTCAAAGGCTTGAAAAGTTCAAGCTCACTCAAGCCCTTTTGGCAAGTAAACACGAAG
The DNA here is from genome assembly GCF_051521515.1 of Lactuca serriola. Lineage (NCBI taxonomy): Eukaryota > Viridiplantae > Streptophyta > Magnoliopsida > Asterales > Asteraceae > Lactuca > Lactuca serriola. The sequence continues at coordinate 34,447,903 of NC_136413.1, forward strand.
ATGGGAAACCTGTGTGTGCGCACGTCTTAGAGATGAAGTCACACATTGATAGGTTAAACATGTTGGGTGTCGAGATTTCAAGCGAGTTGGCTGTTGACTGGGTTCTTCAGTCACTTCCTGAATCATATAGTGAGTTCGTTAGAGAGTACTATATGATGGACCACGACGTGACCCTAATTGATCTCACCTATTTGCTTATAGCTGCTGAATCAGCAATGATTGGCGTGCTAGTCAAGCAAATTTGTCTGGTGAATCAAACTCCCAAACTTCAATGGACACTGGCAACATTGGAAGTCCAGAAAGAACTAAGTCTGTGATTGTCCGATGTGCTGTGCCAAAGGAGTCCATTTGCTTTTATTGCCAAGAGAAGGGGCATTGGAGACGAAGCTGCCCTAACTACCTGAGAGATCTAAGAGATGGGAGAGTCAAGACGTTTGGCTCTACCTCAGGTAAAATCCATTATCTAACTCTTTTAAGTTCCTATTCTAGATTCTTAATACATGATGTGATAAGATTGCATTTTGATGTTTTGTAGGATCGAAGAAAAAAGAGGAAGCTTAAGGGAAGAAGTGAGCTGAATCTGATCGTGAAGAAATGGATTTCGATCGCATTACTTGAAGATTGGATTCTTGAGCTACTACTTGGAGTTAGAATAGATTGTTAAGAAATATGTAATAACATAGTTTTTCAATTGAGTTGCATTGTAAGGACAAATTTTTCCGCAATAAAATGATTTTTGATTTTATCTTATTTATCCTTGCAATGGCATGTATGAAAAATTGATGTTTGAAGGTTTCTATTATTAGCAATAATGGATTTGATTCTTAATTGTATTATTTGTGGAAATATCAAAAGTTTACCAAATAGGGAGAGTTTCTCATCGCCCAAGTTTCATTTGGACAGAAACTTGGAATCATGCAATGTGTATTGTATGATGAATGAAAAACTTTCACATTTGGGAAACTTAGACTAATTCTTTGACAAAGTGTCAAATTGAAGGACTAGGAAGATCAAGTACACTAGGTTGTGCGTTGATCAAGTCTACCACAAGAGTGACAAAGATATTCGTCATGATTTACTAAAGTTTAGTAAATATGGTTATACTTATAAGATTGAGTATAACTCTGAGTTGACTGAAATAGTTTCAATCAATAGCAGAACGAATAAGAAGAATCAAGAAGGCAGAAAGATAAAAGTTTCTCCATTCTAAGAAGAAGGGAGAGTACCTCTTATTGTGTTTTATGATGAAGTCTTAATGATTAAGAACCATATCTCAATTGATCCTCTAAGTGAGTCTTAGTACATTTGCATGTCTAAGAAGAGGAATCGAGAATTGTAGAAATGGTTAAATCAAAGAGTCAATCATACTTCGTTCCAATATCAAGTCTTAGAGTCATACTCCAAGATTGTGACATTGAGTGACAAGTCTTAAGTAGGTTTATAACACTCATCAAATGTGGAATTTGGAAAAGTTTTCTTATTCTTGCACATTAGAAATTGGTAAGTTGTGATGTCTTGGATAAGACAGAGACCAACTAGGACCAATTTGTGAAGTGTTTTGTCTTGATAAGAACTACACTAACTCTTGAATATTTGCTTTGTCAAGAAATGTTTCTTGACAAGAGAATCTTATATGTCAAGGAGTCAGTTGGAGTCTTAATGGTCTTGAAAGGTTTCAAGAACAAATCAAGAATATACATTATCGATCATCACTAGCACACGACTTGAGGTTTGCAACCTATCGTGCTGACATTATTTTGTTTTTGTACCATTCCAATTGAGTTAATTGAGTATGTGAGTTCTATGAGTTCTCATTTGAATGCATACTAGAGCCTTAGTCGATGGAAAGTACATTGATATGTAGGACAAGTTACTAAACTACTTGGAAGACATGGTGGGCACTCGTGCTACCATAAGGCAAAAAATCAAGATTAAGAAAGTTCAGTCCATATGAGTTTGGATTTGTCGCAAACCTTGGTTTTGGCAAATTCACATGGATAGGAAATCATACACCATAAAATCTAAGTGTCATAAGATTCCCTCCTTCATGAAAATGACTGTGAGGAAATGCTTTCACTAAAAGAGATTTTAAGAAGATAGCGATTGTGAAAATTGTATTCTCAAAATTCGATTATGGTTACGACATCCCCTTCCATAGTTCGAATTGTGAGATTTGGCAATTAGTTTGAACATTTGGAACTTAGTAACATAAGTTCTAAATTGGTTAAACACACATATGAGCTATCTAAGGCAAAGGTGTATAAGTTTAAGAAGCTTAGATAAAGGCTTATCGAAGCATCTGGTATTAGAAATATGAATTTCAGAAATTCAATAGACATTGTTTTCTGAAAGTTCATTTGTTTTCTGAATACATGTCAAAGCTAGTGGGAGCAGAAGTGTTATGCTTATATGATAATAATCATCATGATAGTGGGAGCATAAGTGTTATGCTTGTATGATTATTATGGCGAGTATTGCAAGTTAGCAATATTAATTATAGAAAAACAAAGATTCAATTTGCAAAGTTGCATGGGTTGAAAAGTTGTTTTAATATAATTAAGGGAGAGAATATTATACTTCGTTTCAAAATCTAAAGCTTAGATTGAGAAATTTTAATATTTTCAGTCAAAGGATACATTGTGTGTTCTTAAAATTCGATTATGATTACGGCATCCCTCTTCATAGTTCGAATTGTGAGAACATACATAAAATATTATGGCAAAAGATTGGTAAAGTATCATATCTTTATGTAAGACATTATGCATCGTGTCCCATACGCTTCAGGTATAGGATCGATTGCAAATGCTATAATATTTTACCATTCTAAAATTTTCTAAATGTCTAGCGCATTAAGAGGGAAAAGGACTAGAATTGGTTTTGACTAAAATAATTAAACAACTATCAAAGGATAATCCAAAGTTCGCTGAGGATTGGTCGCTTGTGAGTAGTTGGAAGTATGGTATTGGATGGACCATATCGACATTATTATGAATAGATAAGATTCTGTTAAGAATGAGTTGTCATATGGCAAATGTGGAAATGTTTCCATATTGGGAGTTGGATATTAAGATTCTATTAGAAATTTTTATGCAGGAAGGATGTTCAAATGAATGTAATTTGAATGTGAGACTTCACGTCTATGGAATTGTCTTGTAACAATGTCCGATAGAGTACTTCATAATTTCATTAGCCAAGTCTTGGTGACTTTTGTGCTATGACTTTGTGAAAGGATCGTTGCGTAAAATGTTAGAATCTAGCATATTCTAGTAGTGGCAAGAACCTTGTGTTCTTACACTAACAATGGGGATTAAGGAATTGTGAAATGAGCATCATTGAAAAGGGTTTTTCAATTGATCCATTTCACAAAGCATGGACCATAGGAAACAAAGTGTGCATGCTTAGAGCATGGGACAATTGTTGTTGTAATTCAAGTAATGAGTTGATTATCCGAAACATTAAATGATAATAATGAGTAATCAATATGGTGGATAAATAGAAGTGTTTATTTACTCTCACAAGTTTGGGGCCATATAGGATTAAGTATTATTGTTATGTTTCGGTTTGCATGTTTTGACTTCCAGAATAACTAGGTTATTCAAACATCCACAGTCGGTCATACGTTGGGAGTAGGTATGAATAATGCCTGTCATGAATCTGTCTGTAGATTGTCTAAAGTGTTTAAACATAGCACAAGTTTGCTGCAGAGTTCATGAGTGCTTTGATAAGATTAGAGTATTGGATTAAACCCACGCTCACTTGGATCACTTCATGGTTTTATCACGAGTGATTAGTGAGACGATAATATTGTATATTCTTGAAACCGAGACGTGTGAGTTGTTATTTGTTAGTCGGTTGCACATTGATAATAAGTAAACGCATCAGTAACTTGGTGTTATAAAACTTATTGTTGTGTGTGATTCGATCAGTAAATGCAAGCGAGCATTTGAGTCGAAGTTTATCCATTCCTTTTACCCAAAGTGGGATAAAAGCGATATCTGTGGGCCTCTCGATGATTTAGTGATGACACCTAAGCGCTTGGCCAAGCCGGGATTAAGTTGATGTGTTCAATTGTAGTCTGTTCTCAGTCATCATAAATCGGAAGTCGGGAAACAGTATAGAGAGAATGATTGAAATTCATGTCTTTTGTCTATACGATATCCTGAGAATGGAGGAATATATAATCCTTTATCTAGAGGACACACTATCTGATAAGATCAGAGTTGATAGCGGCTTGTGAAAGCTACGATTGCTGATCAGGTTCTGAAGTCATACGGAAAATAGTTATTAGACTTATCCAAGTGGGAGACCGTTGGATTAGTGTCTAAGTCCATAACTATTTTGGTATGTACTTGACCCGATTATGAGCATGGTCCTTTTGGGTTGCCTTCACCATAGCAATATGTAGGATGAATTAAGGAGAGAGAGGTTTAAATATGATTTATTAATATATTATGAGAATAATATATTAAAGGAGAAATCATATTGTTTAATTAACATTAGTCAATAATTAATTATGAATTAATTTTGTGGCTAAAAGAGATTAATTAAACTTAGGGGACTAGACTACAATTATTGGATAATTGAGTTATTGGGCTAAGGAATGCTAAAGGAATAAGGGGTGAATGAAATTATGATGGAAGCCCATCATATTTTCGTCCATGGCCTTATCCAGAAAGTTCCATGGGCTGCTTAGAGTTTAAGCTGTCCATTAGGGTTTTGACTGAAACCCTAGCAGCCCATACAAGTATATAAAGGACCCCTTAGGCCCCAAAAACGTGAAAAAATGATTCTCTAGGGTTTCCAGCCGTTTTTGGGCAGCCTCTCTTCTTCTCCTCTTCATCTAAGTTGTATATGGTGTTTGTGACTCCATTAGAGGTGCAGCACTTGAGGCACTAAGCTTTCTAAGGCCAATCCAAGCAACGAATTGATTGTTATTGCTAACAATCAAAGGTAATTCTCTAAACCCTAATTCAGTTTATAATATGTTAGATCTAAGTTTATTAGTCTTGGATTCAAAGCATGTACAATAGAGAAACCTAGATCCAAGCATTAGGGTTTGTATGAGCACATAGGACTGTTCTTATGCCTAAAACCCATCATGAATAACACGTAAAGTTTCCAACTTTACGTGTAAATATTCACTAATGAAGGTTTTAGGGCTCAAAATGCACCAAAAGAGTAGATCTAGGGCTTTCATGCAATATGGCTCCATAAAGGCAGTAGATGTAAGCTCCTGGAGCTCGATCCCACCTAGATCTAGAGGCTAACAACTTATTACAAACCATAAGGCACAAACAAGCTTGGGGGAAAAACTCAAGAAGGACTTCCATGGAGCTAATAAGGGGCTATAAGCATAAAAACAGAGGGAAAACGAGTTATACCTCAAGGAAAACACTGAGATAGCTCAAAGATGCCTGGTCTCCTCCTCTTCTTCTTGATCTACTCTCCTTCCCTCTCCAAATCTTCAAGAAAACACACTAAAATGCTTCAAACTCACAATGAACAAGGCTTGAACGAAGTATAGAGCTCTGAGGGTGAAGGGGGCGAGCTTGGGGGCGGATAAGAGGGTTTAAATAGGGTGCAAACCCTTGAAATTTAGGGTTTCATCAGACAGCGGAGACTCACCGAGTCCAGAATATGGACTCGCCGAGTCGCCAACTTAAACGTGTTCCGGGTCCCAATTCTACTTGGCGAGTTGGTCCTACAACTCGCCGAGTCCAAGGCTAAAAATGAAAAACACTAAGGAAAATTTTATGTACCAGGAACCAGGTGCTACAACTAGAAGTCCGAAAGAGGGAAAAGCTTTATGCAAAGTTTTCCATGTGTGACTTTTGGATACGGGAGATACAATTCTTGGGTTATATAGTTAACCAGGAAGGCATTATGGTTGACCCAACAAAGATAGAAGATATAATGAAATAGGAGGCACCAAAGAGTCCCACTGAAATTCGTAGTTTTTTAGGATTGGTGGGTTACTATCAAAGATTCATCTAAAATTTCTCTTCTATCGTGGCTCCATTGACAACCTTGACCAAAAAGGGAGTTGCCTATACTTGGAGCGAGAAGCAAGAAAAGACTTTTGGTGAATTAAAAAAGAGGTTGTGTGAAGCACCAATCCTCGTCCTACTAGAAGGAACCGATGACTTTACGGTTTTTAGTGATGCTTCTAAGATTGGATTGGGATGTGTCCTTATCCAAAGAGATAAAGTAGTTGCTTACGCCTCGAGACAATTGAATCCCCACGAGCAGAATTATCCAACTCATGATCTAGATCTTACGACAGTGGTTTTTACGCTAAAGATTTGGAGACACTATCTTTATGGAACCAAATGCAAACTTTATACGGATTATAAAAGCCTTCAATATCTCTTTTCTCATAAAGAATTGAACATGAGACAAAGGTGATGGATTAAGCTACTTAAAACTACGATTGTGAGATACATTACCACCTTGGTAAAGCAAATATCGTAGCTGATGCCTTAAATAGAAAGGTGATTCCAGAAGGGAAAAGAGCTAGATCGTTGAAGATTGAAATGATCTAAAAAATTGTGGAAAAGATCAAGAAAGCCTAGACAAGGGCTCTGGCAGAAGGTGATAAGAAGGAAGAACGTCTAGGCGAGACGTTTGTATTTGAAGAAGATAAGCAAGGGTTGAAGATGTTTAAGAATCATATTTGTGTGACAAAGTTGGGTGGTATACGAGATTTTCTTATGGAGGAATCTCATAAGACCGTGTATTCTATACACCAAGGCGGCACCAAAATGTACTTGGACTTAAATCCCTATTACTGGTGGCCAACAATGAAGGTCGATGTGGCAACTTACATAGCAGAGTGCGTAACATGTGCTAGAGTAAAGGCACAACATCAGAATCCATACAGGGATTTAGAACCCTTATCGGGACCCGTAGGGAAGTGGATGATGTTACCATGGACTTTATAACATAGTTGCCAAAGACAAAGAGAGGTCACAACATGATATGAGTTGTAGTAGACCGACTTATGAAGAGTGCTCATTTCATATTCGCACGAGATAATTGGTCTATAGATAAGTTGGATGAGACATATGTAGAGGAAATTGTCAGGATACATGGAGTACCCTTATCTATCATGTCAGATAGGGACAGTCGATTCACTTCCAGATTCTGGAGGAGTCTGCAGAGAGCAATGGGCACGAAGTTGTGCTTAAGTACTACGTATCATCCACAAACGGACAGACAGAGTGACAAAACTATCCAAACCTTGGAAGATATGTTGCAGGCATGTGCCTTAAATTTTCTTGGTAGCTGGGATGACCACCTATCACTGGCCAAATTTGCCTACAACAATAATTATCACTTAAGCATTAAGATGCCTCCTTACGAAGCATTGTACGAAAGGAAGTGTCGTACGCCATCATGTTGGTTAGAAGCGAGATAGAAACACTTTGCAGTTCTTGAATTAGTACATTAGACCACTGAGAAGCTAAAATTCATCAGAGAAAGGATGTTAGCTGCTCAAAGTCATAAGAATAGCTACGCAGACAAGAAGCGACGACTGATCACATTTGATGTGGGTGATGAAGTGTTACTTAAAGTCTCACCATGGAAGGGACTTATTATATTAAAAAACCGTGGAAATTTGAGTCCTCGTTATAAAAACTATTCAAGGTACTTCAAAGGATAGGGAATCAAGCATACAAACTTGAATTGTTCGAAGAACTTCAAGGTACCCATAATACCTTTCACGTTTGTTATTTAAGGAAGTACTCGGAAGCTAGAAGAAGTTGATATGCTCCCACTTTCAGAGTTAAGGATTGATGAAGAAAGGAGGTTGGTTGAAGAGCCTGAAGAAATCATTAACCGTAAGAGGAAGAAATTACGACATCAGATGATTGACTTGGTGCTAGTGCGATGGAAACACACGACATGGTTGAACCTCACCCGGGAAACAAAAATCGAAATGAAAAGTCGTTATCCTCATTTATTTGTTGTTGCATGATTATGGGGACAGAATAATCCTAAGGGGGAGATAACTGTAACGTTTGCGTTTCCTGCTAGATTATTCATAGTATGTAATCACTTTGGTCAACTGTTATAATATCCTCCATAATAATAAAAAAAAAAATTTTTTGTCACTTTTCACACCCTCATTAATTTGGCCACATGTCATTTTGTGGTTATTTTCAATTAAAATTTTTCCACATGACATTTTGTGGTTGTTTTATTTTTATTAAATATATTAACTGCAATAAATATAATAATAAAAGCATTTCAATTTCATTAAGTGACTTTCCTTTTATTTTCAAATTTTATAAATTAAAGCCCATTAGTTTTCTTTGTTTATTTATCTAAATTATTTGTTTAAATTTAAAAGATAAAAAACACTTTAATTTTAATAATTCAATATTTTTTATTTTTCTTATAAATTCAACTTCTCACAGGTTTATAATTTTATATATAGTCTTTTTAAATAAACTCATGTAATACATGAGCCTTACACCTACTTTATATGAATGAATAATAAAGGATTATTCATATATGTTTATGTGTTTTATATGATATTATGTGTAAAATATATTAGTATTTAATAATAAAATAAATAGGATTAAAATATGTGTCGTAAATAAAAGATTATTTAGGACAAATAATCTTAACCTAGTTGTAATACACATAACAAGGATTCCAAAGATATAAGATGCGTTCAAATTCGACTTCGTATGAAGAAGTTATGCTTCTTCAAAGTTTCGTGATTAAACTGTCACAACTCTATGTATCGTAAAAAGTAATTTTTGATAAATTGTTTTTTAGCCTTTACGATCTAAACGAAAGTCATAGTAGTCATTAAACCAAAAACGTGTATATAGAGAACGTCTAAATCTGACTTCATTAGGGGAAGTTATGATTTTTCTAAGATTCAACGTGACAGTATACAACTCAAAAATTGAATTTTAGATCGGTCAATTTTTAGCCAAAACAATCTAAATGAGAATTGAAGATCTTTAATAGGAGTCCAACAATATAAAGTCTATCAAAAACGGACACCGGATGATAGAGATATGCATTTTATACGTGTTTAATATACTAAGCCTGTGTAAATAATGAAGTCAAAATTTGCCAACGGAGTCTAAATGAAAGTTGTAGATCTCGTTAAGAAATTTTTGTGGATATAAAGAACATTAGAAACGGAGCTCATATATATATATATATATATATATATATATATATATATATATATATATATATATATATATATATATATATATATATATATATATATATATATATGGAGCTCATATATATATATATATATATATATATATATATATATATATATAAAGAAGTTATGCAGTTTAGTAAATTGGAAAATAGGCACGCGCAACGCGACGCGCACAGATTGCGCCCAAAGTCAGCCACGTTGCTCCAGCCGACGAGGACACATGTCAGCGGACAAGTGGACCAACTTCATGCTTGTGAGAGGTGTGCAAGCTTAGTGCACAATGCACATTGGCTTTTTTCAGCTATAAATAGTCTCATTTGTATAAGCTTTTATTTCCATGCACCTACAACCAATTCTCTCTCGATTCTCCCTCCTACAACCCCTGAGTGCCCAATGCTTAGTAGTTATCCAGTAGAAGCCCTAACAGTATAATTTCCAGACTTTTAGTATAATTTATATTTATAGTCATAGTCGTTGTTTTGAATCTATAAATAAGATATATCAGTAATTCCATGTCATTACATTAGTTGATCTACTTACATGAGAAATGTCTAGAAGGGTCACGTTGACTTGGTTGTTGGATTTCAGAAAGGCTATATGCCGAAATGGTCATGCCTCCCAACTTTCTTTCATGACTAATCTTTAATGATAGAAATTTCGATATTCATTTAGATTATTGAGGAATCTAAACCTGTAGGATAATAATCATGAAACTAGGCTAAGACTTGGTACTATGTACATCTTGGTATTTTGGAAAAGGTGTAAGGTGAAGCTCTACCCGATTCACCAATCACCAACCACTTTGTCAAATGGGCGCGTAGTTACTATGAAGAACATAATATTAAATTAAAAGTATTATTTATAAGCGACATTAAATGTTTACCTGTATTATCTGTGTTATGTATTACTTGTATAAATATGATAGTACTATTGGATTAGGAATTGTATTGGACACTTATTGGATTTTTGCATTAGTCTGGATTAGTTAAAATAGGACTTGTAAAAGGTATGTAGTTCCCGATAAGTAGGACATTAGATAGGTCTCATTCTGCGGTAGAGTGTGAGATGAGATAGCGGAGTGTCATATTCCTCCTCTATAGTAGATGACCAGAAATGGTGGGTCCAGATCAGACAACTGACAAGTATGTCTAGGTCATCAACTATAGTAGATGACAACACTTGACTATCCTAGGTGGTCTAGTGAATTATGTTGCTAGCATGGACTTATAACCCATGGACATAGATAAATTGGGATACCATATTTATCAAATCTATGAACATTGGTTGCCTTTATATGACTTACACTGGCCACAGACTCCCCTTGTGATGTATTCATGAGTTGCTCAAACAATTCATCAGGTTGGGTGATTTCTCCAGATAATCGTTGCTTTAGGATCTGTGAGGATCGGTTGGGTTGGGTAGTTGGTCTTATGTCAAATTATATATATATATATATATATATATATATATATATATATATATGATTTGACATCATTGTTTTCAGGAATGATATTATTTATTATCATTAATCAATTATGGGCTTGAAAAACCTATGCATCTCACCAGGTTTTCCCAAACCTAACCCACTTATTTTATGCACATGTAGCGGATGTAAGGCTGTCGAGGTCTAGTTAGGATGTTGAGTGGAATAAAGAGATGTGCCTGTAACAAGTAGTTTCAGGACCTTTTAATATTTACGATATGGTGTATGTTTTGTTATGTACGATGGCATGCATCTCAAAGTTTTAAGTAAATGAAATAACTTTTGGATATCTCAAAAATGTTTTGTTTAACTGGGAATTTTCTGCATCTCAATTTTATAAGGCGTAAAGAAAGTGTTTTAATTGGTTATGAAAAATGGGGGATGTCATAATATGGTATCCCATTTTATCTATCCATATAGGTTATAAGTCCACAATAGCAATGTAATTCACTAAATCGCCTAAAATAGTCAAGTGTTGTCATCTACTCTGGTCGATAACCCATACATACTTGTCAACTGTTTGATTTGGACCTACCATTTCTAGTCATCCTAAAAGATGAGGACTACTACACTCCGCTCTGATCTTATGGTGGTTGTCGAGGCCAACAAAATAAATAACCCTAAATCACTAAAATAGTGTATAGTGGTAAAGGGATCGTATCCACGGAGATTGGTTCAATTTTATAACTCTATGATAATCTTGTTGTACAAACACTTGTAAAACTAAAATAAAATAAAATTGGGGGATTTTGATATTTTGAGATGTTTAAAATAAAACTAGAATTACACTAACATTTAAAAACACAATTCAACAAAAGAAAAGTTTGATGTGAAATCAATAAGAGAAAGATGGTTGAATTTGTACTTTCATTACTTGAACATTTGGTTAAATAATCATGAGAATACCAAGGTGCAATACTAATGTTTATAATCTAACTTGGCTATAGCAATTTATAAGCATAACTTGCCTCAACTCTTCTTTTGTATCAAAATGACTAGAGAAGCTCATAGAACATTTCCTAAATCAAAGTCACAAAACTAATGAAGCGTGTACTTTTGTGAAAATCAATTAGCATTAGGCTTTAAGAGTCACCAAATCCAAAGAGTAATCTATTGCTTTCATTACCACTATGGAGAAAATATTTTCTTAGTCTAAATGAAATGAAAACAAACATTTAAACTAATTGTTTCTTGTTAAATTGAAGACCCATTACTTAATCAAGAATTTAACCAACAAAAATAACATTCACATATCAGTATTCATGACTAGAGATATATAAACATGAAGGAAGTTTTTATAGAAAATATAGTCATAGATATTCAACATAAGTTCATGGAGTTCTTCAAAATAACCAAAACATTCAAGCAATTACATCCAAGTCAACCAAATATGAGTCTAGCCAAACATGGACAAAATGAAAGAAATGCAAAGTAGATTAGTGATACCAAACATTGTTCAAGATGCAAGTTGAAAGAAAAATTGCTCCAAGCTTCTAAATCTTCCAATCTTCTAGAGAGAAAAAGTGTTTGTTTCTTTAAGTCTTCATAATGAAAAATCCTCTCAAAACTTCAGTAAAAGTGGTCAAAAATCGGATCCAAAAGTTGCCCAAAAGTATTCCACCAACTTTCCCCATATAGAGGCAAAAGGCTAAAATTCGGGTTCTTCACAGTGCGATCCACGCGGACCATTTGTAAATCCACGCGGACCGCGTGGATTCTGCTGAATGGGCTTTTTGGCCCATTTGATTGGCCTTCTAGATTACTCTTCGTATCCATTGTCCAACCCATTTGTTCAAGTTATTTATAGCCCAATTATGCATTTCAAACTCTTCCAAGATGCTCCAATGCTCCTTTAATCTTCTATAGCTCGAATTCTCATCGTCCCACCCGAAATTTAAGTCTGAAGTGCTTCTTGCTTATATTGACACCAAGCCCAATTGCACCACTTCAAGTTCATGAAAAAAATCGCAAGCCTCCAGCAGTCCCGCACTCCTTCTACACCTCCAATAACAAATAGTCTTCAATAAATCCTACAAATAAGCTTAAAAGACTGGAAAGCACCCGGTAAAGGATAAAAATAACAAAAAGAGAAAATATGCATGAAGATTAACTAAAATGAGATGGTTTTAACTAAAAATAAACTATGAAAAGAAGTAATAAAAACGAAACTATCATCTTACACTCTACCCCAGAATGAGACCTATATGATATCCAAATTATTTAGAACTAAACACCTTTTATGAGTCTATACTAACCTAGACTATTACTAAAGACAAAATGATTCCAACATAGTTCCTAATAAGCAGTACTATTATAGTATACAAATATCATAGAGTATAATCAATACAATTTGCATTTAATAATTACTTTTATTGAATTATGCTCTTGAAAATAACTACATACTCACTTCACAAAACTAAGTGATTTGAGGTTAGGGCAACGTTTCGTCTTAACACTTTATCTTTTCAAAAGACCTAGATATATATAACACTAAGCCTTAGTCTATTTTTCATATTCCTTGTAAATATATAAATGATAGTCTAGATTCATCAATAATCCAAATATCTACATCAATACTTATCAAATAAGGAATAACTAGGTAAGATCATATTAAAGGTAGGGTCCGTTTGGTATACAAAGTATACTGTTTGGAAATCCCACTTTAAACACCTCACTAAATTCAACCTAGATATCACTCTCGTAAGTAGATCAGTCGATATTTGACTTGGAATCATCGATAAATATTATTTATAGGTTAATAATGACGATTATGATTATAACATAAGTTACACTTGAATTAAAATAAGTGTAGCGAGAACTGGTAATTATGAGGGCAACTCTCTGATCCGGGAACTTGTACTTCTCTGGCTCTTTGATTCTGCAGTGCCTCACTAAAGTAATTGGTAACTAGAAAGTAAAGGGGCTAAGGGTACGAGAGAGTTCCGGAGGGATTGGAAATAGGTGAGAAGAGTGGCTGCAAATGACTTCTTATGTATAGCTAGCAATTGGAAGGGCGTACCATGCATATTTCGGGGGCGTTAGCGTGGCTCCAGCCAGAAGGTGACCGTGGCGAAATATGGGGGAATGTTAGAAGCGCGTCACTCGTCTTGTTTTGCGTGCCTAGACGCGTGCAATTTTATCAGTTTTTCGAAAATTCATAACTTCTTCATACAAGCTCTGTTTTTATGTTCATTATATCCACACGTAGCTATCGACGAGATCTGCAACTTTTGTTTTGACACCATCGACTAATTCTCGATTTATTTTTTAAGTTATAATTTTAACAGACTTAGACTGTTAAGTTCCATATAAAACTTATAACTTTCTCATACAATATCCTTTCTCGACTGTCTTTTTATCAATATAATCCTATCGATGAGATTTTCAATTCTCGTTTAGATTGTTTTTCCTAACAATTGACCAATTTCAATTTTGGTTTCTGTGTCATTCAATGCTATGATGAAACTTCGAAAAATCACGACTTCCTCTAATGAAGTCAGATTTGGGTGTTCTTTATATGTACAAGTTCGCTTTTCAATTACTATGAATTTCGTTTAGATTATTTATCCTAAATAATCTCTTATTGTTAATATCTATTTTAGTCCTATTTCTTACGTTTCGACGTAAGTTTTTACACACACACACACACACATATATATATATATATATATATATATATATATATATATAATTCACATAAACACACACACACACACACATATATATATATATATATATATATATATATATATATATATATTTGAAAATTTTACTTTTATTTATTCATGGAAGATTTCAATCGTCGAAAGACATACATACAAATCCATAACTATTCGTAGCGAAAAACATGGGCGTTAAAATTATCTCCCCTTAGGATGATTCTGTCCCAGAATCATGCATCAACAAACAGATGTGGATAGCGACTCTTCATGTCTGTTTTTATCTCCCAGGTGAGGTTTGGCCCTGCTGAATGTTTCCATCGCACCAACACTAACTCATTCATCTTATGTCGTAATTTATTCCTCTTACGGTTAACAATTGCTTCATGCCCTTATAGTAGCCTATTATCCTCATCAATTCTTAATTCATAAAATGGGATCATATCGGGTTCTTTTCCTAAGCACTTCCTTAAATAATAAACATGAAAGGTGTTGTGGATACCTTCCAGTTCAGGTGGTAATTCAAGCTTGTAATCATGTTTCCCAATCTCCTGAAATACTTTGAATAGACCAATAAAATGAGGACTTAACTTCCCTTGTTTTTTTGAATCTGATAAGTCCCTTCCATGGAGAGACTTTAAGTAGCACTTGGTCACCGACCTCAAATGTTATTGGTCGTCGCTTCATTTTTGCATAGCTCTTCTGATGACTTTGAGTAGCTAGCATTATCTCTTGGATGATTTTCACTTTATCAGCGGTCTGTTGAACCATCTCAGGACACACAAAGTATTTCTCTCCTGCTTCTAACCAACAAAATGGTATACGACACTTCCTTCGGTACAATGCTTCGTAAGGAGGCATCTTGATGATTGAGTGATAACTATTGTTGTAATAAAATTCGGCTAATGGTAGGTGATCATCCTAACTACCAGTGAAATCTAAAGCATATGCCTGTAACATATCCTCCAATGTTTGGATAGTTCTCTCTCTCTCTCTCTCTCTCTCTCTCTCTCCATCCATTTGTGGATGATAGGTACACAAACATAACTTCTTACCAATTTCTTTTTGCATAATCTTCTAGAACCTAGAGTTAAATCAAGTGTCCCTATTAGACACGATCGATAAGGGTACTCCATGAATTTTGACAATCTACTTCACGTAGGTTTCTGCCAACTTCTCCATAGACCAGTTTTCTCGTTAGGCTACAAAATGCGTACTCTTTGTCAATCTATCTGCTATAATCTAAATCATGTAATGACCCTTATTTTTCATTGGAAACTTGGTTATGAAACCCATGGAAATGTCATCCCACTTTCCCATGGGTGCTGGTAGAGGTTCCAAGTCTCCATATGGCTTTTGATGTTGTGGTTTTTGATATATATATATATATATATATATATATATATATGTGTGTGTGTGTGTGTGTGTGTGTGTGTGGCAAATTCCTCCAAAAACTCACTTTTTGCTAGAGCTTTTATCGACTTTTAAAGGCTAAGAACCTACTTTGAAACTTGGAGTTGCACAAGATCAATTAGAAGCTTGAATTTGACCAATTAAAATTGAGATATTTTATCTTTATTATACAAGTAAACATTTTAAAATGTAAATGTGTCCAATATGATGTTGGAAGCATATTATTACTAAATTTTACAAAAACTTATAAGTTTTGTAATCGTTTTCATTTTTGAAAACTGTAACGAACCAATTTGCCAAAAATGAAATAAATTGGTAAAATGAAAGATAATCTAACTATTAGTATGAGCAAATAGACATGTTATAATATGACATCTGTTGAATTGACACCATAAACCTTAAGAAAATCACATTTAGCCAAAGTAGCATGCTTAAATGAGGAAAATGTCAAAAGTGTAGAAATAAAAATTGATTTAGGTCATATGAACCTTTATACACGTTTAAGACATTGTTGGTACATGTTTTGGACTTTATAAAAAGGAATTAAGAATATTTATGAAAGAAAATGTGTAGTTGGTAAATTAGGACAAATGGATAAAAATGTCCAAAATGAATACTTTGCTATAACAAGGCACATGTAGCTGCCTATACGAATTTGAAATGTTATTGTCATGAGTAAAATATAATAATCATAGTATCATTATAAAAATTAAGAATAGAATGTGAAAATAAAGAAATTGAATTAAATGGTAAATATAAGAAAAATAGCAAAAATAGGCGTAAAGTCTTATTAGAGATGTTTGGCTATCAGAATAAGTAAAGAATATTAATAGAATGATTAGATTGAAATATTAATTAAATAATCAGAGATTTAAAGCAATTTACTAAAGTAAAGTAAATTAATATTTACTGAAAATTTTTCTACCGTTCAAAAAAAAAATATTTACCGAAAATGTAATGTCAAATGGTAAAAGTGTTGGATTAAGTGTCAAAGGTCTTAAGTAGTTTGGTATATTCCTTGTGAATAATAATAAAGTCATTTTTAGACGCCCCTCGGAAAATAAATAGGATTGATATTAGAAAAGAATTATATGATTTCTTAATATATTATATGATTAATATATTAATTAGAAGTAGTAATAATTAATTAAGAATTAATTAGAATTAAATTAATTATTGATTTCGGATTAATTGGAATTATTTATAGGTGTGAGTGTTAGGATACACTTGTTTAATAGTTAAATTAGGGTTTTTGGAAGACTCCTAATCAGATAAGGAAACCAAATTTGAATAAGAATAAAATATTATTATTTTATTACTCAAATTCAAGGTTTCTAGGTTATCTGGCAGGTATATATAGGGGTGTACCCTAGCCAAAATTGACATACACATGTATACCTAGAGAATTTGATGTTCTTCTCTCTCTACTCTCCTAATTTCGATCCTAGGGTTTTTCTAGGGCTTCGGTGTGACACATTAGAGGCTACCACACTATTAGAGATTTTCACGGAGATTTCAAGAATACTTGTTTAGCTTAATTCGATTTAAGAAAATGTATCTTTTCGAACTTGTAATTTTTTATTACAATAGGTTTAGTTTTGTTTCATAAAGTACGTTACTATAATAGTGAAAAAAATAGAATATTTTTAGCTTGCAAGTACCCATATGTGTTTATGTAAAATTCCGCATTTACATTGTTTTTGTAACCTAAAGACCCCAATAAGAAAGAACTTGCAAACCCTCATGATGTAATAATCTAGCTATAAATTGATACTAAACTATATGAGTTGAATATAGCTATAATTTAATTCCATATTTGAAAGTAGTTCGCCTAAATATAGAAACTTTATATTATGTTGATAAATAAAGGGTTATGAAATGAATACTTTAGGTAATGAAATCCTAAAACATAATATGTAATGCTTGTAGAGCCCTTTAATGATGGAAAATGCCAATATTGACAATTGACAAGTACGAATCAAGATTTACATCGAAATGAGAAACATATTAGAGACTAGATGTTATATAGTGTCATGAGGGGAGTAAAATAAGGATTTATCCCATATTATGGTACATGACATGATGAAATGTTTGGTGTTATAAAGTCGTGAAATAAATTATTATTGATTACCAAGCAATTCTATGTCTTTTAAATGTGAAATCTTACAATATAATTGATTTGTTTATAAAATGAATTTAAAGATAGTATGTTACTTTATTTAATGTTTATGAATCCAAATTGCTTTCCCATGATTTTATCATAGTTAAAGAATGTCGTTTCATTAGACATAGTTAGTACGCAAGCATGTGCATATCAAAGCATATTGTGTATAATAGCATTACATAAAAGAAAAGTGGTGATCATATATACATGGAATGTAATTACTTAGTAAAGTAAAAAGGTCTAAACTATAAAGATATTCCAAGATTGGGCTAAGCTGGAAGGCTCCATTGGGATGGTACCTCCCGTCACAAAGTAGATTTCTATAAATGATGATACCTTAATATACTGATTATTCTTCTTGGTAAGTAATGGTAGGGCGATTTCAATCTACGGCCTAACCTTAAGATAAAGATTCAGTACATAGCCGAAAGCAATGGTAATATGATTCACTACATAACTTAAAGAAATGGTATTATGATTCGATGAATAACCGAAATCTCATAGCACATATGAACCTAAAAATCGGGAGGGCTCGATAGCGTTTCCATTTTAATGTGCCCATTCATAGGATATTGTATATCTAACATTAAGCATGTTTAGAGTATATGTTTGATTTGTTATTTGATAACTAATGTGTCTAAAACACATGCAGACCATGAGATATTATTGACTTACATACATTTTTTTAATTGCCATGTATTCTAGGTTTATAATTAAGGAAATAAAAGAGGCTAGTCCTTAGAAGAGGACATTTTGTAAGATAAAGAAGAAGATGAAGTTTTGTATATTTAGAGGAAGTCATGAATATTAGTCCCATTAATTTCTTTTGGACATGGTTTGTAGTTATACTTTCTTCTCTATAGTTGTGTATGATGTAAGTTCTAACCCCTAAGTTTCATTATAACTTTAAAAGAGAAATGTTTTGTCAATTTTACAAGATATAACTTCATGCCATAAATTTATTTACAATGATATGGTTTAACAACATAAGATTTTGATAAAAGAACACTATTACAAGTATATAAAAGATGGGTGTTACATTTATTAGATATTCATGGTAGATGTATATATCAAGTATTTAATTATATATGGGAAGACAAGTTTGTAAAAGAAAAATGAATTGAATAATATTACTTGTTAATTGTAAAATTAATTGTTCCTTGTGCAGCACGTTCAAGCAAAAGTTTTCGTGCTTCAATGGCGATCCCTTCAGGCTATTAAAAATACATAAAATAGTAAAGGCATTTAGGCATTCTACTTCTATAAAATCAATTAATTTGGTTATGTAAAGAATCTATACCTCTTCTGGAAACCATACACCATGTTGTGTGCTACCCTCAAGAACAGCAAGAGCAAATGCAGCTATTGAAGTCCCAATTGATCTAAAGACACCATTTATATGTATACGTCATTTTTAAAAATGTTGATAATTTTAGCACACATAAAACAAACTTCTCATCCATGGTTGTAATAGACCATCATTTATGTTTTTCCACATGAGGTCTCGGGAAAACAGGACTCACATGGAGTAATTTTTATGGCTGAAAACACTAACCATATGTTCTCCACCAACACACTCCAAATCAACCTGCTCAGAATCAAGTTATAATAAATAAATTAAAGACATGAGGTTTATATTAGTGAAGAATGAAGATGATTTAAAAAATAATATTTCATAATAGATTACTCTCAGTGCGACACGTTCCCCAACAATTCCATCTAAGGAGCGAACTATTGGATCAAGTAACCAAACAATCTCTTGTACTTTGTTTCGGTTTCTTAGGAGTTCCTTAAACATTATATGGAAACATGTAAAATGCATGTACTTTTTTTTAATTTATTGTCAAATATGATATCAATGTAGGAATATAAATTTCAATCTATGAATGTTCATCTTACAGATGGAATGAAACATGCGATTACATCAAGTGCCCAGTTCCATAAAAATGGCTCAGTTCCAAATCGAGCACTAACACTTGGAACTCCTAGGGACTCATGGGTACTTGTCACCTCCGGCAAATTCCTGATAACAAACAATGTTACATAAGTAAGCTAGTCCTTCAAAGGGTAACACCTAAAACTTACAAGAGATACACATCTTTCTTCCCAATTCCTTTTCCGAAGTCAATGTTAACCATTCCACTATACGACCTGTATTTGATTTTGTTTCCTATGACAATAGTTGATTAAAATTGGATTATATAAAATGGGACTCATATACAATAACACATAATGGTATATTTTCCCTTTGAATCACCTTTACTATATGTAATAGCCTCCTCTCCAAGAACTAGTATACTTGAGGCTAATACGGATGGGCCAACACCACCTGTTCCTGCTGTGTAGTAGTAAAATCTGAGACAAAAACATGTTATCATATAATATTTACTTAAGGTCCTATATATTATCATTTTACAAAAAAATAACTTAATTACCATTACCATAATAACTTAATTAGTTGGCAAGTGACATTTGGACCAAAGGTAATTGCAACATCATATACATCTATGGTCCAATTGGAGGATGGCTAGAAGACACATCCATGATTTTGGCATGTGAGCTAAGCATAATTATATCGTCTTTCCTTATATATTCCTATGTTGTATACTATGAAAAATTCCCCTTCGTAATGGAATACAACTTCTAATTCCTATAAAAACAAAGAGTATAAGTGATCTAAATCACATTGTTTAAATAAGATTAAGTGTATACTAGTATTTGCTCATTAACATTTTGTATTTTTCCATATTATGGAAAGAAATAGTACGATGTATAGGAAACAATGACTGGGTAAATAAACAAAATCAAGGAGAAAAATACATGAATTAATGTAAAAAGAATGTGAATAGCACCTCAACTGTTCAGGCTCATTATTTTTGCATTTTGCAATACGTACTAGCTCTGCTGCCAGCACTGTAATGATGTATAATACATAATACATAATGTTAATATCTAATATGGAAAGGAAAAGAGAATAGTGAATGACACAAGATGCTTCATTAAGAACATGTAAATGTCTTGAAGTTTGATCTGTACCATTGCTCACTCCTGGATACATTCCACAAGTAGTTATCGCTGAAACTTTAGCAGCTAATGCTTCATTCTTATATGCTTTTGCACGCAAGGCATAATTTGTATCATCGCACACATCAATATATGTTGTCTAAAAATGGAAGAAAATTATTAACATAAATTATATTATGTGAAATGGTATAATAGTCTACACTACAAGCATATTTGAAAATCATAGATTTCTAAAAAAATCAAGAAATCTTGTGTTCTTACCTTGGCTTGGATGGCAGATTCTAGGACTTTGCAATTTTGTGTTTGTTGGAATGGCCCTGCAGCATGTACCACAAGATCCACACCTAAAAAGGTAGAACTATTAGAGATATTGTATTTATTGTATCTTTATCTTGTATATTAGATATTAGATATTATATATGATTGTTTTCCATGTTTATATGGATTCTTGTTCGTACTCTCTCCCTGTATATGTCATACCAGTTGTCAATGGAAATGATGGTTTAATATACTCCTTTATGGTATCAAAGTTTCCTCCTTTCAAACCCTAAAATCCACATCTCATCCACAAAAAGAGGTATTACGATAATGACTACATGATTTAAATATCAATGCCAAAACCATCATCTTTTCAGCAAGTTAATGTAGTAACAAACATGTAGAACAAGGTGCTAACTCTCGATGGCTCAAAGGTGACCTAATCATCTTGGGTAAAACTGTTCAAGATCTATGAGCATGGTTATAAGGTTTTTCATCATATTGGTGGTACCCATGTACTTTCCAAAATCGATGACCCATATGAATCCTAGCACAATATTGATGCAATAGTTCTATAATGGATCTACAGGAGAATGATGAACTACGAATATACGTTATTGACACTGAATCCACCACCTATGAAACCTGACAACAAATCAAGAAAATATTATTGAACAACAAAGGCTCCCATGTAACAACCTAGCTTAGAAAATGAAACCACAATTCTGAGCATAGCCTTATGCTCGTCTACGGACAATTATTGCCAACATTTGAATGATTTAGCAAATTAAATAATAAATGTCAACAACCTGGTCAATGAGTTAAAAATTATCCACCACGTCGTTTTTGGTCTCCATACTAAATACAATATGGTGGCTTCATTTTCAACAAAAAGTCTCCTTATGTGGGACACAACTTTCAAAATGCTCCAATTAGAGCAACACTGAAAAACAACATCCCAAAACCATACAATCCCCACCATGCTTATCCAAGACGCTATCATCATGGGAGACAAGCAACTAATCTCGGCTATGGATGATATGTCTATGGAAATCTGAAACCACATACCGATCATGGGCTTGGTGGGCTCCTCAGTTGTCTCCCTATCTGGCCCAACCTCTTTTCTGATTGATCCCATGGCCCATTAATCAACGACAACCTACTGTCACTCAAGCTTAACAACCCATTACCCATGGCCCATTTCACATACTTAACGGAACCATATCCAGTAGGCCCCACGACATAGCCAACAAAACTGACTCAAAACATGTCTTATGATTCTCTTAATCTGAAGATTATTATGGTTGAGTTTGAAGTCATGCATCTAAATCAGCCGACTCCTTCATGGTACATGTGGATTCCAGAGCATCGTCTCATATAACCGCTGACTTGAGTAAAATTACATCTGCTTTATTTGTTTCTTCTATACAATCTATTTTGTGGGTAGTGGACACAATATACCAATCAAGGGATCTGATATGCCCGACACACCAATACCTAATAAAACTTATCACCTACGAAATATCCTTTAATTTCAACATATACTTAAGAACCTTTTATATGTACGTAAATTCATTCGCAATAATTTTTCTCACAAATTTGACACTTTAGTGGCTTTTTTTGTTACGGAACTTAAAGACTGGGAGGATTCTTTCACACCACAACAACTTGAGTGACATTTACTTATTCACGACACACACCACCCCATCCATTTTTCTCACTAGTTCGACTTTTAATTTATGGCACAATCACTTCGGCCACCCAGGGACAACCATTTTTTTATTTTTTTGTTATTCGTTCTTTCATTTCATTTAATAAACATGACTCTTCAGTTTTTCATTCATGTATAATATTGAATTATAAACGTTTACCTTTCATTGATTCATCTTCTACTACGTTTTCATCATTTGATATCGTTTATTGTGATCTACAAATACACGGTCCTTATTGATAGTTACACATAGGAATGACAACGAGGCGGGTTCGGTGCGGGGTATGGTTTCCCAAACCCGACTCGATATCTTTCGGGTATCTTATCGGGGGGCTCCATTGGGTTTCGGGTTTTCCCGTCGGGTTTCGGGTATTTTATCGGGTTTACAACAATTCATAATGAAATCTTTATTCCGTTTTAGGGTACCCAAATATCTTATAAAAAATACATGTTCTAACATCTGTTTTACATTAAAAATATGATACATCACTTTAATAAAATAAACTGAACGTTATATTAAAAATTATTTGATTTAAGTTTAATGTAATACGTCAAAACATAGAAAAATGATCATTTACACCAGATCGTTAATAACTAAAAAGATTTTTCACAATAAGTATTTTATCTTTGAACGCGTGCAATTAACATCAAAATGTATATATATATATATATATATATATATATATATATATATATATATATATAATTGGGGCGGAGCGGGGCGAAGATAACCCATTCCCTGCCCCAAACCCGATAACGACCCGTTACCCGATCCAAAATGATCAGGTTTTGGGTTTCCCCGTCGGGTTCGGACTTTTTTGCCATCCCTAGTTACACAGAACATGCATGTTGGATCTACCCTATCAAATTCAAACCAGAAACCTTCATCAACTTTACTAAATTATGTAACCTCATTTACACTCAATTTAATCGAAAAGTTAAAACATTACAAAATGACTAGGATATGAATTTGGCAACCATAACTTCAAAACTATCATTATCCCATGGGCTCACATTTCACTTTGTATGTCGTCAAACATCCTCACAAAAATGGAAAAGCAAAATACATGATTCGATACCTCAACAAACTCATTTGTGCCTTACTAGCTCATGCTCATCTCTCATCCACCTTCTGGGTTGAGGGCCTTCACCCTCACTCCACCTTGAGCATATTCCTAAGCTACCAATCTGCAAGGTTAGCCTGCCACACCATGTTTTTTTATAATGATCCACAAACCTCCCATCACAACCCTATACAAACCACCACCCACCACCCCTATTCTCTATTTAGTCCCCACCACCATAAACCCAACTTGCCATCCCGAACATCCTACTCCTCCTACCTTGCCACCCAAAAACCCTCTATCACAACTTACACTTAATTTTATACCCACCCAAACCATGCATCATCATCCCTTGGCCATAAGATTCAAACATAACATTTTTAGACCATGATCACTATTAAAACTCCATAATGCTTCCACCAACATAATATGCATGCCCTTGAAAATGACACCAGTCCCTATCAGATCCCAATTGGTTATTAGCTATGCAACATGAATTTAATGCATTAAAGGAGAACGATATATGGGAACGTTTCCCTTATCCCAAGACTTACCATGTGAAATACAAAGATAAAAAGTATGCTTAGTTGTTCATGGGAAGTCTCAAATGCTTGGAATCGATTATGAATACACATTTAGTCTGGTTGTGAAACCCACGACTATATAGATTATACTAAGCATTATAATTTCATGGTCTTACTTGATCCACCAACTCGATGTCATGAACGTATTTTTACATTGTAACATATTAGATTAGGCATGTAAATCGGTCCGGAATTGAAGAAACTGATAACTAAATAAGTCGTAAACTAAGAACCAAAAACCAGACAAAATACCACTACTCGGTTCCAACCCGTTCCGGTTCTGGTTCGGTTTTACTAAGAAATATGCTATCTAAGAGGGTGTTCTGAATCGAAACAAAACCAAAGAGGATGTTCTGAATCGAAACCTGTCACACCCCAAAACCGATAACGGCGGAATACGTTTCGGGGTGGATGACGTAGTGAACAGTATCATCACAATTGCATAATAGTAGAAACAAGAAACATACAACCATAGTATTACACAGTGAATTTAATTACATGCGTGTTTTGTAATGTTTAACAATCACCCAAAAGCAATTCAAAAATAAGAGATGGGTCTTGTGTGCTCCACCTACTCCAAAAATGCCGCGTATGTACCTGTCTATCTTTGACTTGAAGATACAAGTTATTTTGAAAACAATTATCAGCATAAAGCTGGTGAGTTCATAAGAGTTTAGTGTGAGTTTTGTGTACAAAGCATTAGTGCTAAAAATGTATCATTTATGTTCATAAGTAGTAGAAACTTTAGAAAATCCCATATTTTCCAGAAATACATTGTAAGTGACAATCGGTGAAAAATATACATTCTTCATTTCTTTGAAACAGATTATTGTAACAACATATTGGCGAATCTCCAAATAACAAGTGTGATGGAATAGGTTGAGCCTGTAATCAGTGATAGAGGTGCAAGCTTCCTTTAGTGATAGATACTTACTTACTTCGGGATGCAGTTTAGCATTTAGTGTGGTATTTTAGAGTAGTTGTAGTGTATTCCTTGTATATTACTAATAGTGAAGATAATAGAGGATCCCATGACCTCCCCGGTCATGCACAGTATAGTGAGTAGTGGCATCCCTGGGCCTGCACGGCGCGGACTGAGATTAACAGTCGGGATGTAATAGCGTCTGCCCCGTATAGATCTATACATGTAGAGTCGTCTCCCTGCTGGAAAACTCCGGGCGTAGTGGATAGCGAATAGAGTATCTCGTAGTGGGTTAGTGTATTATTGTTTGTTTAGTGTTTTCTCTGTTGTTATAGTGTAGTAATCTTTTAGTATTGATCATAGTGTATTCTCTTACTAGTGTATCGTCTAGTAATAGTGAGTATTATAGTATAGATAGTAATGACTTTAGCGAATGGTAGCGGTAGCGACCCTAACCATACCTATTATGGTTATCTTAGTGGGGATGTTTCTTAGCACCTTAGTGACTTTAGCATTAAGTGAAAGCAGTAATATACGTATCCCATACTGATATGCAGATTATATAAGTAAGAAATCAACGACAGTCGGACGGATAACTACTACCCTAAGCCCACAATCAAACAAGAACAGGAAATAAGGCGAGATATCGGTCCTAAGTCCTCCAAGTCTTATTTATATAAATATATCAGAGTGGTTACATTTTATAAGTAAATTGATTTAATAACAATATTTTTCCAAAAGAACATTTATTATCTGACTCACTGATTAAAATAGTTTGAAAAGGGTGAAACCCGTTTATAAGGCATAGGGACAAATCACATGTGATTTGAACTAAGGGTAGTGAATCACATGTGATTAATCCTCGTAACTCAGAAATCGTTCTGTAAAACTTTACATAAACATTTATAAGCAACTTGTATCTCCCCCCTAAAACATGTAAAACACTTGAAAGGTTCATTAAAAGGGGTATGAACTCACCTGAAATCGCGGAAATCGGGTGAATCGGGTAAATCGGGTAATAGTGCCGATTGAGCGTTTGGTACCAAATAACCACTTGAGCACCTTTTAGGACCCTAATGTCATATGAAATATGTATTTTACAAGAAGTTAATCATCTTGTACTCTTCATTATAGTATTTGGACATTCTAGTGTCGTTTTCGGGGTTTTAAGGCCTAGAAAGGGTTCCCGGGAGTGGTACAAGGCCATGGATGATTTATGGGAGGGTCCATGAGTTCACTCTCTTAGAGTTTATGGCCTAAAAGCCATTCTTTGGGAGTTTACGGCCGTAAGCCCCCCAGGCTTGGCCGTAAACTCTTGTGACACTCCAAAATGTGTGTTTAGGGCCTTATCTCACTTCCTTGATTTAGTGGTGTGTGTTTTGGACCAAGAGGGAAGGATTAAACATCATAATTTGTGCCATTTTTAGGGAGTTTACGGCCAAGACTTGTTCTTGGGCCGTAAACTCTTATAGACCCTTCAAGATGTAGGTTTTACTTGTACAACATGGTCCCAAATGGCTTAGAAAAATCCTAGAAGGCCCTATAGTGAGTTTGGAACAATTTGGCATACATTTTTGGGGAGTTTACGGCCCAAGAACATCCTTGGCCGTAAACTCTTCATGTGGTATCAAAATGAGGTGTTTAATGGTACAACACACTTCCAAAGGCCTTAGATAAATTCCTTTCATGCATTAGGGTAGTTTAAGGACTTGTTTGACACAATTTCTTGGGTGTTTACGGCCCAAGCTTAAGCTAGGCCATAAACTCTTCTTTTTGGCCTCAAATGGAGTTGTTTGATGCATTTAAGTGTTCCTTGGAGTCAAGTCTAATTTACCAAACATCCTAGGAGTGTTTTTAGGGCTTAAAACATAGATTTTTGGGGTGTTGGAGGTGTTTACGGCCTAAGCACATGCTTGGGCCGTAAACTCCTTTTTAAGCATCATTTTCTTGTGTTTTAATGTCCATACCCTTCTAGTTATAAGCCTTAATTAGTATACTAACATACAAGAAGGAAAAACTTGGTCTTTGGCTTGGTTTTGGGGGTTTACGGCCTAAGGAGCTTCTTAGGCCGTAAACTCCTCTTTGGACCTTGATTCCTATGATTTTTGGCCCTCAAATTCAATGAAGCATGCCTAGAATAAGATAGAGGATGAGTACTTACGTTTGGAAGCCGGAAATTAGCGGAATCGGGGTCGTTTCCGAGTCTAGAGAGAGAAAGTAGAGAGAGAGAGAGTGGGTGTGTAGTAAATGAGTGTTCAAATGTTGTGCACACTCATTGCTTATGTCTCGGGAATCGCACCCGATACACAGCTACCCGATGTTTAAAGTTACCTGGGTTAAAACTTTTTACCCGGGTGAAGTGGTTGAAAAGGAAATACAACTCTTATTAGGTTAAACGGGGTTAACACATACGAGTTATATTTCTTATGATAATATTAAGTCATGCATGAATTTAGATATTCGGATATTGACAATTCCAAATATTTCATAAATTAACGTATAGTGACACGTTCCGTTAGTGAAAATAGGTTTGTAACGGAATTAGATTTGGGGTTGTCACAAAACCAAACCAAACTGGACTAGAAAAATCAAAAAGCGAATAAGACGTGAACTAAGAACCAAAAATCAAACTAAATACCACTTTTTGGTTCCAACCGGTTTCGATTTGGTTTTTTAGTTAAAAAGCTCATCTATACATGAGATAGTATACATGTACTAATCCACAAGTTTTGTGGATTAATATAAAAAACCATATCATGTTTATTGACTGTGAAAATCATTATATGAGCTAAAACAAGCTGCATGGGCATGGTATCAATTGTTCGCTACAATCTATCACGATGAACGAGTTTATTAATAACACTTGTGACAATTTCTTACCTTCTTTTTTACGTCACAAATATCCTCCTTAGAACCTTTGATTCGACATCCTTGAAGACTATCATTGACACCCTCATATGGAAATTTTCCATGACTGGCCTTAGAACTTTACATCATTTTTGGACATTTTAGTGAAATGTGGAAAGCATAGCTTATTTCTCTTACAATACCAATATTCAAGAGGCATGGCAGTTAACAAGTTTGTGACTTGAATGGTTTTCCTTTTTATTACTAGTTCTTGTTTTGATTTTGATCTCCCAAATCTATAAGAAGGGAATCTGGAAATAAATTTAATTTTAGAGAATATGCCAAGAGAGTTTGACAATTATATTCAAGAGGCATGGCAATTAACAAGGGTGGGGTATGTGTCAATAACGAGAGAGATTTTGTCGTCATATGGATATAGAGTCTAATAAGAGTGTTATGATGTTTATGAATGGGGAGTCTTACACTAACACGAACCATATCTTTATACACTTCAGTTCTGAGAATTCACAATACCACGATGTGGTCTTACATTTGCCACGCCGTAGAGTTACTTCTTATTGGGAGGACCCAAAATGCATTTCTCGTCGCCATGTTATGGTTAACATATTGCCACAACGTGGTGGAAGTTCATTATTATTTTTCGCTTTTTATACGAGGCACACTAATGTCCACATTTTTTATACATTTTTCCGGCACCATCCATAGCAGTTCGGTCTAGTTCTACGTCTATATTTAGAGATGTCAACGCTAAGCCACAACAATCGATTCGATCTCTTCACTACTACCTCAGGGAGTATGTTCAATTTTCTCCCTTTTTGCTTTTATGTGATTTATTTGTTTTATGCATACAATGAGGGCATTGTATGAACTAAATGTCAGGTAGGGATTGAAAAAAGAAAACAAGCATGTGGGATTTTAAAAAATTGAAAAAAAATAGAGACTTGAAAAATGGTATAAATTAGAAAAATCTATTTAAATTTTAATTTTGTTTTGATATTGTTGCATGAGAGCTAAGTCTGCAAGTGGTATGTGGGATAATTTGATAAGAATTCTAAGATTTACTTGATCTAATATGTTATAATATATTTGTAGTTTCCCTGTACTAGTGAAATTATGAGACAAAAACACGAACTTATGTAGTTTGAAAGACATAATATGTTATGTTTTGCATCGTGTACTGAAATATATCTAAGAAAATTTATGTAGTCATTACACATTAGACTAATACATTTATTCAATAAAGGTTGAAGTTAAGTTTCCAAGCTTAAACATATGGTTCATTTTATGTTTTTTGTTGAAAAAAATGTGTTGTGAAAACAGAAAAAAAAAGTGAAAAAAGTAAGTATTAAAAATTAAAATAATAAGAGAAAAAAACAGAAAATAAAAAAAATCAAAATTTGTTGAGTCAATAAGGATATGAAGATTA
This sequence comes from Lactuca serriola, assembly GCF_051521515.1. NCBI lineage: Eukaryota > Viridiplantae > Streptophyta > Magnoliopsida > Asterales > Asteraceae > Lactuca > Lactuca serriola. Next base: position 34,477,675 of record NC_136413.1, read on the forward strand.
TGAGAAAGTGAAGAAATGAGACAAAATTGCCAAAAGCCAAGGGCTTAGTAGTCAACTTGTAATTTTTCTTTCTAAATTATTTTTATCATATGTATATTTGAGAATTTAACAAAAATACCTTAAGGTTAAGAAAATATTATGAGGATGTATTCGGAAAGATGCTAAAATGAATGTATTTCAAAATAAGTATTAAAAGTTTATGAAGATTGTGAGTATTTAGAGCTTGGGAAGTATTTAGGATTTTAAACACAAATATATGTATTGAGGTGGAACGTAACTAGTGAATTTAAGTTGAGTTATTCTATGTGATATTGGTAGGAAAATTGTTGATGTATAATATTAAATAAAACAAAAAAAATTGTTTTGCTTGGGGATAATCAAAAGACAAGTATGGGGTATTTTGATATTGTCATATTTAGTCATATATTTTATGCGCTATAATTGTGTTTTTAACTACATTTAGTGATTATTATCTATAAAAGATACGTAATATGTCCATATTTCATTTTTGTAGCGGCTAATACATTCCCGCAGAAAAAGAAGCCAACTGCAAGGAAGGAAGCTAAGGACTAAAAGAATCATCGAAGAAGAAATTCGAGCAAAAAGTATTTGCCACATCGTGGTCATATGCATGCCACGACGTGGTGACATGGCGAGACATTGTGATACATTTTCCACATCGTGTTCATATCCGGTTTTCTATGATATTTAATTTCAACATTTTCTGATACATTTTTTAGATTATATTGGTGTTTCAAAAATTTTGGTACTTGGGATTTATGAAAATTTGTTATATCTTAAAAAATGAAAAGTTTAGGTGGGAGTTGTGATGTTTCAAGTTAGTATCAAAGCCCTAATTTTAGGGATTTGGAGGAACACTCGTGTGACTCCAAAATCAAACTAGGATCAGAGGAGTTTTTACAAACCTTTTGAGAAAGAAATTTTTTTAAATAAACAGGAGAAAATATATGAAGTGTGCAGTCAGCCGGAGCCAGAAAGAAAGTGATTCTCAAAATATTTGTACTTGATATATGTGTCTATGTTCATATGTGAACTATTAGAGTTGCATGCTAATATGTGAGTTAGGATCTTTTTAGAAACTACATGGTAGAATTGCCTGATATCTGAGATGCCTTTTAGCTTTAGGAATTGATTATTATGTTCTATCTGGAGTTCATGTTATGTTGGTAGTTACTAAGTGAATGCTTTAAAGTTGTACTTAATTAGGATTGTGTAGCCTTATAATGCTTGGCATAGCCTTATTTCATATTCCTTATCAGGTTGTGGGCTTAGTTAGGATCTATTAGACCTTCTATCTGATCTTGATCACACATGACTTGCATTCACGAGGTGATTATCGAAACTACCAGAGGCTTCTAGTAGTATTAGAGTGAAGGTGAGGGAGATACTAGATATAGGATATAGGAATATTAGTAGGGTGCATATGTGAGTATGGCCCTTAGTGTTTGTCTTTGGGGGGGGGGGTGTGGCTTAAAACTTTGGGACAATTCTTAAGACGAGTATGGATATATGTGGAAGGTAGTATTGGTTCGTACTATCGAAAGCATATGATCCAAATGGGGATTAGGAAAAGTCGTAAGGCTTTTAGGAAACCTTTGAGTAGTTATAATGTAATGAATAACACTATGAGCCTATTTTAACCTTTCTATTATATTTTCAAAATGGTAATGACTAGTTAGGCAGGAGGTTCTAGTTCTAGTTCAGGATTTGATTCTGGATCAGGTGATACTAAGTTTTGCAACATGATCGTTGTAAAAGGTTTCGAGGGGTCATTTTGGAGGATCTATCTGGTATGTTCAACATGATCAAGGATGAGTTGATTGTGATGATGAATGAGCATTTTAGGACTATTCAAAATGACTTGGAGGTCTGTTAACCCAATACTCACGAGGTCATGTTCCATAAGTTCTATGCTTTTGGGGGTCCTTTATTTATGGGGAAGAAGGACCTCATCATCAACATGTGATGGATCGTTGATGTTGAGAGCCCTTTTCTGAAAAGATTTTACTTAGCTGAAGTAAAGGCCATTTTTCACAGCATGTATTTTATATGAGGTAGCCAAAGATTGGTGGGGCGATATTGTTCGGACACTTGGACATATGGCTATCGAGACTATGACTAGGTAGGATTTCATCACCAGGTTTAAGGTAGAGTACTTACCTGTGATTGAGATGCAACAATTGGCTCAAAAGTTCATAACTCTCAAGCAGACCACTAAGATGGTGACGAAGATCACCACCAAGTTTAAGGATGGGGCATTGTTTTCCCCCTAGTATGCAGTAGATTAGGAGATAAAGATGACGAGGTATTCAGATATGTTGAGGATTGACATCCACGAGTTTGATAATATTACTAGATTCCAGTCTCTTGAGTAGATGGTTTATATGGCCCAAAAATGGGAGATTGAGTTGGAGCTTAAAAAAAATAGGAAGCAACCCCATGTTCATACCCCAACTACTACAACCAAGAGGTTTAAGGCTGCCAATTCATGTTCTGGAGGGCAGATAAGCCCTAGGTGCAACATGTGTGGGAAATCATAAAAGGAATTTGTTGTTCTTTGAGTACCGGGTGCCACAAATATATCAAGCATGGGCATTACAATCATGATTATAGGTAGGGAATGCATGTTTGCTTCCACTACTACCAAGTGGTCCATATCAAGGCTAATGCCCCCTTCTTACATCATCAAAAGTAGCCTAGGCCCCAACACCTACGATGTTGAGGATCACAAATGGCCGTTAGGTGAAGAATGAAGTTCTGAAGGCCAGGGGACGGGCCTATCATATTACGATGGAGGATTGTTACTTATATGTATCTATTTATCATTCCACTGACACCTTATTATATGCTTATGTTTATGTTTGTGACTATGTATATTCCTAGTTAATTTTTTGCCCGCCTTAGTGCAATTTAACTTTGGGGCAAGTTGACCTTTTGTATCACTCTCATTTAGTAGGAGCTTCTATGTTCTACTAGGAGCAATTTATCGTTCGTTAGAGGTCGCTATAGTCGATGATCGTACTTTTATGGATTCGAGGGTTTATTGTAACTGTGTTGGAGATTTTCAGTGCAAGGTTCCCGATTAATCTTATTCCCAATCTGATGGGTGATGTTTGTGTGATTATGGGCTTTAATTGGTTGAGTCGATTTAGGGCTTTGATCGGTTGCGATTGGCAGACAGTGGTAATTTATACGCCAAGTAAGGGAGAGTTGACTATGTATGGTGAGAGTTCCAAAGTTAGATTGACTTTCTGCTCTATTTCTAGGGTCAATATGTATTTACATCATGGTTATTCGAAATATCTTGCTTATGTTGTCATTGTTTGAGAAGAGAAAAATAAGTTAGTTTTCAGTGTTCCAGTAGTTTGTGAGTTTCCATATGTTTTCCCTGATTATTTTCCAAATGTGCCTCCCGATAGCCTGGTTGAGTTTAGGATCAATCTAATTCTTGGTGTTTCCCTGATTGCTAATGCATCGTATCCTCTTGCACCACTTTAGGTATGAGTTGTTCACTCGGTTTCAGGAGATTTTGGAAAAGGAGTTTATCTGACCGAGCAGTTCACCATGGCGAGCATCGATCTTGTTTGTAAAGAAGAAATATGAGTTGCATAGGATGTGAATTGATTAGAGGGAGCTTAAGAAGCTCATGGTGAAGAATTATTAGTATTACCCACTACCAAGGATTGATGGTTTTTTAACCAGCATCAAGGTGTATCTTGGTTTTCCAAGATTGATTTAAGATCATGTTACCATCAGACGATGGTCAAGAATTAGGATGTGCTAAAAATGGCTTTTCGAACTCATTATGGTCATTACGAGTTCATGGCGATTCCGTTTAGACTCACCAATACACTGCCAACATTCATGGATCTAATGAACCGAGGGTGTAGACCGATTCTTAACTGATCCGTGATTGTATTCATTGATTATATCTTGGTCTACTCTAAGACCAAGGATGAGCATGTTAAGTACATGTGGGAGGTTATTGGGGTTTTAAAGAGGGATATTTTGTATGCCAAATTCTCCAAATGCGAGTTTTAGTTGAGCGAGGTTCAATTCTTTGGGCATCTTGTCAATAAGAGTGGCATCTTGGTCGATCAGACCAAGATCGAGGCAGTGATGCAGTTGGGGGTCCCTAAGACTCCTTTCGAGATTAGGAATTTTCTGGGATTGGTTGGGTATTATAGGTGGTTTATTCAAGATTTTTCCAAGAAAATAGTGCCCTTGACTCGCTTAACGGAGAAGAATGTTGTTTTTAGATGTAGTGAGGAACAACATGTCGCTTTTGAGACTCTGAACCAAAATTTATATGAAGCACCAACTTTGACCCTTCCCAAGGGCGTTGATGATTTTGTGGTTTATTGTGATGCATCAATCACCTATTTGGGGGTCATACTCATGCAATGAGGCAAGGTGATTGCGTATGCTTTGAGACAATTTGTGACAACCCAAAATTATTTCCGTCATTATAACCCGTTTCCGTTAAATAGAATATTCTATTTTATAAAAGTTCCGTTAAATTGGGGTCGACAAATAAATAAATGTTTTATTTATTTGTATTTTATGTTAATATTGTCGTAACAAAATAAATAAAACTCGTAAATTTCATTTCCCTTTAGTTGGAAAAAGTTTATTTTTATTACGACCATTTAACCGGGTAAACAGTTTAAACCTCGTTAAACATAAGTATCGGGTAGTCGAATACCGGATACAACACCCAAGCCTTATATAAAGGAGGGTGGGAACTCCATAGGAACCTTTTACCACTCTAGACCCACTTTCTCTCTCTACTCACTCTCCTCAAGTTCGATTTCGCCTCAAAACCGCAAGTTTCCGCCTCCAAAACGTAAGTTCTCTTACCCTAACTTGTTCTAGGCACCTTTGATTCGTGTTTTAGCTTAAAAATCATGTTAGAAGGCTGAAAAGGAGGAGTTTACGGCCTAAGAACCTCCTTAGGCCGTAAACACCTAAAATGTTGTCAAAAGTGCCAAATTTCTTCACCTTAAGCCTAGAAACTAGCTTTGGACTTAACCTAGAAGTGTTTGGACCTTGAATCATCCATTTTTAGGGCTTAAAAGTGGTTTTACGGTCCAAGCACATGCTTAGACCGTAAACACCCTCTAAGCTTGCAAATCAAGCCCAAAACACTTCCAAACCACATTTAGGCTTAAGATATGGCTTAGGGACTTGCTATTTCGGACTTGGAACACCTAAACATCAACATTTGAGGGGCAAACTAGAGTTTACGGCCCAAGCATATGCTTAGACCGTAAACTCCCCTAAAACATGCCAAATAAGAGTTTAAGTCCCCTAAAGAGCCTTATACCCTCACTAGAACATGTTAGGATTGAGCCAAGAGCCTTGTAATCAAAGATTGGAGGTGTCCAAGAGTTTACTACCATAAACCATGGGGTTTATGGCCATAAACTCCCTATGAGTGGTCCTTGGACCGTAAACTCCAAGGGAGTACACTTTTGGAACCTTAAACACCCATATAGTCTTGTATATTACCTTAGAACCACTTCTAGAACCAGATAAGGCTTGAAAACACTCAAAAACACTCCTCCCATGAGTTTACGGCCGTAAACTCATGGGGGATGTGGTCTCCCAACCGTAAACTCACTTAAGGTGAGTTTTAGGAGAGTAAACTCCATGGTGAGGTCTTATACTCTTTCCTTGCAACTCTTTAGCCTTCTAGCACTCAGCCATAAGACCTTTAATCACATCAGGATGACTATATGTGTATAATTAGAGTCTAAATCACTAATTACTTGTAAACATATGTCTTCATATGTTGCTAGGGTCATAAAGGGTGTACAAGTCTCTACTTGACACCAAACGCGCATCCGACACTTCCACCCGATCTACTCATTTCAGGTGAGTTCATACCCTTTAATAAACCTTTTTAAATGTTTTTTACATGTTTTAGGGGGGGGGGATACAAGTATAAATTCTACAAGTTTTTATTATTAAATCATATGTGATTCACAAATTATCATTAATAGGGATTTTCCTACACTTCTAGCTGTTTACCAATAAAACTGTTTTAGTTGATTATCAAATGCATTTTTAAGATTAAATTGTTATTAAACTGCTTTTAAAACTGTGTTTAAATTACTTTTCTTTTTAAAATATATCTACACTAATATATTTATATAAGTAAGGCTTGAAGGACTTACGACCGATAACTCGCCTTATTTCCTGTTCTTGTTTGATGTGGTCTTAGGGTATCGGTTATCCGTCCGACTGTCGTTGATTTCTTAGTTATATATCATATATATTTGTGTTAGATATGAAAGTCTTCATCTCACTCAATACCTTTGTTATTCAAAGGCAGGATATCATACACTCTAGTTAGCTATAATAAGTATAGCTAAGACTACTACTCGTTATTTCTACTACTGCTATATTCACTATAATGGCTATTACTACAAGTTAATACACGTATAAGAGAACACTCTAAGAACTATACAAAAGACTATTGTACTATAATACCGAAGAATACACGAATCCAGAATATAACACATTATCCCTCTATAAGACACTCTACTGCGCTTACAACATGTGACCAGGGCTTTCCGGTTGGAAGGCAACACTACACGTATAGATCTATATGGGGCAGACACTATTACATCCCGACTGCTAGCTACAGTCCGAGCCGACTAGGCTCAAGGGTGGCACTACATCACTACACTACGCATGACCGGGAACGTCATCGGGTTCTCTATTATCACTTTAGTCTGGTCACCTGAGGGGTTACACCTTTATCTAACATAATACACTAAGACCTAAGTCTAAGCTAACATCCCGAAGTAAGTAAATATCTATTACTAATGGAAGTTTGCACCACTACTACTGTTAACAGGCATAACTTTTCTTCACCTATGTTACTCACATGAGATTTATTACTGTACTTTTACAACTGAAGGTTTTCAATGATAATGCTTACACACAACTCAAAGGATTTAACTTACAAAGTACTTTTCTGGAAAATATAGGACTTTCTAGGGATTTCTACTACTTATAAACACAAATTTCAGAATTTATTCTATAAGTTCGAAAACACTTTTATACAACAAAGACACTAAATTCTTATGAACTCACCAACTTTATGCTGATACTCGTTTTCAAAATAACTTGTATCCTCAAGTCAAAGATAGACAAGTACAGGTGCAACTTTTGGAGAATATGGAGCACATACAAGACCCATCTTTTATTTTGTTATACTTTTGGTGTCTATGAAACTTTACAGAACACGTTTGTAATTAAATTTACTATATATATGCAATGGTTGTTGTCGCTTGTTTTTACTATTATGCAATTCTTATGATACTGTACATGACATCCTCCACCCCAGAACGTATTCCGCCGTATTCGATTTTGGGGTGTGACACAATTAAAGCCTCATGAGGCTAGTCATTCGACTCGTTAATTAGAGTTGGGGGTAGTGGTTTTTTCCCTCAAGATTTAGGATCATTATTTGTGTGGGGTTAGGTGTACTATCTACATGGAACATAAGAGTTTGAGATATTTTATGGACCCGCCAAATCTGAATATGAGACAACGTAGATGGCTCGATATGGTGAAGGATTGTGATTGTGAGATCTTGTATCATTCGGGTAATGCCAACATGGTGGCTGATTCTTTGAGATGGAAGGCGACCAACACACTCGTTCTAGATCTATGTTTAAGGATGGCCATTGTTACTCCATTGTTAGAAATGATTATGCGATTATACGCTGAGGCAATCAAGGAAGAGAACCGGAAAAGTGAGAGGGCAGTTGGTCATGTTTCAACATTTGATATCGATTGTTGGGGTTTATTAACTATACATGGTAGAGTTTGGGTTTCTTCTACATGTGGGGCCCGACAAACCTTAATGGAGGAGGCCCATAATTCCAAATTTTTAATTCACCTGAGGAGACAAAGATATACATGGATTTGAGGCATGATTATTAGTGGTGCTACATGAAGCAAGACATGGCTTGGTATGCCGATAGATGTTTAACCTTCAGGAAGGTCAAAGTTGAGCACTAGAAGCCTCATGACAAGTTACAGACCTTGGATATCCCGTTATGGAAGTGGCAAAAAATCACCATGGATTTCATTACCAAGTTACCCAAGATGGATCTGGGTTTGAATGCTATTTGGGTCATTGTGGACTGTAATGCCTGTAGATTCGGGCTAGTCAATATAGAGACAATAAGCGTCAAAATGACTTTTTTATGGAAGATTATTTAGAATGAATAATCTTAACCAAGTCATAGTATATGTCACAAGGGTTTCGTACATATAAAGAACGCCGAAATTTGAGTTATAACGAAGAAGTTATGACCCGTCAAAGTTTTACGACTAAACCGGCACAGCACCGCGTAACGTAAAACATAAATTTTTGATAAATTACTTTTTAGCCTTAGGAATCTAAACAAAAGACGTAGTATATGTTAAACCGAGAAGGTACATAAAAAGAACGTCAAAATCTGACTTCGTATGAGGAAGTTATGATTTTTCTAAGATTTAGCATAGTAGTGCACAACCCGGAATTCGAATTTTAGATCGACCAATTTTTAGCCGACACAACCTAAACGAGAATCAAAGATCTCGTTAAAAGGAGCTCAACAATAAAAATACAGACGAAAATGGAAGTTGGACAACAAATTTATGAATTTTTAACAGACTTTACCTGTCCAGGGCCTGTTAAAAATATAATTTTAAAAATAAATTCAAAATTAGACGACGGAGTCTAAACGAAAGTTGTAGGGTACAGTCCCGACTACACGATATAAAGAGTGTCAAAAACGGAGCTCGTATGCAAAAGTTACAGATTTTAGTAGATAGTTAGTTTTTAGAGTAACCAGCGAGTGACACGTGACACAATTTGAGCCGCACCTTCTTCCCCACGACTTTTCATGAGATCGCGACACGTGGCACATTACGCCTAGGGGTTGCAATTTATGACACGACACAACAAAAATACACGACACGAAACGAAATTGGGACGAAACTGAAATTTGAATTCGTGTTCGTGTTAACTATAAAAAAACACGATGTCGTGTCGTGTCGTGTTCGTGTTCAAAATTCGACACGATTTAGCAGTTCTTTATCGTGTTTTTCATGTTTGTCGTATTTGTCGTGATTTTCGTGTTATATTTGATAAAGTATTCATTAAATAAACTAGTTTTTAGTATATGATATATTTTTCGTGTCGTGTCGTGTTTAGCGTTTTTTAATTCGTTCGTTTTAGTGTTACTTAAAAAAAACACGACATCGTGTCGTGTCGTGTTCGTGTTATATAAAACTTTGTCGTGCCGTGTCGTGTCAGACAAAAACACAAAACGATAGTACGATTTTCCACCCCTAATTATGCCAACGTAATTTTGAGCATGCTTAGCGTAACACTTAAAAACTCATTACGCTCAGTGTAATTCTTGAGTACGCTCAGCGTACTCAGCACTGGCAGCCTATAAATAGAGGCATATATCACCCCATTTCTTCACACCACAACCCTTCTTTCTCTCTCAACAATCCCAATCTCTCCCTCCCAATCCCTAGAAACTTCAAAGTGCTAGCGGCGAGTCCCGGAGCGCCAGAAGGCTCCGAGAAGAAGAGCTTTCACATCAGAAGTTCTGCCCCCGCAGAGCCCGGTTCCTAGCCAAACCCCTTGGTAAGTGAGTTATGATTACCCTACTTTAAATATAACTTATGTTTAAGTTCATTATCATTATTATGAACTTATAAACAAGATTTATCAGTGATTCCAAGTCATTATACTGATTTATCTACTTACGGGGATGATGTCTAGGCTGTGATTTAATGAGGTGTTTAAATTGGGATTTCCAAATAGTATACTTCGTATACCAAACGGACCCTACCTTCGATATGATCCTACCTGGTTGTTGCTTAATTAATAGACCGTGAAAGTAGACTTTGAGTTAATGATAAATCTAGACTAATAATTAGTCACAATAAAGATTAGACTAAAACTTAGCAATAACGCTAGGTTTCGTCGAAGGAAAATAGAATCGTTAGAAATGAAGCGTTGCCCGAGTTTGGAATCATCATTTTGACAAGTGAGTGGATGGTTACTTTCATATTACACATATATATGAAGTATTTTATATAAATTATGTGCTATGTGTGCATATTATCTGTTTACTTGATATATATATGCTAGATGAACGATCTTATGCATGTTTTAAATGATTTAAACTGTATATGTATTTTATATCTATAGAGGAACATTGGCAGTGATGGACATAGTGCCCTATAGGTGAACATTGGCGGCAATGGACTTAGTACCATATAGATGAGCATTGACAGCTATGTCACAACCTGTAGATGTTTTGATCATGATGTACTCTATTGGGTCAAAAATTATGGTTTATACTTTGCTTTTCTAGGCAATTGTAATTTTCCGTCTAGGACCGAAAATTGTTCACGACCAAGGTGGGTGTTTACGGCCGTGACCTGGTTCACGGCCGTGAACCTGTTCACGGACCATGTTCCATATAAATAGATGTTAGATGGTAATGAGAGTCTGGACGGACGAGGCTAGAAAAGAGCTTAAGTGTCTGTACTCTAAGGTGTTCTAGAGAGAGAAAGTTGAGAGAAGGTGCAAGTGCGTGTGAATATTGTGTAAGGAACATCATTCTAATCATATCAATACATAGAGATTCATCAAATTCTTCTTCTCCTTATTCTCTATTTTGATATTGCATCATCCAATTGATTGTGATTCCGCACAATCAATTGGATCTGATTGATACATCAAGCAACTTTGGGACTTATAGTTGGTATCAGAGCTTGGAGTGTATCAATCATTTTAGCCAGATTTGGAGCGTTTTTGCACTTTTTCTTGAAGGATTTTTTGTTTTTTGGATAGATCTTGGCAAAATAGTAGGGGTCTGTTCTTTGTGTTTTTCATAAAAACGCGTTTTTGATCGAGTTTTTGAGCAAAAAGGGTGAAAAAACGTTGTTTTTTCGTGATACGAAGAAGGGTTCACGGCTGATCCTCGGTGGTTTGCAAGGGTTTACGGTATGCAGTCTCGTTCACGGTCTGCGGTTCGTATACGACCGAGAAGGGTTCTCGGCTCAGCAGCCTCGTTTGCGGCCCAATAGCATGTTTGATCCAAGCATTCATACGAGGGTTCGCTGCCTTCCACAGAAATATTCAAAAAACTTTTGGGGGTTGCCGGGTTTCGAACCAAGGCCTTTGTGTAACCATCCAAAGCCCTTACCACTTGAGCAAACAAACCACACGTTTAACATCTTCCCTTTTTAAATCTTAACGCTTCTCTGTTTCGACCAAATTTCGCATTTTTAACACTTTCAACCCAAACTTCAATTTTATTTATTTATTTATTTATTTATTTATTTTATTTTAAAATTTCATTTACAACCAAAAATTTTGGGTTTTAATTTTTAACTTTCTAAATTGACTTTTGACTTAAAATTTTGACTTTGACTTTTAAGTTTGACATTTGACTTTAAACTTTGACTTTCTCGTTTAACTTTAATATTTTCAAATTTAGCTTTTCGGTTTTACTTTTTGAGTTTGATTTTTAAGTTCGAATTTTTAAATTTGAATTTTAAGGTTGACTTTTGAGTTTTTAAGTCAAAGGGCAATTTAAGAAAAAAACAATGAGTTCCTCAAACATTCCGGTCAATGAAGTTTGATGTACTAAATCTTGTGAAGCTATAATTAAATTTCTTCGTGAATAAATTAAATTGATAAAGAGGGAGAATGAGGAACTTAAATGGGAGAAGTACCAACTTAGGAAATGCCAGAAACCATTGAATGAACAACTAGAGGCCAAGACTAAGGACTTCAGGAAACTACGGGAGGACTACAACAACAAGTGTGTCATTTATACATATCTTCAGAAAGAACTTGTTGTTGTCCTGAGGAACTTAACACATTGAAGATACGTTTTGAAAATGTTGATTTTAACTTTAAAAAATTCAATGTGTCAAGCGAGGTAGTTGCATCTATGATCGAAAAATAACTAAAATTTAAAGATAATAAAACTAAGGTCTAGGGTATAATAGTGTTCCACCTCCCTTTAATGACAACTATAACCCACCCCTTGAGACTAATGAGGTAGAGACACCTAATCAGTTTGGCCCACTCCCTGAACCAGCTTCAGTTAAGACTGAACCATCTGGGCCTACTGAGGTTATTAAGGTGAATGTTTCCGATGCTTCTACTTCATGTGCAGGTAAAGTAGTAGAGGATGAGAACAAGGAGAACACTACCGAACAAACAAACGACTCCTTGAACTCTAAATCTGTTGCTTGTAATCAACCTGTTGTTGGTAAATACAGGCCAACAAAACAAACAAATCAGAGTGTCTGTTGCAACTGTGCTTGTGAGAACAATAAGAGACAAGACAAGGGCACGCCACCAGGGGCAGGAAAAAACAATTCCCACGTGAAGAAAAAGACATGTTTTCACTGTGGAACACCTGGACACAATGGTCAAAATTTTCCAAATCGTGCATACGTTCCCTACTACGCACAAGGCTGGTAGAACGCGCCAAGAGGGAGATACTTCAAAAGAAACCATTTGAGGCCACGTTCAAACAATGGTGATTGGAACGCGCAAAAGGAGAAGAATCAAAATCCCAAAGTCAAGAAAGGAATGATGGACAAGAAGTCTAGTCCAAGAGATGCTCCAGTGAAACCAATACCGGTTAGGTCAAAGTCATCTCAACGATCGGATTCAAGTTCAAAATCAAGTGTTGAGACACCCATCCGCTCAAACAAGAAATGGGTTAAACCCGACTATAGATGGGTTCCAAAGGTTCACTCTCCCAAATCACCTAATGACTCTAATATTTCTTCATCTTCTGTTTGTGATAAACAGGATATGTCATGGGAGAGAGTACCGTGCGTTGATGACAAAGGTCAACCTAGTTTCAAAATGGACTGGGTTCCAAAGACCAACTAATCCCACACTGTGCTGGAGCGGCTATGGAGGAATATCATCAAACTTCGGTTTGTTGATAGTGGTTGTTCCAAGCACATGGTAGGGGACATCTCTCAACTGTACAACACTCAAAACTTCAAGTGAGAGTATGTGTCCTTTGCGGGAAAGGGAAGAAAGGAAAGGATCACAAATGGGGTTTGTGCTTAATGATGTGAAGAATTTTTGGATCTGTTCCTAGATGGAAACTCAGCTAAGGCTGAATTCGTTGTTGCTTGCGTCTTCAATTGCTGACTTTCGGTTTGAATTCTTTCGATACTCTTGAGCTTTTCTTAAAATGATTAATTTCAAAGACAAATTTATTTTAATTTTTGTGCATTTATTTTATTTCTTCCCCATGCTCAATTTAAGGGGGAGAAATCAAAAAAAAATTTACATTTTGTATTTTACTTTTGTTTTTGGTTAAATTTGTTCATATTTGCTTGTATAGATCAACATGGTGAGAACTTGAAGCAGATTAGGAAAGGCTAATGGAAATGTTGATCAGTAACCTATGATTGAACGTGCACCAGAGGTAGCAGCTACACCCGAGCCAATCACAATGGCAGGAGTCCAAGCAATTATTCGGGCTATGATGGCTGAACAAAGGGAGGAGATGAGGCAAAGGTTGCTTAATCGGGATGAACCTACCATGCCCGTTGAACAACCAATACTAAATGATGGACAGTCAGAAGAAGAAATTACAGTAGAACCGTTGGTCAAGCTGAACAGCCAGTGGTTAGGAGGAATAACTAAGAGGAAGGGATCGAGAGAAACAGATGCAAGTATAAGGATTTCACAACTTGCAAACCATTGAATTTCACTAGAAAATAGGATCCAATCGGAGTTATGGACTGGATCTCGGAGATGGAGTTGGCTTTCATTACATGTGGATGCAAAGGCAAGCTACAAATCACATATGCAGTGCATCAATTTAGGGGTGGCGTTGTTTGCTGGTGGAACACTTTGGGAAAGATCATGAGTCCCAATGAGCCACTGCAGCTGACTTAGGCAGAGTTCCTGGTGCATTTCAAAAGAAAGTTCTGCTCGGCCCAAAATCTGCTAGAGCTAGAGAATCAATTCCTAACGTTGAATAAGGGCAATATGTCTATTGACGAATACACCAATGCCTTCACCGACAAGATGGAATTTGCTTTACGCATTGTCCCTGACGAACTAACGAAAGTCGATAAGTATACAAAGGGACTACCATGTGAATATGTTGCGCCAGTACGCCAGACACCTACCCTCGAGGCGGCTACTTGGGCTGTTAAGTCTGTTGAAGAAATGATCAAGAATAGAGCCACCAACTAGGTTGAAGTTGGAAAAAAGAGAAAGTTTGACCAAGAGTGCTCATTTTATTGGACCGATTGACTAAGAGTGCTCATTTTTAAATAAAGCATAAACAAATCGGTCTTTTCTAGCCGTGAAAATGGGGATGTCATATGGACCGATTGACCAAGAGTGCTCATTTTATTGCCATTTAAGAGAGTTTTTCAGCTGAAAAATTGGTTGATATTTACGTCTGGGAGGTAGTTACATGCCATGGTGTGCCAGTCTCTATGATTTCCTATATGGATATGAGTTTTACTTACAAGTTCTAGAAGTAGTGAGGATTTGGGCACATAAATTCACTTTAGTACAACGTACCATCCACAAACAGACAATAAGAGTGAAAGGACGATTAAGATCCTAGAGGATTTTTTGAGAGTTTTTATAATCGATTTTGGTGGGAGATGAGATTATTATCTTTTGTTGGTAGAATTTTCCTAGAACAACATTTTTCATTTGAGTATCGACATGCCTCCCTTGGAGTTGCTCTATGTGAGAAAGTGTCAGACCCTAATTTCTTGTAGAGAGTTTAGTAAGAGAGTTATAGAGAGCACCGATGTTGTGCTTAGGACTATTGAGCTTATTTTGCGAGTTCAAGAGAGACTGCGGACAACGCAGAGCTGCCAGAAGAGCTACGCAAATAGGCTTCACTTCAAGTTAGAGCTTTAAGTGGGAGATATTGTCTTTTTAAAGGTGTTGGCTTAGAAGGGCGTCATCTGGTTTCAGAAGAAGCGCATACTGGGCCCTACGTTTATTGGAACATTCAGGATTCTTGCTCCTATACTCAAGGTTTCCTATCGTTTGGATCTACCTGGGGAGCTTAGTCAGATCCATAAAACATTCCATGTTCCCTAGTTGAGGAAGTGTGTTACGAATGTGATGACAGTAGTACCTTCGGGGGACATTTAGATTGATGAGCGTCTGAACTACGTGGAGAGACTAGTTGTTGTTCTAGAGAGAAAGACGAAGACCTTGTGTAATAAGGTTATTGGGTTGGTGAAGATGCAATGGAAATACTGAAAGGATATGGAATGTACGTCGGAGCATGAGGAGGAGATGCACCATTATTATACTGATTATTTTGTTGAGGCCGATTTTGAGGACGAAATCTAGTCAAAGTGGGGGAGAATTGTAACAACTTGTCCAGGTTTGTAATGCTCTTGTGTTAACTTTAAAATAAGTTTAAGGTGTTAATGTTTTCGGAAGACTGACGTGATCTATAAAAGGTTGTGGCACGACCATGTCATTTAAGTAGCGACGTAATCTGGTGTGGACCACAACACGATGACAGTTGGGCTCAAAACTCTAGATCCCAGGGCTTGGGCCCTATATAATGATCTTAACAATTCCAGGGTTCGTGTCTTTGTAGCATCATTCTCTTGGAAACATAAACCTTAACCATTGTGAGAGAGTGTCATGTGTGTGAGTGGTATTTTGAGCATTAGGGTTTTAGATCTAGCAAGTTTGAGCCTAAGAAATGAATAAAGTTGGAAACTTTATCCATGCTAGACATTAGCCGATTTAGATATGAGCTTTAGAGCTCTAGAATAAAGATTTAAGAGGGTTAAATTGGTTGGACGTGAATCGCAACACGGTTCTTTGAGTATTGTGACGAGGGTTGAAAAGGCCAATCATGACTATTTTGGCGTTTAGTCACTATAGCGCGACCCAGGACCTGGTAGCGACGTAAGGGACGTTGACTTTGACCGTTAAATTTTTGACCAGTTTGACTTTTGGTTAAATTGGAGGTTCTTAGTTGTAGATTGAGGTTTGACCCTTTAGGTGGTTTGTTTAGCTGACTTCCGAGCATCCGCAAGTGTTTACAATCATCTTTTCAAATTAAGGTGAGTTTTCTCACTATATTATGTGATACAATGTATATCCTTGTATGATAGGATATGAGGATTTTTAGAGTAGAATGATATGAGTAGTTCAGCAAAGTCTAATGTATGATTCATTACCTACTTATATGTTTCATTTATATGTATATCGAGGAGTTGATGACAACAGTGGGAGGTCATGAGCCTTTGGACTCGTGTTGACAAAGAAATGATGACAGGTCATGAGTCCAGATACATATGTTATCAGTGGAATGGCGAGAGGCCATAAGCCATGTTATTAGTGAAATGACAAGGGGTTGTAAGCCATTATTTATATGCATTGTTTATATGTTGTTGATAACGGTATTCTGGGAATCCACTAAGCTTTTTGCTTTCAGTTTTGGATTAAATGTTTTGGGTTGTGCTTCTGGTAGTGGGAAGGCTCCAGTTGGATAAAGATGCTGAAACTATAAAAAAATTAACATTTTTATTTTATCTTAAAACTACATCAATATGGATGTCTATTAACAAAGAATAAAAAAATATGAATTTTGATATATTTAAATTGTTTTTCGAAAAAAAAGTAGCTTCTTAAAAATTAAATAAAAACAAAAAAATAAATTTTGTATATATTAAACTAATTATTAACATAGTTTAAGGAAACATATTTTGTTTGAAAATACACATGTATACACTTGCCCAATTTAGTTGGTACAACCAAGTCTTTTGCCCAACAAAATAAATATGTAGTTGAGATTTATTCCTTTGTACTCAATTTTTTTTTATTAATTGAACTCTTATATATATATATATATATATATATATATATATATATATATATATATATAGAGAGAGAGAGAGAGAGAGAGATAGAAGTAGGTTCCATTGAGATTCCAAAAAAAATATAGATCTTGAGGTTCAATCTCAGTCACATATTTCTCATTTGCCGCTCTAGCTCTGGCGTATTGGCGCGGCGAGTGATTTATAATCTTAAACGAATATTCAACGTTGCTCATTCCTTTTCCTCCCCACCACCATTACAACCACATCTACCACCAACCGACCTCACCACTGCCACCTCCATTACCTATACCGCCGCCGCCTCTGCCACTACCACATCCTCTTCCACCAACAACCATAATCATTTATGATTTCTCAATTTGTGAACAAACATATATGTATAATCATTTATGACTAGACATATATGTATAAATATGTATAATCATATATGATTATACATCTCTGGTATATAATCATTTATGATTAGGCATACTCCTTTGCTAACAGTACGCTAGAGCGTTAGAATCACAAATGAGAAATATGTAGCTGAGGTTGAATCTCAAGATCTCTATTTTTTAGAATCTCAAGTGAACTGTCATATATATATATATATATATATATATATATATATATATATATATAAAGAGAGAGAGAGAGGGAGAGAGACATACAAAGAGAGAAAAAAGAGAGAGAAAGAGAAAGAGGTAGGTTCATATGTGGATGAATATTTACTGTGTGGACGTAGGGACCAATGAGATTTTAGAAAAAACATAAATAATTAATAATTCATATAAGGATATTATTGGAACTTTATATATAATCATTTTTAGAAACCAAAAGCTAATCATCATATATATCCAAAATCCCTTAAATCTTGGATGTTACCTAAATTCTTTTTAACCAAATCTCTTTGACTAACTGATTAACCCTAACCTACTCCATATACGTCTTTTTTTATGTGTGTGATTCAAATAGATAGAAAGGCATCGATTGCATACTATGTTGACACCCTTCCGGAAGGAATAGAACCCATACCACCCTTCTTCCTTGAGTTTCAAGACAACCCGATAAAAAACAGCCTCCTCCTGTTTACCTCACTTAAACCTGTCTCCCACACCTCCATCGCCTTCCTGATGACTACCAACAATATAGTCGACCACCACCATTGCAGGCGCCTAATCAAAAGCGAAAGACACAAAGAAAGAGATATAGCTACAGGTGGAGATCGAAAATCACATAAGGCTGATAAATTTAAGAGAGATATCGATAAGTGGGAGTGGGTAGAAGATCCTCTTGAAACCACATCATCTAGTAAGAATTTCATTTTTTGAGTTTATATTTATATCTTTATACTTCACCTCATCTCATCTCGCCTTCTCTTACTTAATTTTGTTCTCTTGTTATTTTTCATAAGAACATACATTGATTCATTGACACTCCACAAGATAGAGGCTACAACTGACGCCCGATTTTGTATTTAATCGATTTCTTTTGCCTTTGATTTTGAGACAATATCATTTACAATTATTTATTCAGAGTATTCCCAAAGTTTCTAGTCTCTTTTATCTCTTTGTTTCTTAGTTTCTCTGTATGAGTGAGAGAAAGAAACAAGTTGATATATATGATGATTAGCTTTTGGTTTCTAAAAAGAGAGAGAAAGAGAAAGAGGTAGGTTCATATGTGGATGAATATTTACTGTGTGGACGTAGGGACCAATGAGATTTTAGAAAAAACATAAATAATTAATAATTCATATAAGGATATTATTGGAACTTTATATATAATCATTTTTAGAAACCAAAAGCTAAGCATCATATATATCCAAAATCCCTTAAATCTTGGATGTTACCTAAATTCTTTTTGACCAAATCTCTTTGACTAACTGATTAACCCTAACCTACTCCATATACGTCTTTTTTTATGTGTGTGATTCAAATAGATAGAAAGGCATCGATTGCATACTATGTTGACACCCTTCCGGAAGGAATAGAACCCATACCACCCTTCTTCCTTGAGTTTCAAGACAACCCGATAAAAAACAGCCTCCTCCTGTTTACCTCACTTAAACCTGTCTCCCACCCCTTAACCCCCAAAATTGGCTAGTGCATTCTAAAGGTGAACCATAACCGATTTGGTACTTTCTAACCTCTCTCTCATAAGCCTCCTATTGCATTTGGTGTTTGTGACACATTATAGGCATCACATTTGAGGTGCTAAAGCTTTTAAAGGCCAATAACTACAAGCTACACTGAGAGGTATTCATTTAAACTGGAAAACATACTTGCAGTCAACATGGTTGTCACACATGGATCCTCTACAACAAATCGTTAGGCTATTTCTTCAGCCCTAGGCACTTCAACCCTCCCCTAGTGTCCATCTGGAATCTGCCATGCTAAAGGTGTAGGATTTTGCACTTCACCGAACACAAGAAGGGGGCACTGATCTCTGATGTGGCCTTACTGGTCAAAATGGAAAGAAACAAGTTGATTGTATGCACTTGAATTAGTTTTTTGATATTTGTATCTAGTTTTGTTAGTTTCTCTTTGTTTCTTAGTTTCTCTGTATAAGTGAGAGAAAGAAACAAGTTGATTGTATGCACTTGAATTAGTTTTTTGATATTTGTATCTAGTTTTGTTAAATGGGTTAGGGATTTTGGCTCTTTCCATTCAATTTACACGATAAATCATGTTATTGTTCAGATTTTATGGTTGTTTTTAGTGCGTGAGAAGAAGGTGGATTAACTGCATAAAAGAATTATTGTAACAACCATCCTTTTATTTCAAAGAGAAGAAGATTCAATTGATTCTATAGACCATCGAAGAAGATCAAATTTATTCTGAAGACTAAATTTATTTTGTTACGTATTTTACATTTTCTAGAGGCATACATCAAGAATATGTTATATATTTTTTTAAGAAGACCTCACATTCTTTTAAAAAATGCATCACATTTTGTAAGAATATTGCACATTCTTTATGAATACTAGTTTTTTCGATGTAATTTTCTAATAAGAATTGTTTGATTTTTCAATATTTCTCTGTTATTGTTGTAATTATTTATTATTCTATTGTTATTTCATCGAATATATAAAAATATTCTTTTAAGTATTACAGAAAATAATTAATATAATTATTTTGATCTTGGATAAATTTCTTAAATTTATGGATTTGAATAATTACTCCCCTAAAATTAGGATATAGAAAAGTATATATTACACATAAAACGATTTTAAAGTTGAATCCATAATTGTTTTATATATTCTATAAAAATTTCAAAAAATTCTATATTACCCTCAAAATGATTGGTCTAGAATTATCTTGTTCATACAATAAATGTCATCCACATTATATATATATATATATATATATATATATATATATATATATATATATATATATATATATATATATATATATATATATATATATATATATATATATATATATATATATATATATATATAGGGAAGAGTTATATGGAAAATGAATGATTAGGGCAACAATATTTGAACAAATGAATACATGACAACACATCACTTCTACAATAACTTCCACAATACATTACTTGTGAAGAAAGAAATGGATACGTGTCATTTGATTATTGGTTCCGGTAGATGTTGCCCTAATTATTTGTTTTCCATAGAACTCATTCCTATATATATATATATATATATATATATATATATATATATATATATATATATATATATATATATATATATATATATAAAGAGTCCACAAGAAAAGAAACACATAACTTGATCCATGATGAATATCAACTATCAAGTCGTAGAAACAATGCAAGTTTTCATTAATTTTTGAAGAAATAACGCACCAGTCAAAGCAGATTCCAGGGATTTATCATCATTTATATCGAATTGAGAAAATTTAGCATTCTTCCCAAGTGTCGCCACCATACTAGCACCTTTTTCCCTATATGGAACAAATGAGTATTCAGCAGATGGGTTATAGAAGTAATGAAGGTTAAACACACGTTTAAGGCTACTTCGAATAGAGAAAGTCCTTCCATGTTACTTGAAGTAAATGAAAGCAATGCTTTTAAATCACCAAGTCTAGTATTTCATAAGTTCACCAATATGACCAATCACCACTACAACTAATTCTAACACAACCAGAAACAAGGAACTTTTTTTTTGTTAAAGTGATTAGTTGATAAAGTAGTAGCGCTAAATATAGAGTAATTGGAGGACTAATTTCTCTCTGATACACACACACAGACCATGATCATACTTTATCTGGATCTCAATTTACTATTTCGTCCATTTTCCAGATGATAAAGCATCATGTGTCCTTTATGTTTATGGTACTTGAAGTAAATGAAAGTAATGGTTCTGTATTACCAAGGATAGCATTTGATACATGCACCCTGGCCCAGCTATGGCTACTTTTTCTACAAAGCTATAATTATAAGGGGTAGATATGAAGATACACAGTACAGCTAACTGATTCGATTGGATATCTTTCTTCAATAGATTCTACCACAAACCAGACGAGAAGAAATCCTAGAGTTCGTTGCATTATCTCTATTTAACGGGCATGTAATTAGATAGTACAATAATCACTTTCTAACAATAGCACTATATATAGCAAGATTAATTTTTTTGTTTATCACTTGAACATGTTCTTGTCGGAATCAAATCCCTAACGTATACGTAAACAAATTTGCTTAAACTACAAAAAATATCAAAATTTAGTGTATAGTGGTGGTAAATATAAATAGATTATAAAAAACATAAATGGTTGTCAAACTAACCTATTTGCATTTTGAAAGTCAAAATTTTTCCTCTTGTAGAAGACTATTTATGATAAAGAGTCTTGATGAAAGTCGTTGTAATCACAAAACCGAAAGTGTGCATGTAGAGAACGTTCAAATCTGATTTCTTATAAGGAAATTATGATTTTTAGAAGTTTCAGCATATCATTGTAAGACACAGAAACCGAAATGGAGATTGGTCGATTGTTGGGAAAAACAATCTAAACAAGAGTTGAAGATTTTGTCCATATAATTATGTCGTTATAAAGACAGTCGAGAACAGAATTCATATGAGTTATGATTCTTATACCGGTTTTAAGAGTCTAAGCCTGTTAAAGAAAAACTTTAAAAATAAAGTGAAAATTAGTCGATTGAGTCTAAATGAAAGTTGTCGATCTCGTCAATAGCCACACATAGATATAAAGTACGCCGAAAATGAAGCCCGCATGAAGAAGTTACGGAATTTACAAAAATCAGAAAATCGCACGAGTACGCATGCGTTATGTGGCGCGCAAAGACCGCCCAACGCGGCCCACCATGTTTTTGCCATGTGTCACCTTTTGACTGAAGCCACGTTATCAACCCCAACAAGATGCAAGGCGCGCATCTATGGTGCGCGACGAACACTCCAACTATAAATAGAAGCCTTCGGTCTCTTTCATTTCCCACACCACCCTCACTCCAAACTCTCTCATCTCCGCCTCGAGTTCGATCTTTCTGGGATTTTGGAGTACTTTAGTAAAGCTCCGAGAAAGTGAGATGAGCAAATAGAAGTATTCGGTATCGAAGTCCTGCCCGCGAATTTTCGGGTGATCACCAGGAACTCTCTATAAGTTAAGCTACGTTTCGAGTGTAACTTATATTTATATTCATAGCAGTGTTGTAAATATCGGCCTAGGCGGCAGCCTAGGCGCTAGGCGGTCTGCAACTGATACGATTAGGGGTGCTTGGCGGAAATTGGTTAATATCGGTCAAACTCAGGCTAGGCGGTCATCGGCAGTCCTTGGCGGTCATCGGCAGTCCTTGGCGGGAAGATTTGAAAATTTTTAAATTTTCAAATATTACACTAAGATTTACAAAACTTCAAAATTTTAAAATTTTAAATATTCAAATTTTCAAATATTATACCAAATATTTAAAAATTTAAAAATTTAAAAATTTTAAATTCTCAAATACTATGTTTTCTTAGGATATATTAAGTTTTAAAATATTTTATTAGTAATTTATGGTCCCCGATTAATCTACGCCAAATAGATTAAACGCTTGACCCCAGTCGGCCGTCGAGCGATTTTTACAGCATTGATTCATAGTTGTTGTTATTAATAAATAATGTAACATCCCAATGATGAGGTACTTCTAATTTTTTACCCTATAATTTAATTATATTGTAGTTTGGTCCCTAAGTGAGAAAATGAGTGCAAAAGAACCCTTAGTGGCATTTTAGTAAATTGGGACTTTGAGGAGTACGCGGTGCGTACATATGTACGCTGAGCATACTAGGGCATGCCTTAGTACGCTGGGCGTACACCTCGTACTCATGGCGTACGTAAGGATTAAGCAAACCCTAATTTTTAGGGTTTGGCTCATATTTAAACCCAATTATAGCCCCATTCTCCTCTACTTCATCGGCCTCCATCATCTTAAAACATTTTTGCAACCCTAATCCATCTTGTGATGCATTTCTAAGCTTGAGTGTGTGTGTTTTATGCTTTGAAGAAGAAGAAAGCAAGTAGAGACCATGTTGGAGGAGTGAGGTACTTTGGATCTGGAATTTCTACCTTTTTTGCAACCTCTTGAAGGTATAAAGCTTGCAACTTTACCACTTCATCATGTAGATCTACATTTTGTTCTTTTAAGACACTTTTTGTCCCAAAATGGTGAACCTTGAGCATGTCATGTTCTTGACCCATTAAGTCGTCCTTTCAGACCTTAGGAGTGGTCTTAAGCTATAACAATGGAGTCTTATTGGTTAGTTTTGTCCCATGCATGTTATTAAAGGCCTTAACCCATTAAGATGTGGATTTTTGATGTTTTAAGCACTTATTTAGCATGTAAGGTCATAAAGTTGGAAACTTTACAACACTTAGTGATATTTTGGCCATGGATCTTCAATTGGACGCATTAAGTCGGAGTATTAAGCACTTAACGGGAAAAGAGAAAACCCTGAGAGTACGTCGTGTGTACCTATATGTACGCCCAATGTACTCGGTCAGCTACCCCGTTCCGGTCAACGAATGAGTACGCTCCACATACATCTAGAGTACGCCCCGCTTATGTGCACTGTGTCGACTCGATTGCGTTGACTTGGCTGGGTTGATTCAGTTGTTTTATTGACTTTGGCGAAGTTTGAATTAAGGGTATTTTGGGTATTTTGGTTTATGTCTAGGAGATTGGTCATTTTGATGATTAGTTGTCAGTTTGAGCTGAGATTCGGAGTCAGGACCTCATCAGCTAGTGTTTAGTTTCTGAGGTGAGTTTTCCTCACTATACCATGGGTTAAAGGCACCAATGTCGACCCACCAGTTTATATATCCTGGATATATAGGATAGTGACATATGGGTATTTGGATGAGTAGTAGATATGCATGATCATGTGTATTTGTTGTTGTCTGTGGATTGCATATTTGTTTATCTGTTATGTATATGTCGACATGTAATGGTTGGTTGGGTTGAGGCGATCCTACTTTGTGCGGTAGCCAACAAAACCTAGAGCAAGCCAGATATAAGTTGTGAGCCGATAGACATGCCATACTTATGTTGTGGGCTCCGGAGCAAGCCAAATATGAGTTGTGGGCCGATAGGCATGTCGGACTCATACTGTGGGCCTGGGAGCAAGCCATATATGAGCTGTGGGCCCGAGACGAAGTGCATGTTGTTGTTGGTTATGTTTATGTGGTGGTACTTTAGGGGAACTCGCTAAGCTTTGACTTACGATTTTAGTTTACTATTTTAGGTACTTCAGATGATCACGGGAAGGCGAAGGCGTGACCGTACACAACATCCAATTTTTATGGCATTATGATTTCTGGGAAAACTCTGACATTGGGATTAGTGAAAGATTAAGCTTTCATCATCATATTGTCATAGGGATTAATAAATTGTACTATTATAGGTTAATTTTTGTCAGGCGCATTACCGCTAGTAGGATCACCCATATAGCTGTGAATCATCTGAGTAACTGTTCAGGTGCGTTATCTCATTATACTATGTATTACTATACATGTCCATGTATGTTAGGATAGAGAACTAGTAAAGTATAGTTGATAGAATAGTCTTTATAAGCTTAAGTGTAAACTGGTAGAGTGGAAACTATAACCGTGCACATAGAATCTAAAGTGCAATCCCTATGTGCGTAATTGTTGTGATATTAGACTTAGATAGGGGTGATTGTGGCACGGTTACAAAGGCCGGGAGCCTATAGGCCCGTGTAGATTTAGTTAGGAGATGATGGCGGAACGGTTAAAGAGGTTGGGAGCCTATAAGCCCGCTTAATCTAAGATACACATTTTGTTGACATATCGTGAGCTATTTTTTGTATGCATGTATATGTATTGTGACATATGGTATTTTGAGGAACTCACTAAGCCTAGCGCTTACCATGTTGATTATATAAATGTTTTTCAGGTACTTCATTGACTCATGTGAAGGGAAATGTTCGACTGTACACACGCGCATTCGCAACATGTTTCCGTATAATGCAATTACACTCTGATATACTTTAATATATAAAAATGAAAAAATTAGGTTGTAAAATAGGGGCATTACAAATTGGTATCAAAGCCCTAGTTTGAGAGAATTTAATGAATATTTGTAACATTTGTTAAATATTATATTATTTGAAAATATAATCGAAGGTAACGATGAAATCCTCAATTTATTTCGATAGCAAACGATTTTATAAAAATAATGATTTTATATTTATTAATTTATTTATAAAAATGGAATAAAAAATATAACAGTTTTTAACAAAAGTATTCTAAATGAAAGTTATAGTACCTGTTAATACCTACGCGTGGATATAAATTAAAAATGTCGAAAACGGAGCTCGTATGAATAAATTATGATTTTTATATTTACTTTTTACCAATTACTATTATTACCCAATTACTATTAACCATCTTCTAGAAACATTTGTCATGATTACATCATGAATATGTCATATACCTAACTAGTTATATGGAGAATATCAACATTTAACATTTATTATTAAAAAATTATATCTAAATAGTAATTCTTACTAGTATAAATACAATGCTTAAGTTACTCATTTCCTACATCAATCCTCTCAATAATCTCTCAATATTCTATTAGTTTAAGTCATGTTTTAGTCATAATTAGCTGGAAGCTAATTCCCGAGAAGCCAGTAGATGATTTTACCCGAGAAGTTATTTTCAATAGTTCATGTTACTATTCTACAAAACAGGTGAGTTGTCTCACTATATTATGTATTCCAATATGTGCTCATGTATGTTATGTGTATCTATGTTATATGTGTTGTTATATTCATATTAGTGTAGGGGTTGCTAATGGAACGACAATAGGTTTGGGAGCCTATAGACCCGAGTGTTAACGACGAAATGACAAGTAGGCCTTAATATTAAATACACTTATTAATGGCGGAATAATAAATGTACGGGATCCATTTGTTTGTATGCATGTATATGTATTGTGATATATAATATATTGGGGAACTCACTAAACTTTATTCTTACCCAGTGGAATATAATTTTTTTTTTTCAGGTACTTCTTCAGATAAAGGCAAGACTAAGGCATGACTGTAAACACGCATCGACATACACTACAAGAAAAACACGATTTTTCTAGGGAATGAATCCGTTGTGAAAAGTTGAAATTCCGTTGCAACAGACGAATAGCGATGGAATTTGCGACGACCGATTTTCGTCCCAAAATAACCTTGTAGCAAGGGTTTTCTAGACAAACAATCAATCCTTTGCAAATATGACAACAGAATGAAATCCGTTGTCGATGGTATTCTGTCGTGTATTCCGTTATAGGATTCCATCACAAATTTCGTGGTAATTCTTCCGTCACAAACTCCGTTGTAGTTAATTCCTAGCAAAATCCGTGATGATGAATCCCTAAAAAATGTTGTGCTGGTGAATCCCTGGCAAATTCGGTGGTGATGAATCCCTATCAAATTTTGTGTTGTTGAATCCCTAGCAAATTCCAGACAAAACTGTAAAATTGGTCATCGTGGTTTGTAAAAAACTTTAGATGGGGTCCAAAAAGTTTTTGACTTGCATGGAAGGTCCAAAATCAAGAATTTTCTTTGGTTTTGGTCCTTGAAAATTTGAAAAGACAATTTTACACTCATTATTTATTTTTTACATTTTCTTTATTTTTTTAATTGTTTTATAATTAAAAAAAAAAAAAAAAAAAAATAATAGGATGGGTCTCTCTCTCTCTCTCTCTCTCTCTCTCTCTCCATCTTCTTCCAGACAGGATCATCTCAACCAAACTCACAAACCAAACCCCAATCTCCTTACAAGTCAAAATCAAGCTTCCCACCAGAATCATCTTCGGAGACCATGAAACCAGCACAACATTCAACCCCTGCGATCTCATTCAACTCCCCAAGAATAGACTTGGCGATGGCTTCTTAGGCACACTTTACAAAGTTATCGTCCTACTCTGGCTCCATTATCACAATCAGAAAGATTTGTAAAAACATCACCCATGGCAGCAAATTCGACCACTGGGTTAATTTTTTCGGCGGCCTTTGTAACGTCCGTAAATCCGGGCTAGTCAATTTAGAGGCAATAGGGGTCGAAACGACTTTTCGACAAAAGATTATTTAAAATAAATAATCTTAAACAAGTTGTAGAATATGTCACAAGGTTTTCATACATATAAAGAACACCGAAATCCGAGTTATAACGAAGAAGTTATGACCCGTCGAAGTTTCGCGACAGAACTGGCACGATACCGGAAAGCGTAAATAGTGAATTTACAATAGAGCGAGATTTAGCCTTAGCGATCTAAACGAAATTCGTAGAACATCGATAAAAAGAACGCCCAAATCTGACTTCGTATGAAGAAGTTATGATTTTTCGAAGTTTCAGAATAGCAGTGTACAACCCGAAATTCGAATATTAGATCGAGCGGTTTTGGCCGACACGACCTAAACGAGAATCGAAGATCTCGTTAAAAGTAACGCAACGAGAAAAAGATGAGCGAAAACGGATGTCGGATGAATAAGTTATGAGGATTTAACGGACCAATCCTGTCTCGGCCCGTTAATAATATAAAATTTAAAATTGAGCCAAAATTAGCCGACGGAGTCTAAACGAAAGTTGTAGAGTACGTTCCCGTCATCGCGTGGATATAAAGAACGTCGAAAATGGAGCTCGTATGCGAAATTTACGAATTTTTAAAGTTGAAGTATGAAAATGCGAAACTTGGTGCGAGACTGATGACGTGGCACGTTGTGGGCCGTCCGATGATGATCTCAGATCTCGCTTCGGATCATGCCACGAAGCCTCGCCCTACGCCCCGCGTAACCTCGGTCTTATCCCTTCCGAATGCGAGACAGCTGGAGTCGATCTGGCAACCTTATCCGATCCCTTACGCCCCGCGTAGGTCCGAGGTACGCCCAGCGTACCGAGGCCTCACAGGCTATAAAAGGCAGCGAAGGCAGCCCTCATTTTCACACCTTTTTCACTTCTTTCTCTCACTACTTTCTCTCTCTACAACCCCAAACCACCCCTAAGCCCTAGATAAAACCCCTAGCACCCTAGGGAAGCCCCGGGGCTCCCGGAGTCCCGAGAAAAAGGAGTTTTTCGGTTTCGAAACGCTGCTCCAATTAAGTTCCGATTTTCGATAAAATTCGTTGTAAGTGTGCTACGCTTACGCAATTTTTTATATAGCTTTCAAATAATTATAAGAATGTTATTAGGTCCTTAAAATAATTATTTGGGCTATTATTGAGTGTTATTAACGCTTAATAATAGTCAGACTAATTAATTTGTCGCGGTTATCTAACATCGTTAGACTAAACCTTAGTGGTATTGGTACTAGGTTTTATCGAAGGAAAATCATTTTGAGAGTATCGAAGCGCTGTCCGAGTGCTGAGTCACCACCTTTCAGGTGAGTGCATAGTTACTTTCAACTTACACATAGATATGAAGTATTTTATATAAATTACGTGTTGTGTGTGTATATTATCTGTATACTTGCTATCTATGCTGAATGAACGTTTTATACATGTTTTCAATGATTTAAACTGTATATGTATTTTATATCTACAAAATGTGTTGGGTAAAACATGGGTAGATGTAATAGTTGCTATGTGACAAAATAAAATAATGAGAGGCCTCGTTATAGCTGTTCTTGATGATCTAGTCATCTAGCGGAGTATAGATGACGACCATGGACTATTCTAGACAGTCCAGTGGAACACTAGCAGGCTCGCAACCTGTAGGTGTTTATTCGAACTGTGTGAACTGTGTGCTCACTAGGTATACTCCATCCCAATGATAGTCCTTTGACTAGGTCCCTTGTGTTAGTTGTTTTAGGGACGTAATGTGAGGATAACGGGAATGGGTAATTGGGTTAATTGTTTGATGTTTAAAAATAATAATTATATTATTGTGGGTTGAAAACCCTATGTGCTCACCAGGTTTCCCAACCTGACCCACTCAGTTTATTTATATCACATGTGTGGATATGAAGTGACATTACATTGAGAGTTTTAAAGAGATGTAGATCACTAGTGTAAATAATTGTAAGTTTTGTTTATGCTTATGTTTCTGTATTAACGATGACATCCCAAACGTTTTAAAATGAAATAAATACGTTTCTTCGAAAAGGTTTTAATAACGTATTTACCATGTTTTTCTGGGAACAAATTCCGCAACATTTTTATAAAATGAAGTACTCTGATTTTTATAAAGCATAAACAAAATCGGTCTTTTCTGGCCGTGATTTTGGGGGATGTCACAGCCTTCATGGCAACCGGTGGTTGTTGCCGCTCCGATTCGGTTTTTGGTACGACGGCGAAGATTTTGTTATTCATGAATACTTATGTTTAGGCAGCTTGGAGGAGCTCCAACATGGTAAGCAATCCCATAATCGAAAACTAGGGTTTCTAATTTTTACCTTTAACCGATTTCGATTTCGCAGGAAGCGAAGGCGTTCAATTTATGCCGTTAAATTCAGAAATCAGATAGGAAATAACGCTCGGAGCAACGAAAGCAGTAGCATAGATTCACATTCGAGGTCTTCTCAGCGGGGTGATAAAATCATCTAACTTTCTGATACAAAGCGACTTCTCAACTCGTCTCTCCAGCTTTGAAACGTTTGTGGTCGGAAAGAATGTTTACAGTTTGAGGATTTTGATATTGGAGATTATCACCGGAAATAAACCTTCGATGACTAATTTAGGGTAGTATGTAATGGAGAAAAGAAAGAGAGAAGGGTTGAAAGGTTTTCCCGTTAGATGACAAAGGAACAAGGGTGGGGAAGACGGTGGGGGGGAGAGAGAGAGAGAGAAAGAGAAGGGGGTTGGGTGAGATTTTAGTTTTTATTTTTTATTTTTAATTATTTAAATACCAAAATAAATAAAGAAAAATAGAAAAAAGAAATAAAAAGGGTAAAATTGTCTTTTTAAGTGAACCAGGGACCAAAAATCTAGAAAAACCTTGATTTTGGACCTTCTATGCGAGTCAAAAACTTTTTGGACCCCATCCAAAGTTTTTTGCAAACCACAAGGACCAATTTTGCAGTTTTGTCCAAATTCCGTGGTAACAAATCCCTAACAAATTTTGTGGTTGTGGATCCCTAGCAAATTCCTTGGTGATGAATCCCTAGCAAATTACATGGTGATAAATCCCTAACAATTTATGTGGTGTATATTATATATCAAATTCAATAGCAAACATTCCTTAGGCACAGATGGATAACTGATTTATAAATTAAATCTAAATTATTTTGTAGTAATATATGAAAAACAAAAATAACAAATAAATCAAATTACATTATATCATAAAATAATACAATAATTATTTATTACATGAAAAATGGAAAGTGACTACTCTAAAATAAATACTTTTCAATAAACATATCAATATTTTATGACCTACTAGTTTTGTTATTCTCTCATAACATTATTAATATCCATTGCTGATTTAAGTTGTTTATCAAGTTGCTCGACTCTTGTGTTGTATTGGTCTTCTTGGGCCTTCATTATTTCTTTAAGCTCTTCGTTTTGTTCTTTTTGTTTAGCAACAAGGTCCTCAATTCTTCCATTTCATCATTTTTACGAAATGTAAGATTCATCTGTTTTACCATTAATCTTGGAAACCGATTTTGCAAAAGATCCTAATTCATAAAGTCTTTTTTTGTCATGACCATCAACAACATCATAAAATATTTTTTCATCCTCAAATTCAGCACCTTCGGCTTCCAACTCTTCCTGTTTTTTTATATAGGCCGCCTACAAAATAATAATAATTTAAATTAAGAGATATCAAAATTATGAATGACATTAATGACTAGCTACAATATAAAAGTGTAATTGCACTAAAATGAATATTACATGAATTCGTCTATCTTTTTCATTTGTAAATATGGCACCATTGTGATTCTTCATGTGTATAGGCAAGAGTTTGGGACAAGTGAATAGATGAAGTGAGATAAGTCTAAGAAAAGGTAAAGATAAAAAGAGAGATGAGTCTGAGAAGATGCAAAGATAGAGTATGGGATGAGCATGAGAATGCATGAGATAAAATAGGTGAAATAAGAATGCATGAGAAGAGAGTAGGAGAGATAGATGAAATGAGAAAGAATGAGAATAGAGCTAGATTATGTAAAGAAGTAATGAAAGAAAGAAAAATATAAAAGATTATGATAACATGAAAATAGATACAATATAACTCACCATACCTATGGTTAGATGTAGATATTTTCATGTTTTGCAGGTTTAGGTAGCAGCCGATGTACGTGAGGAGATAGGAGCACGAGAACATAGAATCGAAGAATAGATTTTACTTCCTTCTATTTTCTTCGTTGTTTATTTTTATGGTTAGATTTTATTGTAAACACGATTTTATCCTTGAAATGTAAACTGTTTTTGTAAGAATAAAACTTCTCATTTGTAAAAAAAAAAAACTCATATAATTCTTTAGATGTATGTGTAGAAAAATCGGGTGGTTACACAAAGAAAATGTCTATTTTATGCATGGTTATTATTCGGGGTGTCAAACTAGGCAATCATATCAGCTTTTCATTTCATATAAAGTATTTTTATAGTGTCATGTCATCAACACGACTAATTATTGATAGGAAATCTTTATCTTTTGAATAATTTTTTAAAAAATTGCTTATTTTATTATTTTATCTTGATTATTTTATGTAAAAGTTTGGCCTATAAAATTGTGAGTAAGAAATTGACATGAAAAGAAAGATCTATATTTTAGCGAACAAATGCATAGCTATTTGTGGATGTTTTCAAAGTTTGAGAGCGACAATACCTTTTCCTTTTGTCATTTCGATGTTGAACGCATTCAACATATATTACTTTTGTGTGAAAGAATATGTTATTTAAAATAATTTTATATAAGAAAAACAACAATTGCAAGATATGATTTTATTCATAGTTGAATAGGCATAAACCGCTGTTAAACTCTACATGTTTGATTGTTTGTACTCTTATCAAGAAAATTTCTAGAATCACGTTCTCCAATATGGCACAAACACTTTGAGTTTATTCATATGGTGATTTCTTTATAAAACACACACACTCATCTGAAAATGAATATTAAACATATTCATTAATCATACAACTTTTCAAAACATATAACATAAATAACATAATCAAATATTCAACTTACTAAGGGGATTCACAAAGACATCGGGCGTGTTTGGCAAAAGTAGCTGTTAGCGGGTAGTGGGTAGCATATAGCGTGTAGCGGGTAGCGGGAAGCTGTAACTTTTATTTGTTATATGGATGTTTGGTAAAAGTAGCTGGAAGCTTTTGAAATATACAAAATTACATAAAAAGACAATTGATTAAAAATAAATAAATATATAAATATATTTTTAAGGGTAATTATGGAAATTGATTTCAAAAGCTTAGGAGCGTTTTGTTAAACGCTACATGAAGTAGCTAATAGAATCAGAGCGTTTTGTTAAAACTAAAAGTTAAACGCTCGTACTGTCAAACGAAACATTTTGTTTAAAGTATAGCGTTTTATCAAAATCTAAAAGCTAGAAGCTCCTAAACACTTTTAAAAACTCCGTGCCAAACAGACCCATCGTCATCATTTATGTTAATGGGCTCTTTCAACTTGTTGATATGATTCATCTTATAAACATTTTATATATATATATATATATATATATATATATATATATATATATATATATATATATATATATATATATATATATATATATATACTACATTATAAAGTAAATCTTAGTATTTCTAAAAATAGATTCAATATAATAATAATATTTTTTTAAGACGTTCAACTCATTAAGCTAATAGTACAAGTAACCATTAATAAAATAATAATATTTTTAAGTTGTACAAATATATAAGCTTAAATTACAATTATCTCTTATTAAAATAATAATTAAAAATTAAACTAACTATATTTTGAAATCTTATCCAGAGTGATTTTAAAGGCACCCAATAAAAAGTCAAAACCACCAATTCAAAATCATTGTTGAAAAACTCAATTAAAAACATATTAAAAATGTAATGACCGTAAATCGAAATATTATGTCCACTTTTCAAAACTATTTTCATTTTTATTTTAGAGTAGTTATAGAAATGACTCTTGAGCTTTGGTCTGATTGAAGTTTTGGTCCCTAACTTAAAAAGTTAATAAGTTTTGGTCCCTAAGTTAAAAAATTAATAGGTTGTATCCTTGTTTATATATATATATATATATATATATATATATATATATATATATATATATATATATATATATATATATATATATATATATATATATATATATATATATAACAGTTTTGGTCCTTTGGGATAAAAATACTAACTTAATCTTGCTTTTTTTCATTTTCTTTTAACAATTTATTATTATTATTATTATTATTATTATTATTATTATTATTATATAACAATTTTATTTGTTCTTTATTTTAATAGAGATTGTATAGATTTCTTATAAAATTATATTTATTTTTTTTAAATTAATTATATATATAAATTTTCCGGTGATTAATTTCCAACGGCAATTAGTTTTTCATTCCGTAAGCTTATTCAAGATAAAAAAAAAACGTTATTTTGGGTGACAAATAAAAATACATTGTTATTTAAGGTTAAATGTATAAATATATTATTGTTTAAGATTAAAAGCAAGAATATATTGGTTGTTTTATACTTTATTTTTACTTAGTTTCTTATTTAAAAGCGTCTTGTATAAAAATTATATTAACCAAAAAATAATATAAGTGATAATAACAATTATTTTTATTATTTGGTACACTCACCGACTTGTATAAAAATTATTTTTATTTAGTTTCTTATTTGGTATAGTGACCGACTTGTAAATTATTTTCCGCAAAACCCTCTGAATACCGGCACGACAAAGAAGTATTATATATATATATATATATATATATATATATATATATATATATATATATATATATATATATATATATATATATATATATATATATATATATATATAGAAGGGTTGAAAGTAATTTTTCAAAATAGAAAATGATATAAATTGAAAATATGTTTTAATTGAAATGGGTAAAGATGTAAAAGTTATTTAATATTTTGATAAAATATTGTTTCCATCGGTAAATAAAAATAAAAATGTAACAATTTATGTTAATATGTAATTATTACCTCTAAGTCATATCAATTAGGGTTATTTAACCCATGTAAAGATGGTATTGATTTTTTAAAGTGATTTCTATCTTTAAAATCGGGTGTGTTTAACAACACCCATCTTATCCACCTTTGACGCAACTCATCTCACATTATTATCCTATTGACCTGACTTATTAATTCTCTACGTATCTTGGCAAATCCTTTTTTAGTTAACGTGAGCAATTCCCAGTTCATTTGAAGTGGGAGACTCCTTCAGAAACCAAAAGCCTCGAACTAACAATTTTCTTTCTCTACAAGAAAAATGAAGACGACTTACACCCTTTACTCATTAACGCCACCATGCCAAACTGCCACTACTCTTCCTCTCAGCCACCATTCTCAAATTAACCCTTGACCCACCATCATCTTTGTTCCATGTACAATATTAACAATTCTTCTTTGCTCCATGATCAATGGTGGTGACTTCTCACCACCATCGAAGGTCACCACCACCAGCGCACACCTTCGACAATGGTCACCACCAGCGCACCACCTACCAAACCGGACAAAGTTTCGGAACAACTTAAGATGTTATAGTTATTTGGAGTTTGTCTTATGAGTGATTAATTGAAATTTGCAAGGAAGTAACATATAAATGGATTTATCACTGTTTGAAGATTGTAAGAACTAAATAATTATCAATATGTTATAATTTGGTTAGCACGTAATGGTTTGATCTTATAGCTACTATGAAACTATTCAACGAAATGAATTAATCATTGATAGAAAACTATTTGTCACCATTGCTTTGCGCGGGTAAACGACTATAGGTGATCTTTGATAATTTCTAAATCAATCCAAAAGCAAACCAAACACATACAACAAATGCAAAACCGATTAATATATAAAAACACACATACAACAAATGCAAAATCGATAAATATATTAATCGAAAAGCAAATTGACCACTAATTTTTTTTTTGTTCGCCACATGTTTTTTTCTAGAAGGACAAAAGAGATTATTGTTAGAACAATTGTAGAAAGAATCTACTCAAAAGCTACAAAATCAACAAAGAGATAGAATAACATGTTAAAACCAACCTACCCAATTAATATTCAACATATTTTATTAAAAATATTCACCACATGTTTTTTGCAATGTGAAATGTCTCCGAAAAAAAACTATTCACCGATGACACTTTTCCTGGTATCATACCAGATGAAAATTTAATTGTATATTATCTGTTTTTGGTATAACGAATCCAATGTAAGAAAATACATATCGAACAAACACAAAGACAATCAATAGACTTAGAACGCATGTCCAATAAAACGCGACAGTTCAAAAAATTTCATATTCGATTAACCAATGTGGTAACTTGTTTTTGGAATATGTTCTCTAATAACAAACTAATCTTTTGCCGCCGCATTACGTGGGCCAACTGCTAGTGTATGTGTGTGTGTGTATATATATATATATATATATATATATATATATATATATATATATATATATATATATAGGCCTAGGTTATTCTATTCAAAGTAGTTATTGTGTTATTGTATGCATAAATATGAGCCAATCATTTTACTTATTTTAAGAAAGTGATTAATATATATTATTGAATTAAAAATAATCGAAAAATACCATCTAATTTAACTAGAAGGGTATTTTACTTAATTAATATAGATTTAATAAAGGAAATTTGCATATTTTAAGGGATCATAGATTCTATTAATTTTAAAAATCCGATTTTACGAATTATAAGGTTTTTAATTCGGACATTCTGACAGAATATGTTTGAGTATGTTAAAAAAATATTCTAGAACCATAAAATAATAAAAATATCCTTGAACATATTTCTTGTAGAATAACAAATTCTCGAATCATCAATTGAAGAATTAAAACAAAAATTATATTAATTCTTATAGAATACATGTAACAATTGCTAAAAATTACATTTGTTGTTAAAAATAACACTAAAAAACTGTCAAATCGGGAAAAAAAAAATCAAAATCTAACAAATACACTAATTTATTCTAAAAGAATGGTGTTGCTAAGAGGTGTCGTTCAAATTTCGTGGTCCGTTCTTCAAGCATCAGCTGCTGTGGAAAAAAATCCAATGAATAAATTAATGAGAAAATATTCATATTTCATTCCAGCATGAATGAAATTCGTTAATATTAGTCAAAAGTTTGAAAACTTAAATTAAAGAAAATAATTAAGAAATTCAATTTGGAGTAAAATGAAAATTTTAAAATATTAAATTCATGTATTTAAATTAATTTATATTTCTTTAAATAGACACAAATATTAATTAATTAAATCAATAGTATAAACAGACAAAATAAATATAGTGTATAAACAAAAATATTTCATTTAAAAGTGATAATTTTTTATTACATAATAATTAATAATAAAATATAATAATTATTTCCTCGTAAGAATCTATTCGTTAAAATATTTCATTTAAAGGTGATAATTTTTTATTACATAATAATTAATAATAAAATATAATAATTATTTCCTCGTAAGAAACTATTCGCTAAAAAAACTATTTAACGTCGATGTTTTGCGTGGGGACACATTTAATGTGTGTGTGTGTGTGTATATATATATATATATATATATATATATATATATATATATATATATATATATAATACACATGTTTGTATGTGTTTGTACTTGTGAATCTAAATTATATATATATATATATATATATATATATATATATATATATATATATATATATATATATATATATATATATATAGAGAGAGAGAGAGAGAGAGAGAGAGGACGGTTCTTTGAGATTCTATATATCTATTATCATGTCAAAATACTTTAAACTTATTTTCTTGGAATTACATCTACTACTTAAGAGTTTTATAATTTATGTGTAGTGATGATTTCAAATTTAAAATAGTTAATCATTATAACTCTAGAGTTTTTTTTCAACTTGTGGATATTAATTGGTTATGACTTTTTGTTTTTCTTATATTTATACATATTTTAGCTATATGAGTCGTATATAAGTAAGTTTTTTTAAAAAAAAAATTTGATGTGTTTAAAGATATTTTTTATTCAAATATAAAGAGTTGTAAAAAGTAGTTTTGTTGCATCAATGGTTATTACAATGAAGATTTTTCTATAGAGAATAGTACTTTTATATATAAAATATATGTTGATTTATATATATATATATATATATATATATATATATATATATATATATATATATTATTTGTATGACTTATAAGTGTTTAATAATTTTTTTTATAACAATATTATACTAAATGTTGTAGTGTTTTTATATTACTAAAACTTGTAATATGTTTTTCATACTATATATATATATATATATATATATATATATATATATATATATATATATATAGAGAGAGAGAGAGAGAGAGAGAGAGCTAGGTTCATTTGTTTAAACTAATTATTGTGTTATTGTATGAGTAAATATAGGCCAATCATTTCAAAAAGGTAAATATGTAATCTTATGTTTAATTAATTATGGTAAATATATAAATCAATTAATATCCCTTTAATTTAGGGATATCAGTTTTAAAACTCAATTTTTAGTCCGCCTCTTCCCTCCTCTCTTATATTCATCGACTCCGGCAGATTCAAGGATGGCATCATAACATGCGGATCACCTCCCCATGGCGTCGTGCCAGTCCGCCTCGTCTCCAACTACCAAATCCCAAAAATAGTGAGAGAGATTAAGATCTCCAGTCCGACGTGATTGGTTGAGAATCTCTCTCACACCACCCATCGGCACCGACAAGGCCGCCGCCCATGAGATGGGTAAACTTTCGGTCATCATCTACATCACGGTAGCTTTGCTCCTCCTCCTTCTCATATCGCATTCCCCCAATAAATCCAATCACCATAACAACCATCGTCGCCACCGTCGACTAAAGCTCCGCTCCAACTCCTATTTCACCCCCACCATCGCAGCCACAACAGACCATCATGTTTCCTTCGACCCTTTGGTAGCCGACATTGAGCGCAAAAGAGAGGAAAAATTATGGGAGAAGAGTCACTTCTTTGGCGACCATCATCATGAAGCAAAAACTGAACCTGAAGCGGATGATGCTCCGGGAATGGAATCACAACCGGAATGGGTTTTATCAATGATATGCTCATTCCATTTGAACAATTAGAGTCTTAATTTTTGGAATTTGCGAAGAATCAGCATGTAGTTATGGTTGATAGACTTGAGTGCTTTCTACTATCAGTTTGTATTTGGATATTCCCCTTACATCTCAATCTGGGTATGAATTCACAGGTAAGTAAGCATGTTTAATTTTGATGTTTTTTTAATAGGTTTGGCCTTGAAATTGTAGTAATCTGGTAGATATAATCATGTTGATTGACAGCTTCATTGTCTGCATAGTGAGGGGATTTTTTAGATTTGAAATTGAATAAAGCAATTTAATGTTAAATCTCATCTAT
Source organism: Lactuca serriola (assembly GCF_051521515.1). NCBI lineage: Eukaryota > Viridiplantae > Streptophyta > Magnoliopsida > Asterales > Asteraceae > Lactuca > Lactuca serriola. Next base: position 34,516,653 of record NC_136413.1, read on the forward strand.
CAGTGATCTAGTGATAGCAAATCAACACAATAATTACCTATCCAATTCATATTATGAAAATAAGAAGACATTTGAATATGAAATTTGGTTTGAACAAAATCAACAACATTGGAATCAGCATCTTACCCAAATCAACCAAATCAGAAAAGTTATTACTCCATCATATTAAACACAATAATATAGTATAAAGAGAAAGAAAACGTTCAACAACACCATCAAATTATTTTCTAAAAACAGAATTAAAATAGATGAAAGAATCGAGATTGGAAAAGGAAGGAACCAGGTGTCTCCTTTCTCTTTTATGTGTCTGTGTATGCTCCTGGTGTGTGTGATGCAATCAATATACATTTAGTCATTAGGGCCTGTTTGAAATTTACTTATAATTTTGAAGCTTTGTGTTACAGTTAGTTGAAATAAACACCCTAGACTACATGAGTTTGATAAATGTCATGAGAATGCAAATGTGAAATTGGAGTTTGTTGTTTTTGCAGGCGGATACAGATAAAGATGGGAGGTTATCATTGATAGAAATGATTGATAGAGCCATATGTATTTTATAGTTAGTCCATATGATAATCATGAACATATTCTGTTAGAATGCCCCGAATTAATATAATTATTGGTAAATGAATTCCAATTCTATCAGAATGGAATCACGAATTTCATACCCTAAATGTATATGAATTAAAACAACAATTTTTAAACTAATAATACACAAGTTTTAAAAGAAACATACTCTAAATCTTCCAATTTCAATGTAATCCTTTTATCAAGTTTTTGGGTTGCAGGTTCCAGTGGATAGCATTGAAAAACATTACTGATCACATCTATAATATACATTATGTAAGATGTTAGTATATAATTAGTGTTAGGATGGACAAATTATATACAAATATTATAAGAGGTAAAATGTGAAATCAACGTTGTGAACTTTACCAAAAGAAATGGTTGAAGGGATCGCCTTATCGATAAGATCTTGGAAGTTTGCAAAAGTGAAAGAATTCAATGGCCCATTAAAACCAATGCACTTGTTTACTCTAGTGGTATATTGAAAAAACTATTTGTTTTGAATGTCAACGAACTTCATGGCATCATCAACATATAAACCAAGTGTTGGCTTATGAATGTAAACATCAACATATTCTTCAAGTGCTTTTCCCAGTATCACATATGGTTTCTCCACAGTGCATTCAATTTTATTGCCCTTAAAAACGATTCAATAAATAACTAATAAACAACTATATGATTAACATAATAGTGTATAACAAATAATATGATAAGTTGAAATCATTAAATATGTTTAAAGCGATTAATTTTAAATACCTCTTCATCCATTAAAATCATTTTGATTTGTCGTGTCTCATGTGGTTTCGACCAAGTTGTTTGTTTCTAAAGCCGGATAATTCGGACCTTAATTGTGTAGTTGTCATTTGAGAGACTTAGATCATTAATCATTGTAATTTTTGTTGGATCCATGAGCTGTAAGATAAAAATAAAACATTGATTATATAATGGACAAAATTGAGAATGATAAGCAAATCAGATTTGAGAATAATAAGCAAAGTAATAAGGTGAACTTTACATATCTATATCCACATTAGATACACGAAAAAAGGTTAATTAATAGTTTAAACTTTACGAATTTTAAATGTTCTTTCGAGTATATGTCAAGAAATATAATACATTATATCATTAAAATTAATAATAATAATTAAAAAGGTATTAAAAAAATAACATCGTTTGAGTAAAAAAGGACGAAAATGTCATAATATATTTAGTGTGGGGACAAAAATGCCCCTTCCAAGAATGAAAGAGCGCATTATACTTGGATAACATAAAATATGTGTAACCCGATATTAACTCATTATTATTTATTTTCATGTTTAGATAATTGATTGTGTAAGAATACAATTAATATGAATAGAAAGCGAGAAGCTTTTAAGTTGCGGATTATCTATAGTTAGTGTTAGGACCAAAATGCCTGTTCCCATATTTTTCCTGTTCAATATTACAGTTACATAAAAAAACTTTTATTTTATGTTCAGAAATAACATAAACAAGTTGAAACTAATAAGTATATTCTAAAAGAACAATTTCATATGCAAACCGGAAGTGTTAATTGAATTCAAATGTTATATGTCTTTGCACCATTTTTCAGAATGAAATCTGTAGAAAGGAAAACTTTTCGGTTCAGAAAAAACAGAAACACTTTCATAATAAAAGGCCCAAAATGCCCCTTTTGATATTTCCCCTGTTCAAAATTACAGTTGCATCCACAAATAAGTCTCAATTGGTTTTCTTTGATGGAGATTATGTGGGAGTACTTAAACAACTGAAATGATTGTAGAAACTCTATTAATCATTATAGAAAATCTTGAAACAACTTCCCATTAAATGGTAAAAATTAAAATAATAATAATAAAAAAAGAAGGTATATGTGTTTGACTTACCTTATATTCATTATAAAATGTTTGTGGCTATCCTGTTAAGAAACATGGTCTCAAACATGGTAATGCGGGGGCAATATGGGAAAAGTAGTAAGAATCCGAGTAGAAAAGAGAAAAGACATAAGAATCAAGAAAAAACAGAAACTTTTCGGTTCAAAATTAATGTTGCATCCACAAATAAAGTCTCAATTGGTTTTCTTTGATGGAGATTATGTGGGAGTACTTAAACAACTGAAATGATTGTATAAACTCTATCAATCATTATAGAAAATCTTGAAACAACATCCCATTAAATGGTAAAAATTAAAATAATAATAATAAATAAAGAAGGTATATGTGTTTGACTTACCTTTTATTCATTATAAAATGTTTGTGGATATCCTGGTAAGAAACATGGTCTCAAACATGGTAATGCAGGGGCAATATGGGAAAAGTAGTAAGAATCCGAGGAGAAAAGAGAAAAGACATAAGAATCAAGAAAAAACAAAAACACTTTCATAATAAAAGGACCAAAATGCCCCTTTTGATATTTCCGCTGTTCAAATTTATAGCTGCATCCACAAATAAAGTCTCAACTGGTTTTCTTTGATGGAGATTATGTGGGAGTACTTAAACAACTGAAATGATAGCAGAAAGTCTATCAATCATTATAGAAAATCTTGAAACAATATCTCATTAAATGGTAAAAAATTTTAAAAAAAATTAATAAAAAGAAGGCATATATGCACGACTTACCTTTTATTCATTAAAAAATACAACGTATTGGCCTCTTTAATTTGACAGGTACCCTTTACTTTCCTCAAAGATCAGGTGAATTATCATATGGTTCAAAAGATTTGTAGCTGATAAAAATTAAAAGTAATGAATTGTGGTAAAAAAAAATTAGCACTGGGACATGCTTCCTGAAGAGACACGTTCTGTATGTGTGTTTTGAAAGTAATTAGTGGATAATCAGATGTAAAACCAATGTATAGTAGGATATACTTATTTTAGATTGAAGGCATAATATGTTCAATATTTCCAACAGAGAAATTAAGCAAACTTTATATTACTTTGTTTCCTTTCAGCTTCATTTTATGATTATATTTAGCTTTTTTTTCATATGCGGATCGCTACAACCGTCTAATACGGTTGTTTATTGACCGCACTTTCCTATGAGCAGGGGCAAAAAAGTCATACGTGTTTCACTTTTATTGTTTACAACACATTCATATAGAAGGCATAATATGTTGAATATTTCAAACAAAGAAATTGAGATTGGCATTACATCGAACAGTTGGTGGACATTATACAAATGACCTTGTTACACTGTGTTAAAAAAAAAAGATAATTGAAACTAAAAGGAAATGAGTCGTGCATATATAAATGGGCATAATACTAACCTTAAGTAGTTGTTGGGATGGTAATGCAGATTCTTCAAGACAGTTGATTTCTAGCGTGAAGAAGACGACTCGTGCATATATAAACGAAATTGAAAGGAAACGACTCATGATTGTATTATGTATATAGATGTAATTGAAAGAAATTTTTGGAAATTATTACCTGCTATAAGTAAAAGATGAACGATTACGCATGATTGGAGCGATTCTAAATAGATATCCAGTTAACATTCCATATAAGTACATAGTCATACACAGAAAATATTTGGTTAAATGGAACCGATATTATTTTGAAATCGAAGCCTTCAATCCACTGTGATTGAAGGCTAATCAGTTGGCAAACGTATATTTGTTGCTCTGTATATGGGCTTAATTTAGGAAACATAAACTTACATATGCACATAAGAATTGTCTGCATTACATGTGGCATTCTAATAAATTTAAATGTGGAATATCCTTATTCCAATAAAAGAATAGTTTTAATCTCCTTTTGACATGTGTCATTCTATTAGACATCCTAATTAATACATATTTTATTCATCTTTTGCCATGTGTCACCATATTAGGCTTCCTAATTAATGCATACCACTTGTCAATTTATTAATTCTCCATTTCAAATTTCAAATTTTAAATTTCTCACTCTAATTGAATTAAATTAATAACATTATAATAAAATTAAATAAAATTAATACAAACTGTACGTGATATAATATTTCATATATTTATTTAAATTAACGATTATAACTTTATATAACTAAAAAAATCTTTTAATTAATAATTTATTTATAATAATTAATTAATAATTTTTGAATTCTCATTAAGAAAGTTTAATTAATTTTGTAACCGTGGTTTCCACGGGTTATAAACTAGTTAGATAATTAAAAAATCAATAAAAAGCCATTTGTCAAAACGCATAAGAATTTGCCGAGTGTCAATAAGATGTTTATTTATTAAGGTAGATAGGCATAAAAAAATGAAGGAATAAAATTAAAATAAAAGTAATTTAATTTACAATAATAAATAGTTAAATATTATAGTTATAATGTTATACTATTTAATTCCATGCCCGTTATTATTAACTAGAGAGACTGTAACCAACTCTGGATAGGACTCGGCGCAGACACATAGAGGAGGAGAGATATGGCGTGTGCCTGTATGCGCCACTTGAGCGCCATCAGGACTCCGACGGTGGCTTCCGCCGGACCTCCAAAGGAAACCGCCAATTCAAGGGTTCTGATACTAGGAGGAACCGGTAGAGTCGGTGGCTCTACCGCCATCGCTCTCTCTAAGCTCTCCCCTGACCTCCGCATCACCATTGCTGGTCGTAACAGGTTTTGCTTCCATTTCCAACTAACAATCCCCAATTATTTATTAATTCTTCTTTTTCAATTTAACTCTCCTAAACAAAGCACGTTCATAGCAATTTCAACTGCAAGTAGAATCACACAATTTCTTCTCGTTTTGTTTGTGGTAGAATCGATTGAAGAAAAAATCCAATCGAATCAGTTAGCTGTATCTTCATATCTACCCCTTATAATCATAGCTTAGTAGTAAAGTAGCCATAGCTAGGCCAGGGTGCATTTATCAAATTGTATACTTGGTAATTCAGAAACTTCAAGTACCATTAACATAAAGGACACATGATGTTTTAACCTATTTTACTTCCAAACCCTATAGGCTTAATACTCATGTGTTTGTTTCATGACAGGGAAAAAGGTGCTAGTATGGTGACAACACTCGGGAAGAACGCCGAATTTGCTGAATTTGATATAAATGATGATAAATCACTGGAATCAGCTTTAAATGGTGCGTTAATTCTTCAAAAACATATGAAAAATTGCATTTTTTTTCTCCTACTTGATCTAAATCCTTGATGCATATTCTACCTTTGTAGATGTGGATCTTGTGGTACATGCTGCAGGCCCATTTCAACAGACAGAAGATTGCAGAGTCCTGGAAGCTGCAATTCGGGCCAAGGTGAGATCAAGGTAAAATCTAATTACAAGATTTCTTGATTTCTTTTAGAAATCTATCATATGATTAATCGTATGTAGAATTTAATTAAAGTTGACTAATAATAATCTTGATTAATTTTCAGACAGCTTATCTTGATGTGTGTGATGATACATATTATGCCTTACGTGCAAAAGCTTATAATAATGAAGCAATAGCTTCAAAAGTTCCAGCTATAACCACTGGTGGAATCTATCCAGGAGTCAGCAATTGTAATTTTACACACCATTTGATTGAATAATAATTAAAGAAGTTCATAAAACTTGAATTTGGTGATGAGGGGTATTTTCGTAATTTTGACAGTGATGGCAGCTGAGCTAGTTCGTGTTGCAAAAAGCGAAAATAAGGGTGAGCCTGAACGCCTAAGGTATTTCATTATTTATTGATGATAATTGATAATTGATAATTAAGTTATTTTGTTGTACACTTCCAATATTATATAACTTTTTTTTTTTTTTTCAGATTTTACTACTATACAGCAGGAACAGGTGGAGCTGGGCCCACAATATTAGCCACTAGTTTTTTACTTCTTGGAGAGGAGGTTATTGCCTTCAATAAAGGTCTGTTTAAAAGTTAAAACATTCTAATATTATACATTTTTTATGATGCTAATTAGTAATTAAATCATATAGGAGAAAAACTCAAATTAAGACCATATAGCGGAATGATGAGCATTGACTTTGGAAAAGGAATTGGGAAGAAAGACGTGTATCTCTTGTAAGTTTTATTTAATGCTTCAACTTTCAAGCTTCATCAATGGAGGCATGACGTAATTTTTGTAAATTTTTTTTTATAGGAATTTACCAGAGGTGACAAGTACCCATGAAACCCTAGGAATTCCAAGTGTGAGTGCTCGATTTGGAACTTCTCCATTTTTCTGGAATTGGGCTATGGATGCAATGACACGCTTTGTTCCTTCTGTAAGATTTCAATCTATTTTATTTTTCTAATAAATTCAAAACAAAAAAAAGAATTATATGTTTTGTTGTAATGTTTTTAGGAACTTTTAAGAGATAGAAGCAAAGTAGAAGAAATGGTTAAGTTATTTGATCCAGTGGTTCGCGTTATAGATGGATATGCTGGAGAGCGTGTCTCACTACGAGTATTATAACTTATTCTCAAATCTTTTATTTATTTTTTTTTTTTATTTTTTTATTTTTTTTTTATTTTTTTTTTTTTTTAAATTTATATTTTCGTAACCTAAATTTTAATTATTGTAACTTTATGAACAGGTTGATTTGGAGTGTTCTGATGGAAAGCATACGATTGGTGTTTTCAGTCATAAAAAATTATCTGTGTAATTCTTATATCCTTTAAATTTATTTATCTTTTTTGTGTGTGTGTGTGTGTATGAATTAGTTTGAGAATGAATGGTGTATGCAGATCAGTTGGAACTTCCATAGCTGCATTTGCTCTTGCTGTTCTTGAAGGTAGCACACAACCAGGTGTATGGTTTCCAGAAGAGGTATTTTTTTAAATGATTATTTATAATTAAAAAAAAATCATCAAAGTAAAACGCCTTAAATCTTAATGCATTTATTGTTTTTCTATATTTTCAATAGCCTCAAGGAATTGCCATTGAAGCTCGTGAACTTCTGCTTCAACGTGCTTCTCAAGGAACAATTAATTTCGTTATGCACAAGTATTATTATTATTTTTTTTTTTATTTTTTTTATTTTTTTTGTATTTGTTCAGTTTTATATAAAAAAATTAATTTTTTTTGGTTGTTTGTGTCTACAGGGCTCCATGGATGGTGGAAACAAATCCTAAGGAAGTCGGACTTGGAATATATGTGTAACAATAATAATTCAAACTACACAAACCAAAAACTTGTATGAGTTATAATTGTACAATATTTTTTTGATACATTAAATACATATTACTCAAACATTAAAAAAAACTCACTGTCACACACAAATATGCATTAGTGGTGGGACCCAGTTCGCGTAAATACAGCATTTTGGACATCTGTACCCATTCTTGATGACTTGCTTCTACTAAAGCTACGACCTTCATTTCTCATTTCTTCATCTTGATCATATTGTGACCTCTACAAAAACCAATAATGTAATCATAAATAAACTAAGTAAAAAAATCAAAACTATGAAATTGAATTATTATTATTATTATTTTACCTTGAGAGGGTTAGAAAGCACAGCATATGCTTCACCAATCATTTTAAAAAGCCTATCAACATCTTTATGTACACTTTCAGCTATCTCCTTCCATAGCCCATCATCTCCATCATCACTTCTAACAACTGATTGTGCAGCCTACATGATCATAAACCCTAATTTCACAATCCTGTTCAAATACTTTTCCTAAAATGTTTCAATTTTTCACACAAACCTTATCAGGATGATGTCTAAGTGCAGCTTTTCTATACGCCTTTTTAATATCCGATGCATTAGCATTTGATTCAGTTCCCCTACAAAGTGTTGAAAAAATAATTATATAACTTCACAAAATTTTTTTGTAAAATTTACATTGAGAAGAACTTACAATATGAGGTACATGTTTAACGGGATTCCCTTTCTAGATTCTTCTTCAACATTAGAAAGCCAAATCCGAGTTTGTTTTATCTCATTAACACCCTTTTCATCCACACGTGTAGTTAAAAGAGACACAAGTCTTTCTAGATCTATTGCCACCTGTCCATAGTCTCTAATCATCTCATGCAAGCTAGCTCGTCTAGATATTGCCTGTTTTACATCACCAGGGTTATAATCGTCTTTTTCCAAATACATTTTTTTTTTTTTTAAATATCAAACCTTGAGATAATTTGGATCAAGGGCTATAGCTAGGCTGCAATCTGCTATAGCATCAGTGATTTGACCTAAACCTCTGTATGCTGCAGATCTATTGCAAAAACAAACTGATGCAAATGAACGTGATTCAACACTGTGTGATAAAGCAGCAGTGTAATGTTCGATTGCTTCTGTGTGTTTTCCTGATTTATACGCTTCATTTCCAGCTTTCTGCATATGAATTATGATTCAAAACTTTAAAAAAATCAAAAACTGTCGGTGTTTTTTTTTTATTGTTTTTAAACCATACCTTGTAAGATAGAAGCTCACGTATTGTATCAGATAAAGGTATTATACAGCTTGAATTCTCTTGTTTTTTGATAAATTCTAGAGCATCATCTAGCTTTCCTAAATAGAAATATGATTTAACAATCAAGTTTGATGCTTCATCAGAAGTGATCTGTTCACACGTCTGAATCACCTCTTCATACCTCTGCAACTGCAAAATAAGACAACACTATTTGATATAACTTTGACCAAATTGACCATTAGGTTTAGTGATTTTAATATTTTAAATTTTTAATACAAACCATGAATAGGGTGTCTGCTTTCATCTGGAGCAATTTATCTGAACAAGTGCTTATCTGTAGAGCTTCATTCATGACTCTCAATGCAGATTCTAAGTCTTGAGAATCTTGTCTTTGGGAAAGATCGTTACATTGCTTAATACATTCAGACACTTTCTGATTAAGTAAAAACAGAAGATGTTAAAAACTTAAACATACACAGCTCAAGGGTGTTTTAGTAATTTCACTCACACTTCATATTACCTGTGCCTTTTCTAGACCTTCAGAGGCCTCTGCTATTACTTTCTTGTCATTTCCAGGTTGCAAGCACTTTGTATATTGCTGTTTTGCATTTTCAGTTTCTCCAATAGCAAGGTAACAACTGTATACAGATTATAGATATTACTATATTATTATGGAATGAAATTGTATAAGATTAATAGATAAGGTTAGTAAGGCTTACTGTGCAGCTCGAAGTTGGACCTTGAGAAAGTTAGGATCTATGGTGGAAGCCATTAAACAGTCTTGTAAAGCTTCTTTCATCTTTCCAAGAGAAACCCTAGTTGCTGAACGATTGCTATAGCATAACATCAAAGCCTTAAGACAGCTTCTAGATTTTTCATTTTCAGATACTGAATTTAACCCTTGTGTATAACAATCCTCTGCTTTAACCAGTTCGCCATTGTTGTAAGCTTGGTTTCCCCTGATTCAAATCATCGTCTTAGTTCTTTGAAACATCATAACATTGTTAACTGATTAATAAAAATGAAAATGTGTAGAATCTCACACCTCAATCGCCATTTCTCACAGGCGTCCTCTGCTATTTTGCTGGAAGATGAAGTAAAAGCTTGTTCATTTACTGGTTTTAAGTCGGCCCCTTTTTTGCTTAAGAAGTTAGACAAATCAACTTCTTGACCCTTTATACCTGATAATCTAGATAAATCAGCTAGTTTTTCATCATATGGAGGAATATTTAGTGGTAAGTATGCTTCAAATTCAAAGGCATCTGGATTTTCAGATGGATTTCTTCTGGTAAACCCATAATCTTCTTGAAGCCTTGAATGACCAACAATGGAGTTTTTTGACTTATCTTTCTTTTTCTTTGACCTTGTGTCTTTAACAGAATCCTTCTTTGCTTCGAATCTATTCATCCCAGAAAACAAGTTACTTCTCATGTCTGGTGTTCTGAATTCTACCTGTGGAGCCCCTATATCATCCAATTTGCTTGTAAAAGCAAACTCGCCCATTTTTTCCGATTGAACAAAATCGATGAACTGGCTTTCGTTTGTTGAATCATGTATCTTCAACTTGCTAACCTCGTTTGGCAGTTCATCGACTGAAGATTTGTCGACATCAGCTTTGTCCTGAGTTGGATTTGCATAACCTTTATCGGAATCGATCTTCATTTTCAACATATCATCGAGAATGACATTGGAAATCTCGCTAGAAACTCCCCTTTCCAGATTCCAATGTGAACAGGAATTGGAATTGTTTGCACCAAATAGGAACGTCTCCTTGGGATCATTTTCGAAACTCAAATTTCCTAAAACCGCTTCAGATGGGCTCGTAAATTGGTTAAACCCTAGAGGATTAGTAGACTTATGATTATGAGAAGATGCTTGATTTCTCACCTTCAAAAACCGTGTCGAAGCTGAACTAGTAGCAGCACCGGGCTTCCTGGCGGCCGTCAACGGGGGCGAACTAAACCCCAGAATGGGATTTGCTTCGTTGAAACTCGAGAATCCATTATTTGAGTTCGATGACGAAGAGTTCATGTTGTTCTAATGAAAACAAAATCGATCAAGCTTGATGGACTGGGTCGCTACTGAGACATACAATCAACAGAGTTTCTGTAGCTGGATTTGATCAGTGAACGGAATCCTCATTCGATAGTAGGTTGATTGGGGTTTGTTCTTTGATTGATCGGAAAGAATCTATCGGGCCATGGTTCATTCTATCCTTCACTGGTTTTCATGTTCAAATGATTCATGGGTGTCCCCATTTCAAAAAGCTTGCCTTCACGTTCACGAGGGTGAAATGTTCTCTTTTAGCCCCCGTAATTTTAACAGTTTACAAAAATGGACCCTCCGTTCAATTCAACACAACAAATATCTTTAAGACTATCTAAAATTGGATTTAACCTTTTGACCTTTGACTTTCTAACATCAATAAGACAAAATTAAAATTTCTTAAAGAGAAAGAAAAAAAATAAAGTCGGAGGTGGACTTTTTAAATTTTGTATAACTTAAAGAAAAATACATAATAATATATTTCATAAAATTATTACAAACAGAAATTATAAATAAATTTATAAAAAAAAACTAATAAAAGTTAAATACACCTTTATGTTTTGGAAGGGTGTGATATGGGGATGGTGAGCCATTGTACAATCTTCAATGAATTTTAACCATTTAATATCAGGATAAAAACAAAACAACGCTTATATTTTATATATTTTTACGGGCTTTTCAATAAAAAAAATCCAAAAAATATACAAGTGTTTCTATCATTATATTAACTTCATTTACTTTATATTTATACTAGCTTAAAACCCGTGGAACCCACAGGTGCTATTTCTATATTGAATTTAAAAATTAATTATTTAATAAAATAATATTTCAATATTCTTATAACTTACAAATTGTAATATTGAATATTTCAATAAATTTTTTTAATTTGTAAGTATTTAATTACAAAGTAAATGAGAAGTATTTAATTCGGAATGAAGATTTTGAAAACTCTTTTTTTTTTATGCATGATTCTTGTTGGACATATGCAGATGATGCATTACCAATGTGTGTAATGAAATTAACATAAAATACAACAATATGTAATTATAAAAAAATACAGTAATATGATGGATTAAGTGTGATTTGCTAAAATTGAATAAAACGACGTTACAAAAAAGTTGGCTACAAATTTCGAAAAACTTCCTTATAAACAACATTGGAAGTTTTCTTTGTGAGTTTGCCATCTTTATCTAAAATTAATAATTTTAATCCCTCTCTGCTCTGAACTCTAGATAAGGCAACATACAATTATCCATGTGAAAAAACTGGATCTTTCAGAAACAAACCAACCTTTGATAACGATTGTCCTTGACTTTTATTAATAGTCATTGCAAAACATACGGCCAAAGGAAGCTGTCTTCTTGTGAATTTGAAGGGAATCTTTTTTTTCTGATGGAGTTAAAGACATTCTTGGAATAAAAGTCCGATTTCTAATATTAGTTCAAGTTATTATACGTGCCTCAATAACACGTTTGCCCAATGATAACACCTGTAGTCTTGTGTCATTACATAAGCCGTTTTTTTATCAATATTTCTCAGTAACATTACTGGAACACCAATTTTTAAAACTAACTTATGATTTGGTAAACCGGATACTTTGAGACCATTTAATACATCAGGAGAGTATAGATTTGCATCAAATTGATCATGGAGAAATTCGGATTCACATATGCTGTCTGAACTTAAATATTCAATTTCATCTCCTGGAAACTTCTGTGGGTTCCACGGTTGTTATTTTTATAATCATTATATAGGCAAAAATAAAATAAAATATCAACAAAAAAATTATATCATAAATTTAACTGTAAGAAAACATAAAATAATGCGAAGTTTTATAAATTACATCAATGTATTTTCAAAGTAAATTGCTATAAGTTGTAAAATTGTTTTAATTAAAAAAATGACAATAATATAAATGACATTGTTGTTATTAGCCAAAATAAGTATAATTTTATTGAAAAAAATGAAAGGAGTAAAATATTCATTTACTTTCTATGTGTATACAAAAAAAAAGTAGTTTCATGGACAAAATAGAAAGAACATTGTACTTTCATAGGCGAAACAAAAAATAGTCTTGTAGTTTCACGGACAAACCAAAAATAACATTGTATTTTCTAAGGTTAAGCTGTTATTTGTAAACTGAAACTACAATTATGAAATTGTACTTAAAAAGTACAATGCTTAAATAAGAATAATGTGAAACTAAGACATTGACACTTGTTACTTTGACAAATACATAAGTTCATAAGTTGAACACACTATGCAAATAATCAAGTAAATGGTAAAAGAAGTAATTATAAACTATCAGTAATCAACCTAAAAGTATCATAAATTAAATCAAATATAGAAAGTACTATGTTGATGCTGTATTTAAACATATAAAAATATTTTTTAATATTCTTCCAAATTTTCCTTATTAGACATTATACTTTGAAAAATAACCCAAAACTTTGACTAATTTTGGAATTCACAATTATTGTATTTATTTAATTTTGAATATGTTTCTGAAATTTGTTTTTCATTTAATAGCATCATACTTCCTATTTATGTCATATTATGTGTATATTTGTTGTAAATAAAAAGTATGTCGGTATAAATTGACTAATTTTGGAACTCACAATGACATACTATATAAGTTTGCATAAATGGCCCCCTCAATTTCAAAGTTAAGATAATCAACCCTTTTTTTCTAAGAGGCATAAATGGTAGCCTAATTTTCATTTATAGCAACCTACTTTCATTTAATAGCATCATACTTTCTTTTAATGTAAAGTTATAGCATCATTCCATTTATGTTGTATAATAGCAACCTACTTTTCATTTAATAACACCCTACTTTTCATATAAATTAATTTTCTATAGTATAATGCATTGTTTAAAATTTCTACATATATTTTGTATTAATATTGCTATATTTTACTTAATACATAATTATCCTTTTATTGCAAATTAATTGCATGTAATTTTTTAAATTATCTATACTACAATTCCTATATATGTCATATTACTTTTCATTTTTTTTGTCTAATAGCAACCTAATTTTCATTTAATAGCACCCTACTTTTAATTTATTATAAATTTCTATATCGTAGAATGCTTTTTTTTTTATCAATCATATTAAATTTATACAAAACGATAGTTTTATAGGAAAAACATAGATACATTTGAATGGAAGGGTTAAACCATATTGAGATAATGAACAAACTGCACCAATGACTAAATCATTCTCAAAATGAAGCAAATAACTACACCATGAAATTTAAAAAGAAAAAAAGAAAAAAAAACATATTTAGCTAAAAGTGCATTGCTGTTATTAGCAAAAAAAAATTATATTGGTTCTTGGTCTATTTTTACCACTAATACACTAAAACATTGGCTTTATATAAATGATCATTTTACCCCAATCAGATGCAAAACAGAAAGTACATTGCTGTTATTAGCAAAAACAGTTAAATTATATTGGAAAAAATGAAAGAGGTAAAATGGTCATTTATTTCATAAAATTTTCCATTATTATAAAACGTAACAATATACATTCAATCTATATTTAATAGTGCATTGGTGCAACAAATAAATTAGAATGAAAGGATTAAACCATATTGAGATAATGAACAAACTGCACAAAGGGGCTAAATCATCCTCAAAATGAGGCGAACGCATAATTTGGCTAATACATACCATAAAAAGGAAAACGAAGATGCAGATCCCCTTAAAATTGTAATTCCATGGATGTCGCTGCAATAATAGATTCATTAAAACCTGAATACATAAAATGATACTTTACGGTCTTAATACTCCTTGAATGAGAAATCAGAAGAAAGCGAGAGAGTAGCAACAAAGAATTAGGATAATTAAAGCATCAAAGATGGATTAAATCATAATATCATTTCTTTCGATTTTCTTTCGACAAACTAAGGCAGCATTACATAGGAAAAATAACAGAAGAATAAGAAGGGAGAGAGAGAGAGAGAGAGAGTACCAACATTTAAGAAAACATCGATCATATGGTACTGATAAGAATTATATCTATGTGAAATATAATGTGAAGATTTAAACCAATTTCTTCCTTAGGATTTATCGCAATACACACTCAAGAAATGAAAATAAAAGCAAAAATTGAAAATACAAACCTTGGCATTTTCAGTTACTCCACCAATTGAAAAATGCCTGAAACATTGAGGAAGGCACATGTAGACATCCGAAACTGAAACAGATTGTCTTTTGTAGACCCATATTATTCACCTTCTAGCCATTTGGGAATCTCTAACAAAAACAAAATAAATTGTGTACCAAATATTTGCTTAAAACCATCAGACATGGCTTACAAGTAAGGTTGTTAAATGTCATCATTACAACTTCAACACATCCTCATATAACATATTACAAAGCTCTGCCCTCTCGTGTCTTCAAACCTTACACTAACTGCACACAATTTGGTTAGTTAACTACATCACAAATATGTTCATTAGTAAGTAAAATGACATTCTTTCCTCAAAGAGGATACCCCTGTCATCAGTTGTCTGTGAGCTCAATAATTTTTCAAATATTGAGCTGCTTAGGGCATTAAAAAAATTAAATACACGAACAAAAAAATGTTGAAATCAAGTACTTCATCATTTAGCTTATAGGAATTAAAATGTACCTCTGCAGCATCTTCAAGTGATTTATGATAAACTTCGTTGCCCAGGTCCTGCAACAGGAAATCAATAGTGCCAACACCAAACGGAATAGCATACATAAAGTGAAATCAGTTTTAGAAGTGAAACTTTCCTCATCAAAAGCTTTCTGGAAGTAACTATAAGCCGAATCAAAATAACCTTTAAATGAATCTTTATCATGATACAACATCGCATTATATAATCACCAACGTTCATGCACATCAAATAAAACCTAATTCAAATCACAAAGAAAAAACGTATGATTCTTAATGATTAATAAATTGAAAGCTTGAATTGATTAGAGCAATTCACCTGCTAGAACCCTAATTGCAATTTTCTTTCTTGCAGCCCTAATGGTTTGAATCTGCCCCTGTATTTAGCACGAGAGAGAGAGAGAGAGAGAGAGAGAGAGAGAGAGAGAGACTTCGCTTTGTGAATCTGGATTGATGCGAACAGCAAGGAGCGGAGGGGCAACCATCAGAGTCCGTTTCCATTTAACCCATTTGCAGCAAAATACAGTTGAATACTAAAAATCCGTAGATGGAGATATATGTGAAGAGCGAGATTTAGGGAATTGAATCTCACATTTGGTAAGCAGATAATTAAGAGATAATTAAGAATTTCAAAATTTTGACTGCACATTTCACGGGATCTGATTTTGAGATTGCTTTTCAATGGCATTTACGTAAATATAGATGAATAAATGAGCGGGAAAACTCGATTTTGGGGTCCTAGAGGGACACGTGGCAGAGTTCTACTTATTTATTAGAATTAGGATTTCGCCTATTTTGAATGGGGGTGATAATTCGACGATTCTTTTCTATTCATTCACGAATTTTAGAAACAAATTGGCAATGAGGCCTTTCTTTGTACTTAAGAGCGTAATTATGGTCTATTGGAGTGTTTAGGATTCCTTTTAAAATGATTTTTGATTTTTAATTTTTTAAAAAAAAACAAAATGTTTGATTAATAGAAAAGTTTATTTGAAAATGACTTTTTAAAAAAAAAAGTTTCTAAAAGTTACAAAAACCTGACTTTTTGCTTTGTTGTTTTACATGTAAAAGCTAAATGAAAAGTTATTTTGCTAACTTTTTATTAATCCAAATACATTTTAAATAATTTATTTTGCAAAAAATCATTTTATAAAAAGTCATTATTAAAAACGACTTTTAATGTTCAAAACTAATCTCAAACACCTCTTATATTGATAAACCATATATATATTTTAATTCTTTTGTAATAAATAAAATATTCAATTAGTTATCCCTTTTATCCCATCAGATCTCCCCCCCCCCTCCCACACACACACATCATTTGGTACCCTTTCCTTCACATTTCATCTTCACCTATATCGGAGGTCTGCAACCCTCATCTCCTTGTTTGGTGCATCTTCTTACTCCTTGCCTCCCTCGTCTTTTGTGGCCCTCAAAAAACCTTCCGTTTTGCCCTATAAAAATATAAGTATAATTGGAACTTCTATAGAAACACCCATCTCCGGTTGATTCCATTCGGGGATGAAGCTCTCTCCAAAAGGCCCTCCCACCACCGCCCCTCCGTAGGCTTCAAGAAACCCTCCTAACTCGGCTGACAGAAAGCACTAGATCAGAAGCCTTACTCGACCGATAGAAAGCACTAGATCGGAAGTCTTTTGCAAATCAAATCTTGAAACCTTTTAAACCCCATGGGCCAACAAATCGTATTTCGAAAGGCGGTTGTCGATTTTGCAGGCGACGACAAAGGGAGCGGTTTCAGGCGAGGGTTTGGGTGTGGGTTTAAGGTTTCTGAATTAGGCGTATGAAAAATGAAGGAGAGGGTATCGTGTGAGGGGGAGAGTAGCAAAGATTAAGAGAGTGGGTCAATTTACTATTTTATTTACTCATTACAAAAGGATTAAACATGATATTAAATACTGAGAAATTAAATATCCTCATACATTTAATTTCTCTAAATACTAACATCTACCATAATTACACTTAAATAATAATAAAGGGCACATTCATCTCTTCTTTTTAAAATTCATGGATGAATCAAATTTGGTAATGGAAATATCACTTCCCATTTATTTATTTTTTTGAGAGACAAACTATTATACTCCTAAGGTAATCCTAAACATCACCTATGTCTCCTAATGAGACTTGAACCTATGACCTCTCATTTGAAAGAATCACTCTTTACCGCTAGGCCAAAGACCTTTTGGTATCATTTCCCATTTAATGGTAAGGCGATTTCATTTTCATCGATCGTAATTTTGGGGTTCCATTCTTTCCCTTTCCTTTTTATTTATGTAAGTGGATTTTTTTTACATTGGTTAAAGACAAAATTACAAAAATGGGCCCTGTGGTTTGCCAAAAGTCACAAAGTCAGTATCTTCTAATTTTTTTATGCAAATGGTCCTTGTGGTTTGCAAAACTTGCAAAGTTGGGCCTTTTTTTACTAACATCGTTAGTAAAATGTCGTTAGGGACTGAATCTGTAACGGTATTTTCGTCTTTTCAAGTATAAAAGATTGAATTCATGACATTTGATAAACAATATGAACATTTTTGAAATTTCTTTGAAAAAGAAAATTAGATTGCTAGGGGGAGGGATCAAACTCATGACCTCCACCCTTCTATTTTGCCTATCAACTTAATCACTTGAGCTAAAGGTACAAGTATCATCGTTACTCCTACAGAAACACTCATCTCCGGTTGATTCCATATGGGGATGAAGCTCTCTCCAAAAGTCCCTCCCACCACCGCCCCTCTGTCGGCTTCAAGAAACCCTCCTAACCCGGCCGACAGATAGCACTAGATCGGAAGCCTTATTCGACGGATAGAAAGCACTAGATCGGAAGTCTTTTGCAACTCGAATCTTGAAACCTTTTATGTCACACCCCCGAACCAGACGGCGGAAACGTCCGGGGGCTGTCGTGACTCAGTTGAATACCATAACATTGAATATATATGAAACATAACAACATTCGTCACCATTCATCAACATAGTACAACCAGTAGTGTTTACATATCATACATTGTATAAACATTACATTCCCCCAAAAAATTAATTTGTTCAATTCATACAAAAATAAACTGCAACCGTCACTGGGTATGATTTCTCTTGATTCACTGGTTCCCTGAGAATACAAGTATTTTGAAAAACGTCAACATATGAAATGTTGGTGAGTTCATAAGTTGTATTTGAAAACAATGCTTCGTATCGTTTGAAAACCACCAGAAAATCCGATATTTTCTGAAAATAGTATAGTCAAAAAGGTGTGAAGATCCATAAGTATGCCTGTTTGTTTTCTATACTTGTAAAATATTGTTTATTGAAATCGTATGTATTCTGAATTTGTATGTATTGAAAACCCTAGGAAAACCCGATGTTTTCCTAATTCCTTGAATTCCATGAAATTACTTGAAACCATTGCAACGCATGAAGTTGTTATTCCAGACGACATTGGATCATTGATGAGCATGACTATCTGCCACAAACACGCGTTACACAAACGACTAGTCTATAGCAATACTAACGATCCCGAAGGCGTCGTCCGTACTAGTCACGCTATCCAACCGTCCTGTTGTCCCACATCCGAAGAGAAGGAGGACACGAAGGCCTCGACGACTCCATTAGCCGGTTGGGGATAAAAAGGTACGAGGGGTCCCAGACCCGCCTCGCAAAAAAAGGAAGACTTTACTAGTGACACTAAAGGACCCTTGGGGACCAGTAGTCTACAGCCATTGAAAGTCCGGTTACGTTGTGTCGGGTTGGTAAAACCCAACACTTCGTAAGATGAAGTCTTTGGGCCTTAAGATCAGGTCGTCGGGCTAGCTAGGCTCAACGAACAAGATTTTACACTTGTGGGGCCCAAAGATAGTGCGTAGACGTCTGTGCACATGTATAATGTATTCCGAATCGTTATTTGTATGAATCATAGTATTGTAGTATCATAGTATCGTTGTGTTTGTGGTTTCGGATTTTTATTGGTTCGAGACTGAACCAATTCGTTTGACAACGACTTTTGGTATTGTAGTGTATTGTATTTTGTTGATAGTAGTAGTACCATTATTTGATCATATTGCATGTATAGAATTAGTCTTGGAAATTTTCTGTTTTCAGCCCCTCCTCGTTTGTAAAATTTACCTTTTCAACCCTTTATTTAAAATATTCTCCGGTTTGGTATTTAAATCAATTTTCTTGACATTTTAACACCAAAAATTATTGAAATAAACATTTTCCAGCATATTTTCCATAGAAAACAGCTTAAGACCCTGAAAATGCAGTTTTCTTGGTTTTAATCCCTTCTTTTCGCAAATTTGACAATTTTGGCCCAAATGGGAAAATTTTTGCAACTTTGGTCCTTTTTAAATTTAAAAAGCATTTTAAACCTTTGAAAAGGATTTGGAACACTTATAGTCCACTGTTTTACAGAAAGTTACAGTTTTGGCCCTCCAAAACAGAAAAATTCGCATAATGGGCCTCATTGGGCCGAAATTTTCATTTTTAGCCCATTAAGCTTGAAATTCATGTTTTTAATCCTCTAATTAAGTGTAATTCCAGAAATAGTTTTATGGAAACTGTTTTGGCACACTTCATCCATCAGAATCTGTGAAATGTCAATTTGGGCCCTTATTTTTGTATTTTTCACATTTTAGGCCCAAAATTTGTGTTTTTAACCCAAAGAAAATTATTACTAAACCACTTAGCCATTTTTCTTGAAACACTTTGTGTTTAGAAATATATTTGAAGCTAAAATCATTTAACACAAGATATATCTCGGTTTTGATGGGTTTTATGGCTAGATCCAACATTAAAACACATAAAAGCATACATATAAGCATGGAAATCATACAAGGCATACAAACACATATAGATCTACACTTTCACTTGTATTCCCCCCCCCCCCCCACAAAACTCATAAAAACAGAAAATAGGGGGTATGAAGCTCACCTTGGTGTGGGGGCTCGGTTTTGCAAAGAAAATGGAAGGAAAATGAAGTGATTTTTGGCCTAAGCACCCTTTGGTGAAGATTCCGACCTCTAGGATGCAAGATCACAAATATGAATGAATTTAGAAGAGATTTTTAATGGAATAGAGGGAGTTAGATCATAAGTTAAACATTAACTTACCTTAGATGGTGATTTTTCTTGAAAGATCTCCTTGAAAGCTTCTTGAAATCTCGAATTTATGGGGAGGAAATGAGAGAGTTTTCTTGAATGTTCTTTGAGGGAATTTGTGAAATGTGTGTGTGTGTGTGTTTGAGATGTGGCCGAGAGTGAGAGAGAGGAGAGAATTGAGGTGATTTTGAAGTGATGCTTGCATGGGAAAAGGGAATATCTTGCATGGAGATCCTATGGACAATAGTGAGGTGGCATGTGAAAGTCAAACCTTTCTCTTGGGCTTGATTTTGGGCCGAAAATGTTGGAGGAAAAAGAGAATGTTTGGGCTTTAAATACTTAAGCCCAATTTTCATGGTTAAGTTGAGTGATTTTTGGTCCAAATAAATTTAAAGGTGATTTTTATGACTAGTTAGGGTCAAATTAGGTTAATTATGGTTCCTAGTCATTAATTTATTTCATTCTAGGCCCAATATGGTCCAAAATGTTGAAATAATTTAGTGTGGGTCCAATTAGAGCCCAATTAGGGTTCTAAGCCCTTGAGAGTCCAATTGGAAGCTTATTGGTCCACTTGGATCCAATAAGGAAGTTCTAGTCCAAAGTAGACTTAACAAGAACTTCTAGGGTTTTCCAATTGTTTGATGACTACTTGTGGTACTTGTATGATGTATTTGATTGAAGTTTTTGATTCATATTAACTTGAATGTATAGATTACATAGCTCAAAATTTTCAGTTGTGACATCATCCCCCCGTTAGAGGGAATTTCGTCCCGAAATTCTGTTTGAAAGCTAGATTTGAGAATGCTAGAATAGGTGAGGGTACTTTTGCTTCATTTGATCTTCGCGTTCCCACGTGAATTCTGGCCCACGCTTTGCGTTCCACCGTACCTTCACGATCGGGATGCGACTCTGCTTAGTACGCTTCACCTCCCTGTCCATGATTTCGATTGGCTCTTCGACGAACAGGAGATTCTCATTGATTCCGATTTCGTCAAGAGGAATGACGAGAGTTTCATCTGATAGGCACTTTTTCAGATTAGAGACGTGAAACACGGGGTGTACACCGTTTAACTCCGCGGGTAGTTGTAGTCTGTATGCTACTGGACCTATTCGGGCGACGATTTCGAAAGGTCCAATGTATCGCGGGTTCAGCTTTCCCCGTTTTCCGAAACGTATAACCCCTTTCCAGGGTGAGACCTTCAACAATACTCGATCACCGACCTGGATTTCTAAGGGCTTTCGCCGTTTATCAGCGTAGCTCTTTTGCCGGTCACGCGATGCCTGTAATCGAGCTTTGATCTGGACAATCTTTTCTGTGGTCTCGCGAATGATTTCCGGTCCTGTTATTGCCCTATCCGACGTATGTGTTCTTGCTAGCTGGGTGTCACCTACTTCAGCCCAACATAACGGTGATCTACATTTACGCCCGTACAGTGCTTCGAAAGGGGCCACCTTAATGCTCGAATGATAACTATTGTTATATGAAAACTCGATCAACGGTAGGTGGGTATCCCAAGACTTTCCGAAGTCTATCACACATGCACGAAGCATGTCTTCAAGCGTCTGAATGGTTCGTTCGCTTTGACCGTCCGTTTGTGGGTGATACGCAGTGCTCATATCAAGATGAGTTCCCATGGCCTTGTGGAGCGACTGCCAAAAGCGTGACGTGAACCTACTGTCCCTATCCGAGATGATAGATTTTGGCACTCCATGAAGTCTTACAATCTCTCGTAGGTACAAACGCGTCAGCCTCTCCATCTTGTAGGACTCTTTGATTGGCAGGAAATGGGCAGATTTCGTCAGTCGGTCGATTATTACCCATATGGTGTCCAATCCGTCCGACGTCTTGGGCAGCTTGGTCACGAAGTCCATAGAAATCCCCTCCCATTTCCACTCAGGGATTGCCGGTTGCTGTAACAATCCGGAAGGTTTCTGGTACTCCACTTTTACTTTGGCACACGTAAGGCACTTACTAACATAAGTTGCGATTTCCGCCTTCATGTTAGGCCACCAATAGTGTTGCTTAATGTCCAAATACATCTTGTCCGAACCAGGATGAATGGAGTATCGTGTCTTGTGGGCTTCCTTCATAACGATCTCCCTGAATCCTCCGATTTTTGGAACCCAAATACGGTTCATGAAGTAGTATACCCCATTCTCTTTGACTTCCAGGTTCTTCTCCATTCCGCGTAATGCCTCGCTAGTTCTATTTTCCGCTTTCATAGCCTCTGCCTGGACTGATGCAATTTGAGCGGCCAAATGAGACTGAATGGTTATCGAGTGCGTTTTCGTACGACGATTGGAGTACTCCTTCCGACTTAAGGCATCGGCTACTACGTTGGCCTTGCCTGGATGGTACTTGATCTCGCATTCGTAGTCGTTTAACAGCTCCACCCATCTTCGTTGTCTCATGTTCAGCTCCTTCTGATTCAAGATGTGCTGGAGGCTCTTGTGGTCTGTGAAGATGGTGCACTTTGTACTGTACAGGTAGTGCCTCCAAATTTTTAGGGCGAAGACCACGGCTCCCAGTTCTAGGTCATGGGTTGTGTAATTTACTTCGTGCGTCTTTAGTTGACGGGACGCATATGCTATCACTCTTCCACGTTGCATGAGAACGCAACCTAAGCCTTGATTTGACGCGTCACAGTAAACTACAAAATCTTCCGTTCCTTCAGGTAGAGATAGTACAGGAGCGCTACAAAGAGCTTGCTTCAAGGCTCGAAACGCAATCTCTTGTCGGTCTGTCCACTTGAATGGCACGCTCTTTTGCGTAAGCAAGGTAAGTGGCTTGGCGATTTTAGAGAAGTTTTGGATGAATCTCCTATAGTAGCCTGCTAGGCCTAAAAACTGACGAATTTCGGTGGGCGTAGTCGGAGTTGCCCATCCTTCCACAGCTTTGACCTTAGAGGGATCCACATGAATTCCATCTTGGCTAACTACGTGACCGAGAAAATTCACGCTCCGTAGCCAAAACTCACACTTAGAGAGTTTGGCGTAAAGCCTTTCCGATCGCAGCGTCTCTAGGACTTGTCGGAGATGTTGGCCATGCTCCTCTTTGCTTCGAGAATAGACGAGGATGTCATCGATAAACACAATGACGAAGTTGTCCAAGAACGGTCGACAGATTCGGTTCATTAGGTCCATAAATGCGGCGGGTGCATTTGTTAGACCGAAGGGCATTACGACGAATTCATAATGTCCATAGCGGGTTCGGAAAGCGGTTTTAGGAATATCTTCTTCTCGGACCTTGAGTTGATGGTATCCAGACCGTAGATCTATTTTAGAAAAATAGCTAGCTCCTTGGAGCTGGTCGAATAGATCATCGATTCGCGGGAGTGGGTAGCGGTTTTTAACAGTGAGTTTATTCAACTCTCTGTAATCGATGCACATTCTGAAAGATCCGTCCTTCTTTTTGACAAAGAGCACCGGAGCTCCCCATGGCGAGTAGCTAGGTCGGATAAATCCCTTGTCCAGAAGCTCACTGAGTTGGCTGGACAATTCCTGCATTTCAGCAGGTGCCAATCGATATGGTGATTTAGCGAGAGGAGTTGCTCCTGGAACGAGGTCGATTCGGAACTCCACCTGTCTCTCTGGGGGTACTCCTGGAAGATCTTCAGGAAACACGTCCGGGAATTCACACGCTACCGGAATGTCTTGGATGTTAATTTCTTCTTTGGCCTTGTCCACTATGTGGGCCAAGAACGCTAAGTTGTTCTTTCGCAGATGTTTTTGTGCTTTGATGCACGAGATAAGACGAAGATTCGTGCTAGGTTTGTCTCCGTAAATTACTAGGGTTTCGTGATTCGGGAGATGAAGGCGAATGGCCTTCTCATGACACATAATCTCAGCATGGTGGGGGCTTAACCAATCCATGCCGATAATCACATCGAAACTCCTAATTGACACTGGCATCAGATCTATTCGTAAGACGTGTTGGTTGAGGGTTAGGGTACATCCGATGTAGATTTCCCCAGTGGATTCGGTTTTCCCATTGGCCATTTCCACCGTATAGGTTTCATTTAGCTTCTGGGGTTGTTGTTTTAATAAATGTTTAAACTTCTCGCTTACGAAACTTCGCTCCGCTCCGGTATCAAATAAGATGCATGCATAAGTGTGGTTTAGGAGGAACGTACCGGTCACAACTGCGGGGTCCTGAACTGCATCACTCTGACCCATAGTCAGCATTCTTCCTGCTCCTCTGTTTCCTGAGTTGTTGTTGTTAGGGCAATCTCGACGGAAATGTCCCGTCCTTCCATACCCAAAACAGGTGTGGCTAGGCCCTACATTGTTGCTGCCGGCATTGGTGTTGTTGGTATTGCGGTGGTTATTGTTGTTGTTCTGGTTGTTTCCCTGACTCTGGTTCTGAGAAGGATAAGTCCTGCAGAACCTTGCAGTGTGTCCCCTTCGGTTGCAACTGGTGCAATGGAGTTCCCTGCATTCGCCGTGATGGTGGAGGCCGCACTTATTGCAACTAGGAAGAGTACCGGAGTAGGGTCTTGAAGCATTTGAAGCAGCTGAGGCTGGAGCATGTGATGTGACTGGTACCGGCGCAGTGACAGCGTGAACTGCCACCGTTTGCTGCTTTTTAGAGGTCTCGGGACCCTGACGCCCCTTCCTCTTGTTGTTCCATCCTTTCTTACCATCACTCTCCTTCTTCTTCTCAGTCTCTACCGGTTTCTCGCCCTTTTTGTGGTTATGATCGTATAGCCTCTTTGCCAATCTCTTCGCACTGTCAAAAGTTTCAGGGTTCGCAGCTATCACATTCCCTTGAATGGGGGATGTCAGTCCCCAGATGAATCGTTCAATCTTCTTTCCCTCTGATGTGATCATACCCGGGCACAACAGAGATAGTTCGCTGAATCTCGATATGTAAGCATCGATGTTCCCATTCTGTACCGTGAGATTCCATAGTTCCTGCTCCATCTTCTGTATTTCGCCTCGGGGGCAGTACTCCGCCGTCAACATCTCTTTCATTTCTGCCCAGGGAATAGAGTTGGCGACAGGGAGTGTCATAGCTTCTACATGACCATTCCACCAAGTGAGTGCTTGGTCCACAAAGTGCAGGCCGCGAACTTCACTTTCATCTGCTCGGGGCACTCGCATATCTCGAATACCGACTCTACCTTCTCGATCCATCGCTTCAGGGCGATCACTCCTCCGGTACCGTTGAAAGTTCGGGGTTTAGCGTTCGCAAAATCCTTGTAGGTGCACGTTTTAGTGAGTCCTTGATTCGTCCCGTTGTTCGAACTTCCGGATCCTTGCCCATTACCTCCTCCGTTGTTCCCTCGGTGAAGTTGTGCCATAGCTGCTATGACTGCAGCTGACACGGCTGCCTGGAAAGCAGTGGAGTCAACTTCGGGCGGGGTTGGTTCGGGATTTCCGCGAGTAGCTGGGCGAGGCATCTTTCTGTCATGAAACGGAAAGATGTTGAGTGTACGTGGTTTCTGTGAGGTTGTGATCCTACTAGCTAGGTGTATGGTGCGAACCTAAACATTACTATCATCAAGCATACAATCATAACGTCTCAACACATGACAACTGAGAATATTATAGCAAAACACACAAAAGTTTATTAATATTATCCGTATTTAGTACAAGAAAATTTGCTCGTAAGAGCATACATAAGTAACACTAATCCGACAGCATAACGGCTCCATGAGTAGTGTAGTCACTTAAACATAGAGCCGGAGTACATAGCATAGTTCCTAATAACCTACTATGATAAGTCTATCCCTAACCGCGATGAGCTGCGTCAGGAGGTGGTGCCGAAGATGTGGATGCTCCCTGAAGACGAGCCACTAGGCGTTCTGCGTCCTGAAGTCGAGATTCCCACCTTACCTGCCTCATGTGAAACTCTCGGAGGACGTCACGCGTCTCCTGTTCCGCACGCTCGACCCTAGTCCACAACTGGCGTACTTGATCAGCAGTGTCCTGAGCAAGGTCGCCGGTGTCCCGTAATCGTCTCACCATGACCGGTAGGGCTCGGTCGGCCGGTCCTCCGTCCCTCAAGTCAAAGAACTCACGTGACATGCCAAACGGGGGTCGCTGTCCCTGATGTTTGCTCCATCTCCAAAGATCAATGCCCCAAGGAGGGGTAGGTCCAGTGGGTCCCACACGATAAGCAGGCACCCTGATCGGGTAAGGGGGGTCGATGACCTCGGACTCTGCGTCCGAATCACCCCCTTCGCTGTCATCGAGCTCCTCTTTGAAAGGTTCTTCGTCTTCTTCGGGTTCGACAGGCTCGCCCTCGACTCCTGCCTCCGGTTCCCCGTCAGATTCCTCTTCGGGGTCCTCCTCAGGTTCTTCTTCAGGCTCTTCCTCAGGCTCCTCCTCCTCCTCTAGCCACCCGTTGTTTCCCTGATTAGGGAAGTAGGGGTCTCCAGGGTGATGAAAGCCAGCCATGCTGTCTGCGCGAGTACGTGAATATGCTAACATTATTCCTAGGGTACTATGACTATTATACATACTAAGTAAACATTCTCTTTTTGGGTGATAAAGGGTAAAATTTTAGGTTCCCTGGCTATCCCGATCTCATCAAGACGTGTGTTAATTTTACCTTGGAGAGAATGTAGTTGATCAGGCTACATTCACTCCTTGGTATCACTAAGAACAGTCCCGAATTAACCGAGATACCAGTGTTATTGTTGTTTGATTCGGTGTTAGATCCTTATTCCTAATGCAAGCAAGTGTGTTTTATTTACTTGTTTTGTTCAGAGTTATGTTAGTCCCTCTTTTTGGTTTATAGTTGCATATCAATGTATGGCTCGACATGCTAGTTCACTATAAACAAAGCTCTGATACCAACCTGTCACACCCCCGAACCAGACGGCGGAAACGTCCGGGGGCTGTCGTGACTCAATTGAATACCATAACATTGAATATATATGAAACATAACAACATTCGTCACCATTCATCAACATAGTACAACCAGTAGTGTTTACATATCATACATTGTATAAACATTACATTCCCCCAAAAAATTAATTTGTTCAATTCATACAAAAATAAACTGCAACCGTCACTGGGTATGATTTCTCTTGATTCACTGGTTCCCTGAGAATACAAGTATTTTGAAAAACGTCAACATATGAAATGTTGGTGAGTTCATAAGTTGTATTTGAAAACAATGCTTCGTATCATTTGAAAACCACCAGAAAATCCGATATTTTCTGAAAATAGTATAGTCAAAAAGGTGTGAAGATCCATAAGTATGCCTGTTTGTTTTCTATACTTGTAAAATATTGTTTATTGAAATCGTATGTATTCTGAATTTGTATGTATTGAAAACCCTAGGAAAACCCGATGTTTTCCTAATTCCTTGAATTCCATGAAATTACTTGAAACCATTGCAACGCATGAAGTTGTTATTCCAGACGACATTGGATCATTGATGAGCATGACTATCCGCCACAAACACGCGTTACACAAACGACTAGTCTATAGCAATACTAACGATCCCGAAGGCGTCGTCCGTACTAGTCACGCTATCCAACCGTCCTGTTGTCCCACATCCGAAGAGAAGGAGGACACGAAGGCCTCGACGACTCCATTAGCCGGTTGGGGATAAAAAGGTACGAGGGGTCCCAGACCCGCCTCGCAAAAAAAGGAAGACTTTACTAGCGACACTAAAGGACCCTTGGGGACCAGTAGTCTACAGCCATTGAAAGTCCGGTTACGTTGTGTCGGGTTGGTAAAACCCAACACTTCGTAAGATGAAGTCTTTGGGCCTTAAGATCAGGTCGTCGGGCTAGCTAGGCTCAACGAACAAGATTTTACACTTGTGGGGCCCAAAGATAGTGCGTAGACGTCTGTGCACATGTATAATGTATTCCGAATCGTTATTTGTATGAATCATAGTATTGTAGTATCATAGTATCGTTGTGTTTGTGGTTTCGGATTTTTATTGGTTCGAGACCGAACCAATTCGTTTGACAACGACTTTTGGTATTGTAGTGTATTGTATTTTGTTGATAGTAGTAGTACCATTATTTGATCATATTGCATGTATAGAATTAGTCTTGGAAATTTTCTGTTTTCAGCCCCTCCTCGTTTGTAAAATTTACCTTTTCAACCCTTTATTTAAAATATTCTCCGGTTTGGTATTTAAATCAATTTTCTTGACATTTTAACATCAAAAATTATTGAAATAAACATTTTCCAGCATATTTTCCATAGAAAACAGCTTAAGACCCTGAAAATGCAGTTTTCTTGGTTTTAATCCCTTCTTTTCGCAAATTTGACAATTTTGGCCCAAATGGGAAAATTTTTGCAACTTTGGTCCTTTTTAAATTTAAAAAGCATTTTAAACCTTTGAAAAGGATTTGGAACACTTATAGTCCACTGTTTTACAGAAAGTTACAGTTTTGGCCATCCAAAACAGAAAAATTCGCATAATGGGCCTCATTGGGCCGAAATTTTCATTTTTAGCCCATTAAGCTTGAAATTCATGTTTTTAATCCTCTAATTAAGTGTAATTCCAGAAATAGTTTTATGGAAACTGTTTTGGCACACTTCATCCATCAGAATCTGTGAAATGTCAATTTGGGCCCTTATTTTTGTATTTTTCACATTTTAGGCCCAAAATTTGTGTTTTTAACCCAAAGAAAATTATTACTAAACCACTTAGCCATTTTTCTTGAAACACTTTGTGTTTAGAAATATATTTGAAGCTAAAATCATTTAACACAAGATATATCTCGGTTTTGATGGGTTTTATGGCTAGATCCAACATTAAAACACATAAAAGCATACATATAAGCATGGAAATCATACAAGGCATACAAACACATATAGATCTACACTTTCACTTGTATTCCCCCCCCCCCCACAAAACTCATAAAAACAGAAAATAGGGGGTATGAAGCTCACCTTGGTGTGGGGGCTCGGTTTTGCAAAGAAAATGGAAGGAAAATGAAGTGATTTTTGGCCTAAGCACCCTTTGGTGAAGATTCCGACCTCTAGGATGCAAGATCACAAATATGAATGAATTTAGAAGAGATTTTTAATGGAATAGAGGGAGTTAGATCATAAGTTAAACATTAACTTACCTTAGATGGTGATTTTTCTTGAAAGATCTCCTTGAAAGCTTCTTGAAATCTCGAATTTATGGGGAGGAAATGAGAGAGTTTTCTTGAATGTTCTTTGAGGGAATTTGTGAAATGTGTGTGTGTGTTTGAGATGTGGCCGAGAGTGAGAGAGAGGAGAGAAGTGAGGTGATTTTGAAGTGATGCTTGCATGGGAAAAGGGAATATATTGCATGGAGATCCTATGGACAATAGTGAGGTGGCATGTGAAAGTCAAACCTTTCTCTTGGGCTTGATTTTGGGCCGAAAATGTTGGAGGAAAAAGAGAATGTTTGGGCTTTAAATACTTAAGCCCAATTTTCATGGTTAAGTTGAGTGATTTTTGGTCCAAATAAATTTAAAGGTGATTTTTATGACTAGTTAGGGTCAAATTAGGTTAATTATGGTTCCTAGTCATTAATTTATTTCATTCTAGGCCCAATATGGTCCAAAATGTTGAAATAATTTAGTGTGGGTCCAATTAGAGCCCAATTAGGGTTCTAAGCCCTTGAGAGTCCAATTGGAAGCTTATTGGTCCACTTGGATCCAATAAGGAAGTTCTAGTCCAAAGTAGACTTAACAAGAACTTCTAGGGTTTTCCAATTGTTTGATGACTACTTGTGGTACTTGTATGATGTATTTGATTGAAGTTTTTGATTCATATTAACTTGAATGTATAGATTACATAGCTCAAAATTTTCAGTTGTGACATTTTAAACCCCATGGACCAACCAATCATATTTCGAAAAGCGGTTTGTTGATTTTGCAAGCGGCGACAAAGGGAGCGGTTTCCAGCGAGGGTTTGGGTGTGGGTTTAAGGTCTTTGACTTGGGCATATGAAAGATGAGGGAGAAGGTATGTTGTGAGGGGGGAGAGTAGCAAAGATTAAAAGTGTGGGCCAATTTACTATTTTATTTACTCGTTACAAAAGGATTAAACATGATATTAAATACTAACATCTACCATAATTACACTTAAATAATACTAAAGGGCACATTCGTCTATTCTCTTTAAAATTCATGGATGAATCAAAATTGGCAATGTAAATATCACTTCCCATTTAATGGTAAGGTGATTTCATATTCATTGATCATAATTTTGGGGTTCCATTCTTTTCCTTTCTTTTTTATTTATGTAAGTGGATTTTTTACATTGGTTAAAACAAACATCATTGATTTGGGTTTTACCTGGCCCCACATGTCCAGATCCGGATAAAGTCTTTCAATTTTTTTATAGCTTTGCCTTAACTTTTAAATTTATATATAAATTTGATTATATGATTTTATGCAGAAAATTTTTATAATTTTGGAAGTTTTTTTTGAAAAAGTCTTAATTTTTTTGAATCAATTATTTTGATTTTACATGATAATCTATCATTTCTATAAAAATAAAAATAAAGATTTTTTGTTAATTTGAGAAAATATTAAATAATCATGACTTTCTCTTAAAAAAAGACTTTATCAAAATGAATTAGCATAAACTTTTAACTATTTTTATGAATTTAATACGAAGATCCGAGTCTAAGTCTCAAAAAAAAATTAATTTTAGAGTTTAGGTTAAGTTTTAAATGATTTTTAATTTTTTTTCATATTGGTCTTCATGCATTGTGGACTATTTTTTCAAATGAACATGGAGTCTCCGCTGCAATTTGTAGGAGTACAAACCCTAGTTTATCCTAATATTGAATGGTTAAAATAGTTTCTCTTGAAAACTTACATATCTACAATGATTTATTGTAGATTTTCTTTTAAAAAAAACATAAAAAGATAAAGAGTTTTACTACTTTAAGTTGTAATAATCACTTTTGGTAGCAAGTTTGTTGCAAAATTGTGATAATTTTTTTTATTTAACCTGTATATATTAGACAAACACAAAAATTGATAATTTTGACTCATTTACCTATAAAATCATTTTATGACGTGACAAATGATCCATAACAGCAATATTTTGACATGTGTAAGACAGCAAACAAAGATAGCCCCATTTTCAATGATAATATAAGACTAAATGACCAAAAACAAATTTCACGATATATATCAATGTTGGCAAAGTTGATAAGAAAAAAAAAATATGAAGAATGACAAATAAGTAAAAAACAATCATATATCGTTGACAAGGCTAACTCATAAAAAATTCATACTTTTAATAAATACGGCCAGAAATTATATTTAAATTTGTCAATATCAAGGAGCTCTGTCAAACGGTTTTGTATCATTATAACACGTCTCCCACACAGCTTCCATTGCAGCTGCTTCTGAACAGCAAGGGTAGTTGGCTAATGACTTAATTACCCTTCTTATCACACACTCCTTTATC
Source organism: Lactuca serriola (assembly GCF_051521515.1). NCBI lineage: Eukaryota > Viridiplantae > Streptophyta > Magnoliopsida > Asterales > Asteraceae > Lactuca > Lactuca serriola. The sequence goes on from NC_136413.1 coordinate 34,548,730, forward strand.
TATCATATCAAATTAAATAAAAACAAAAACAAAAACAAACAGGATAATTTTTTGAAAAGGTAAAATAATAAGCTTACTTGTTCATGGCCTCTTATTTTGACAAAACCTCGCATGAGTTCCCTTTTATAGTGGCAATCACTACTGAGATGCCAAGCTCAGATCGATCTTTTGTTTATAAGATAGAAACCAGGGTAGGGGCAAAAAAGGAATAAGATTTTTTTATGAAAGAAGATAAGATAAGAAGGTTGAGACCTCACTACAGGCATGATGAGCACAATTAGTTCATGGATAACCACTTGATTTACCTCATCTTGAATGTTCATGTAATTGCTACATACCACTATCTATAAGCGTTGCATGCAAAAAAAAAAAGGTGAATTTTTTCCAGTCAAATTGAGTTTCAATTGTGTAAGAATCGTATATGGCACCTCAATCTTGATCTATAAAGTATAAACTACGAATAAGTTAAAAATCAAATCGAGGGTAATTAATCTAATCTAAAATGGATGGATATGCAAAAATTATTACTTACCCTTTGTCCACGAACATAACCACCACTCATTTATTATTTGAATGCATGCACAACTTCCATTTATATTTCTCAAGATATCGAGCACACTGTATACAGATATGAAATCCATCCAATGTCATAATAGGAATATTATCAAACACAATATTTAAAAAACACAACTAACTTATTGGTTCATCTCCATCGTCAAAAGACAATCATTATCGTAGTCTCCTTTGGCAAGGAAATACCGAAGGGTCTTAGACCCACCTTATTCCTCGATCTTGATCTCTCCAATGGCTACCTAAGATTGTTGCCTTGTTGGTACTGGTTTTCATCGGAGAAGACAACCCACCAGAAATAATTAACCTCATGTTTCTCTCCTCCTTTCCTTCCCTCTTTGATAGTCTCTCAAGAACACCTTGATCCCCTCTCATCTGTCTTTCTCGTTCCTTCTCCTTGGGGCGCAGCTAGGGGAGACGCTCCAACCAACTAAAATGCATAAATGGGTGTAAGTTTCTACACGGTTTCTTGAAAGTGGAAACCGGAGAACAAGAGTTACATAGCATCAAGGTAGGTTTGGTGGATGGAATAGAACTTGACAAAATGGAACATGGTTTTTCAAAAAACGCATCAAGGTAGGTTTGGTGGATGGAATAGAACTTGACAAAATGGAACATGGTTTTTCAAAAAGCACATGTACGTAATAAAAACAAAAGAGGTTATTATCCAAGTCAAATGAAACTAATTTAAAATCAAAAGAGGTTATTAACCAAGTCAAATGAAACTAATTTAAAATCAAAAGAGGTTATTAACCAAGTCAAATGAAACTAATTTAAAACCATTAAATCTCACCCAAAAGGATGGAACACTATAGGACAACAAGCTTTTGACAAAAATACTCTCTAAAATTATCCTTTTTCTTTCTCGTTCATTATTATCCTTATCATGCCAAATTGAGGAAGCATTAAATGATAATTAAGAAGAAAATTAGAAGAAGAATGAACAAAGAATCACCAAATAATGTTTATCTTGAAATATATACAATTACAAAGAAGATACATAGAAGAAAGAACACCAAAATGAAACTTTTTACACGAATCGTCCTTCATACAAGTGCCAAAATGCACATTTAGTCTCTATTTTTAAAATTAACTCGGATCGTCCCTCGTATTGTTAAAAGTTGCACGGTACATCCCTCGTTAGTTTAAATTTGCATGTTTCATCCATTTTCATACATAAAAAGACTATAATACCCTTTTTCTTTTCTTTTTAATTTATTTTGAACATTTTTAATTATTAAAATTATTTTAATTATTTTCCCTGATTATTTTTAATTACTAAAAATTATTTTAGTTATTTTTCTATTTTGTGGAATAAGAACTGACCACCACCACCACCGGTAATGTACGTCACCACCACAAAATAGAGCACCACCACCACTTCTCACCGGAAAATGTGGCACCACCGCTACCCCTCACTTTACCCAACCCACTCCTTCGTTATTGTTAACATGTTTCACTAAACATAACTACAAACCACCACCTCATTCACCAAACCAACAACATATACTCAAACCACCATCGAACCAGTCACATTTACTGTTAACACCACCACCATCCTCCATCAGAAAACCCACTTGCAAAACAGGAAAAATAATCAGGGTAAATTAGGAAGTAAGAGTCAAGGAGATGGAAAATCTGATTTGATACAAGAATGATTGAAATCAAACGATTTAGGGTTCTTAAATTGAAAGCAAACATGATTCACTGAACCTGCAAATCTGATTCATTACAGATGGAGATGGTAAGAGGGGGTTGTAAGTCTGCACTTCGTTCGATCGGTGAACCACTATCGCCAACTGTGAGTCGCCATCGTCACCGGCACGCTGCCGTCGTCGCATCATCTTAGGTTTACATCATTGTGTTATCGGAGAGGAGGACTGTCACTAGAGACGATTTGGGTTCGATTCAACCTGCTTCTCCGATCTCAATGTCCCTCTTATCCAATCTTGCGTGATGGACTTGTACCTGGTTCGATGAGGACAAAAGGAAAAAGGGGAAATGGAAGACGGATGGTGGGTAATGATTTGATAGCATCGCTGGAGTGGCCGAAGAGGCGGAGATGTCCTGAAGTCGTCGAAGCCGGCGATGATACTGGTGGAGGTGGGGATGATTGAAGAAGAAATGGTGGAAGAGGACGACATGCTTAAGGTTTAAGGATCTTTATTTAATATATTTGATAAAAGGAAATAAATAATTATTTTCATAATAAACAAATCAATAAACTATTAGTAAATAAAAAATAAATCAAAAAAGAAATAAATAAGGGTAAAATTGTCTTTTTATGTCTCGAGGGATGAAGCGTGTAAGTTTTAAAGTGACAAGGGACGGTCCGAGTTAATTTTTGAAAATAGGGACTGGACATGTATTTTTGCATATCCACGAGGGACGATTCGTGTAATTTACTCTAAAATATACAAAAAAGTTGGACCGTTCAACTTATTTACACTAATGGCCCTTACACTGTAGCCTTATTGACATATTAGAACCTAAACAAAGTTTTAATGGCAAATTTTACTATAATCTCCACCTTGGCATTCAAACTAAGTATTCAAAACTGAAAATCAAACTTTTATACCAAACTCGAGACCACTTTGGATAACCGACCCTATCCAACCAAAATTCTCGAGTTACCTAAAAAAACAACTTGAAGTTGTCCAAACTTCACTTTGATCTCTACCAAACCTTTAGCCACTTATGCACGCTTATCGGAACCCGCACAATCTTCTATACTCGTGCTTTGGATAATGCTCCAAAACCATATCCGGACCCATAATGACGTCCCATGCGATCCATTATCCGATAAACCAAAAAACCCACTGGTTGACCGCTTGATTTTCCTTCGATGAGACCACCATTAAGAAACTTCAAATATCGCACTACGGAAGAAAATTTTCCATTGTAATGGACCCTAACCATGCAGCTAAAAACATAAGCCATAAATTGAACCAATGACCCGTCTACCTTTTCAACCATCGCCTTAACCCATAGAACCGCCCCTATCGATACATCTGTCTCCACACAAGTAACATCCACCACTTGAACCACGTAGGCTCCCACGTCCTCGAACCCATATGTAACACCCCCCCATAGAGAACATATGATAATATTGTCCGCTTTGGGGTCCCAGCACGAAAACTTCCTAGGCGGTCATCCATCACTGAATTGCTCTCGCCCGGGCACGCTTAACTGCAGAGTTCTTATGGGATCTGCTGACCGCATGGCTTTAAAACACGTTGTGAGGGAAAGGTATATGCATCCTTTTAAGGAATGCTTAGTTCTTCTTCCTAACCGATGTGGGATCAGGTGTAACCCACCTCCACCCTCCCCCCCATTATAGAGTTCGACGTCCCCGTCGAACACATTGACTCGTACCCCAGCTCTGATACTATTTGTAACACCCCCATCTGGCACGTATCATAATATTGTCCACGTTGGGCTCCAGACACGAAAACCTCACAGGGGGTCACCCATCCTAGTACTACTCTGGCTCAAGCATGCTTAACCCCAGAGTTATGATGGGACCCGTTGAATTAGTGTTGGTATGATCGCACTCGAAAGAACCTTCTTGATCTTCAAGTTTCATCAAAACATAAGAAAAAGCATCCAAAAGATGAGAGAGGAGACATGATGAGTTCAAATCTTGAATATAGAGGTTAGGGTTTCTCCCAAGGAGTGCTAGATGTGATTGAGGTTAAGAAAATACCCTAAAACATGAATCCTTGCCTTTAAAATACCTTGAAAACCCTAAAATTTTGTAGGATTGGGCTGCCCAGTTGCCACCTCGTGGCAATATGATTTTCCACCTCATGGTGGTGGGTTTTCACCCAATTTCATTCAACTTTAAACAATCATAACTTCTTCGTTTCACCTCCGTTTTCAGAGATCTTCAGAACTTTGCAGTTAAGCGTGCTCGGGCGAGAGCAACCTTAGTTTGGTGTATTGAGATCCCGACGTCGGGATCTCAATACACCAAACTAAGGTTGTTTTTGGGACTCTGTGCTAAACATGACATCATTGGGGTCCATATGTGCATGCAAGAAGATAAAAATCATATTTTTAAACTTCCTTCCCTCTTGCCAACATGACTCTCTTCCTCCACCATCCCTCTCTTAGTTACACTGTTGATCAAGGAGGTACAAGCATGCCATGTCTTGTGTATATAAGTATCTAAGGGGGTATGAGTTCATGGACTTGTGAGGGTAATGAATGGATATAAAAGGGAGCTTAAACTTCCCTCATTCCTCACAAATTCACAAAAATATTACCTCTTACACTCTCCCTCTCAACTCATTTTTCTTAGTTTAAGAACACCACCACAACCCCACAGAAAAAATCACCACTTCACCACCCGCTTCCCACTGTTTTGGATCGATCAAGCACCTCCCAAACACCCCTCTGACCTGCTACTACATCCCCTCACCTTTGACGTCTATTATTGGTAGAAAAAGAGAAACGAGGCAGCAGAAGCAGCAAAGCCACCCACAGCCACCGTCGGACCTCGCACTACCGTCAACTGCTGTTGATCGGCTATCACCCCTGCCACTGCTTGCTGCTGCCATTGTAAGTCCTACACCACCACCGTTTTTTGTTATTCATGTTTCTCTTGATTGTGAACAACCCAAACCGAAGACCCATCTTTTTTTTTTGCTTTGTTCATGCAATCACGTAAACAGGAGGAGTAGGAGCCTCCACCCAAACCTCATTTCCATTTAAATACTTTAGCCCCCCCCACCCCCACCCCCCCCCCCCAAATCTATTACAAATTTAGTCCTATTCTCCAAATTTTGAATCAAAATAAACACTTCAACCCTCCCATGGATTTTCCTAACAAAACGAGTCCCACCTCAAAACATTAATTTTCTTTTAATCCAAAAAACAACCCCTCTCATGATTAATATTTCAAAATGGTCCCTATTTGGTTTGTGTAAAATAACTGAAACCTTCCCTTTGGTTAAATAGGTAACAACAATAGTCATGGTGGTCCGTTTTAGAAGTGTCAAGTTGCAGTTTCTCTCGTCAAGTATCTCGAAATAAACCAACAATCACACATTAAGGTGAGTGTTATAGTCTCTCTTTTAAGTTTTATATGCTTTGGGGGTAGAATACATGTTTATATATATATATATATATATATATATATATATATATATATATATATATATATATATATATCAATTGATGCAAAACATACATAAAATGTTCTTATTTTATGTGAAAAATACTTCCAAAACTTAACTAGTTTATTAAATGTTATTTTGACAAATACATATTATGTCTACATAAACTAGCCATACATTTGATAAACATATGTTATTTTGTTTTAAAAATGAAACAACTAATAAAATTAACATATGTCATTTAGTTTAAAACCCTATGATTTGAGTGACAACGCTTGTCATAAAAAATAAGTCATAAAACTTTGTACTATTTCAAGGATTCAAACTTTTACTATGCATGTATATTTATATGTTTAAATACATTAAGTTTATACATGTACTTATGAACATTACTTTGAGACATACCTCTTTCTAAAAGTGAGTAGCTTACATTATACGTATATACCAGATATACTTGGCTTTTATAAACTCTAACAATTCATTATGCCTAGTAACGTATCCACTTATAACTCAGAGCTAAATTGGCTATAGATAACTCGTATCCTAATAAAAGTATTATTTTTAATTACACTACTTCTTGGCTACTTACGGTATGGGGTAACTACTTTGAAGGGTCGATTGGGTTGCTGGATTTCAGAATGGATTAATTGCTAAAATGATCCTGCGCTCCAATGCTTCCTGCCTGGCCCTTGTCTGTATTTGGTAGTCTTAGAGTACAAAAAAAAATTAATAATACTATAAACCTCACCAACAATAATATATAAGAGTTATATATATACTCTGACCCGCGATGAGAACACTTAATAAAATTCTAAACGTCCCTTCAACTAAAACTACCAACTCAACCCTTTAGGTCAAATGCCTCAACTAAGGTTAGTACCGTATATAAGCCATACCACAAATAAATCTGGAATGCGTTTCTATGTTATTTATCATCGGGTCGGTGCATAACCAACCTTGAGCAAGGAGTTTGACAGACTAAAATGGTTGAGAGTTTTAGGGATTGAAGAATGTTCTCAAGATTCATTTGCAGATACCTAGTACCTTAGAACCTTTATGTCAACCATAAAACACTTACACAAATTTAAAACACTTATACATTTAAAAACTTACTAAGATACTTAAAACCCTTTTATGTAGATGGCAGATTTACCTGATGACCATCCAAATTGGATGGATATTGCAGACCCTAATGAGCTTCATGAGGTCCCGATACAGCTAGCCAGAGGTCCATCCTTCCCTGAAGGTGCCCCAGTCGCCCCAGAAGACCTCTTGGAGGAAGAGGATCCTTTGGAGGATGATGATATAGAGGAGGTTTCGGAGTCTGATGATGATGGCATACTTCAGGACACCCAAGATATAGATGATTACGGTCCCAAAAAGGATGGGGAGGGCCTTATTGATGAGGAACCTTCCCCTCCTACTCAACCATCCTCTCCACCCAGGCCATACTATCAACCCTATCGCCATAATGGAAAAGGTCCTTCTTTGATGAGGACCCTAAGGATAAGCATTCCTCCCGTGTACCATTTGGACCCTTCTACTCATGTTTCTTGACCCACTTGTGGTTAGTTGGGGAAACAGACTTTTCCCTATGAGGCAAGTTAGCTCCTTGACTTGCTCCACAAGCAGAGTATTACTAACCTTCCTCTACGGTTCAATATTGGCGATTATTCTCAGGCTCCACCACAAGCACCACTCAGGACGATCTGATCCCCCGCCTTATGAATCACGATGACCAACTATCTGATAGAGTCGAATCTATGGAGGGTATCATTAGAGCTTTAGGTTCTACTTCAATAGAGCAGTGAGTCGTAAGACTCAAGGAAGAAGAGAAGGAGGACTCTGAGGCCATCCAGACAATTTATCATCACATGGGTGCTAGACATACCGAGGCGAACACTATGAGTGCTCATTATAGAGCACTAGCGTACCGGACGATAATGATGGGTTTTGAGCACTACATCAGTCCTAAGGTGTACATGCAAACCCTAAAGTTTTGGATCTAGTTTGTCTAATAAACATGCAATAATCATCCAAAGCTCATAAACCCTAGATCTAGCATATACTAATCGATATTATCATAATAAAAGGGTTTGGATCTTACCTTGATTGTTATGTAGCAATAACAATCTCAATTCCTCTTGATCTTGACTTTTGAAAGCCTATTGCCTCAAATGTTGCACCTCTAATGGAGTTACAAACACCATGAGCAACAAGATGACTTAGGAGAAGGAGGAGGAGCACCAAAAACATCCAAGAAACCTTAGGGATTACTTCACCATGTTTTTGGAGCCTTAGGGGTTCCTTATATAGTTAGGCTATTAGGGTTTTCAACCAGGAAACCCTAATCTGACTGTTTAGGCCCTAAGCAGCCCATGGACTCCCTCCTTAGAAGACTTGGACGAATTCTTATGGGTTTCCCCATAGATTTCGTCCACTCCAACTTCTATGGAGTCCATTAACCCATTTATGCAACTATCTTATAATTACACAATCAATCCCCTTTATTTAATTAATCTCTTTTAGCCACAAAATTAATTCTTATTAATTCTTGACTAATGTTAATTAAACAATATGATTTCTCTTTTAATATATTAGTCATATAATATATTAATAAATCATAATTAATCCTCTTTCTCCTTAGTTCATCCTAACAGTTGCTATGGTGAAGGCAACCCAAAAGGACCATGCTCACAATCGGGTGAAGTACATACCAAAATAGTTATGGGCTTAGACACCTAATCTAACAGCTGAGAGCCGGCTAGATGCGATTGAGAACCGAGGAGTTGTTGCCGAGTAAGGGCAACGTCATCTCCAGGATCAGTTCGATGAACTGGTCCTCTATCTGATTGGGGAAACAGACTTCTTCCTATGAGACAACTTGGCTCCCTGATTTGCTCTGCAAGTAGAAAAATATTGACCTTCCTCTACGGTTCAAGATTGCCGAGTCTTCTCAAGCTCCGCCACAAGCACCACTCCGGACGATCCTGAGAACGATCCGGTCCCCCGTCTTATGACTCACAACGACCAATTATCTGATAGAGTCCAATCTATGGAGTGTCTCATTAGAGTTTCAGGTTCTATGTCACTAGTGCATCAAGTCGTAAGACTCAAGGAGTAGGAGAAGGAGGACTCTACAGCCATCCAGACACTTTATCATCGCATGGGTGCTAGCCATACCGAGGAGAACACTATGAGTTTCCATTATATAGAACTAGCATACCGGACCTAGATCGTTGAGCACCAAGCAGTTGTTGCCGAGCAAGAAAACGACATCTCCGGAAGTAGTTCGATGATTTGATTCTCTATCTGATTTCACGTTTAGGGTGATAGACATTTCATTTAGGGTGGCTTGTTCCCTAGAGTAGGGTTAGAACTTTTGAGGAATCGCTTTCTTTTTGCAAGTGTTTATCACTGCCTAATTTTCAAATTTTCTTTTGTAAAGCTTTTCCATTTCTAACCTTATACGGTTGGTACCATTGTAACCGAATACAAGCAAGTTTTAATCTATGAAACTATTTTCAGTATTTGTTAACTGTTGGAACTTGTTATCAATATTATTTGTGAAACACTATCATTACTCAGTTAAAAATATCAGTTAAAACTCACATGCTATGATTTAGAAATCCGTAAGATTTCGGTTACATTTCATTTAGGGTGGCTTGTTCCCTAGAGTAGGGTTAGAACTTTTGAGGAATAGCTTTCTTTTTGCCAGTGTTTATCACTGCCTAATTTGCAATTATTCTTTTGTAAAACTTTTCCATTTCTAACCTTATACGGTTGGTACCATTGTAACCGAGTACAAGCAAGTTTTAATCTATGAAACTATTTTCAATATTTGTTAACTGTTGGAACTTGTTATCAATATTATTTGTGAAAAACTATCATTACTTAGTTAAAAATATCAGTTAAAACTCACATGCTATGATTTAGAAATTCGTAAGATTTCGGGATCAAATTACACTAACACACAAATCTTATATACTATTTTATGACTACATAGTGCAAAAAAACCTTAACATGTTCGTCTAAACATATTAGGATAATAGCCCCACAAAAAGGTCCACAAGTTCATTCACCACCAACTCCCTTAGATACTCGAAAAAGAGCGGCAACAGTTGATGGGGTTTGAGCACTACAACATTCCTATGGTGTACATGCAACCATAATGCTTCATATCTATGTTTTTCTCAAGTTAAACATGCAAATCAATTTATCCAAAGCATGAAACCTAACTAGCATGCAATTTTCGAAAATCATAATATAAACAAGGATAGATGAATACCTTTTAACTTGTAATTTGTAGATCTTGTCCTTCAAGAGCTTAGTGCTTCAAATGTTGCACCTCAAATGGATCACAAACACCAAGTAGCAAGTTGGAAGAATATGAGAGAGGTTGGAGGCTCAAAATTCGGCTAGGGTATTCTCTTGGAAAGCTAGTGGCCGATTTTGGGAGCCCTAGGGGTTCCTTATATAGCCGAGCAAATAGGTATTTGACTAAAACCCTGATTCTCTGCTTAGGGCTTAAGCAATCCAATGGATCCTTCCAGAAGCCCCTAATAGACGAAATCTATGTGGACTTCCTCATAGAATACGTCCACCCTTCCTTAGGGATCCACAAGCCCAACTTTACAATTATCTTATAATTACTATATCAGTCCCCATAATTTAATCAGTCTCTTTTGATCACACTACTAGAAAAACAGCCTTTTACGACGCTCATTGCGCGTCGTAAAACGCTCAGACGACGCGCAAATGCGCGTCAAGGAAGGCCCTGTCATAAAGAGAGACGACGCGCATTTATGACGCTCATTTACGACGTGCAATTACGACGCGCGTTTACGACACGCAATGTGTCACACCCCCGAACCAGACGGCGGAAACGTCCGGGGGCTGTCGTGACTCAATTGAATACCATAACATTGAATATATATGAAACAAAACAACATTCGTCACCAATCATCAACATAGTACAACCAGTAGTGTTTACATGTCATACATTGTTTAAGACATTACATTTCCAAAAATTAATTTTGTTTGGTTCATTCAAAAATAAACTGCAACCGTCACTGAGTATGATTTCCCTTGATTCACTGGTTCCCTGAGAATACAAGTATTTTGAAAAACGTCAACATATGAAATGTTGGTGAGTTCATAAGTAGTGTTTGAAATCGAATGTTTATATTGCTTGAAAAACCACCAGAAAATCCGATATTTTCTGAAAAGAAAAGCTTTCGAAAACGTTTGTGAAGATCCATAGGTATGCTTGTTTGTTTCTATACTTAAAAAAAAATGTTCCTTTAAGATGTATGCGTTTCAAATCTGTATGTGATAAAAAAAAAAACCTAGGGAAACCCGATGTTCCCCTAGCTCTTTTGGAATCCATTAAGTTGCGTTGAAAACATTATGAAAATAGCAGTATCGGTCCCAAGCGACGTTGGAAGGTTCTCGAGCATTGATTATTTACTACAAACCCGCATTACACAAACGCCCAGTTTATAGTTATACTAACGAACCCGAAGGCGTCGTCCGTACTAATCACGTTATCCAATCGCCCGGACTAAGTGTAGTCCCACATCCGAAGAGAAAGAGGTCACGAAGACCCCGGTAACTCCATTAACCGGTTGGGGAAAATATGCGTGCGAGGGGTCCCCGACCCGCCTCGTAAAATGTGTAGACTTTTCTAGCAATACCATGGACCCTTGGGGACCAGTGGTACAAGCCATTGAAAGTCACCCTACGTTGTGCCAAGTCGGTGAAACTCAACACTTCGTAGAAAAAAAAATGTCTTCGGGCCTTAAGATCAGGTCATTGGGCTAGCTAGGCCCAACAAACAAGATTTTACACTTTTGGGGCCCGAAGATGGTGCGTAGACGTCTGTGCACACTCGTATGTATATGTATTACCAGTCGTTATTTGTACGTATCGAAGAGTTAGTAGTTGTAGATTTTCATTGGCTCGAGACCGAGCCAATTCGTTTAACAACGACTTTTGGTATTGTAATGAGTTGTATCTCGTTGATAGTTGAGGTGTCATTATTTGATCAAGTTGTACATATTGAATCAGCCTTGGAATATTTCTGTTTTCAGCCCCTCATTATTTGTAAAATTTACATTTTCAACCCTTTTATTTCAATATTTCCCGGTTTGGTCCTTAAACTATTTTTCTTGACATTTTAACACCAAAAATTATTGAAATTAATATTTTCCAGCATATTTTCCATAGAAAACAGTTTAGGTCCCTGAAAATGCAGTTTTTCTCGGTTTTAGCCCTTCTTTTCGCAATTTTGACAATTTTGGCCCAAAATGGAAAATTTTTGCAACTTTGGTCCTTTTTAAATTTAAAAAGCATTTTAAACCTTTGAAAAGGGTTTGGGACACTTATAGTCCACTGTTTTACAGAATTTCACAGTTTTGGCCCTTCAAAACAGAAAAATTCGCATAATGGGCCTCCTTGGGCCGAAATTTTCATTTTTAGCCCATTAAGCTTGAAATTTATGTTTTTAATCCTCTAATTGAATAGAATTCCAGAAATAGTTTTATGGAAACTGTTTTGGCACATTTCAACCATCAGAATCTGTAAAATGTCAATTTGGGCCCTTAATTTTGTATTTTTCACATTTTTGGCCCAAAATGTGTGTTTTAGCTTAAAGAAAATTGTTGTTAACCACTTAGCTATTTTTTTTTGTATCACTTATTATGTAGGAACACATTTGAAGCTAAAATCATAAAACATAAGTTACATCTCGGTTTTGAGGGGTTTAATAGCTAGATCCAACATTAAAACACATATAAGCATACATATAAGCATGGAAATCATACAAGGCATACAAACACATATAGATCTACACTTTCACTTGTATTCCCCCCCCCCCACAAAAACTCATAAAAACAGAAAATAGGGGTATGAATCTCACCTTGGGGTGTTGGTTCGGTTTTTGCAAGGAAAATGGAAGGAAAAATGAAGTGTTTTTGGCCTTGGCTCCCTTTGGTGAAGATCTTGAGTTTTGAGATGATTCTAGGGTGTAAGATCACGATTTTTGTATAGATTAGGAAAGGATTTTAATAACAAAAGAATTTAAACCATAGATCCATGCATAATCTTACCTTAGATGATGATTTACTTGCAAAATCCTCTTGGAAAGTCCCTAAATTTCGAGATTTTTTTGGAGAGGGGAGGAAGGAGAGTTCTTGTGTGTTCTAGAGAGAAAGTTGAGATATTTTTGGTGTGTGTGGTGTTGCTCTCGGCCAAACAAGAAGAGAAGAGAGAAAAGAAGTGACTCTTGAAGTGATACATGCATGGAGGTATGTGATATGTGCCTAGAAATCCATTAGATAATAGTGAGGTGGCAACCAAAGTCAACCTCCCTTGGATTTGGGCCTTGGGCCGAGAATATGAAGGGGAAAGAGGAAAAATTTGGGCTTTTGCCCCTAAGCCCAACATTAGAGGTAGTTTAGGGTATTTATTGGACTTATAAAATAAAATTGTGATTTTTTTTTTATGCTTTATTAAGCTAGGTTAGGTTAAATTATGGATCAAACTTGTGTTTTATTTCCTTCTAGGTTCTACCTAGCCCAAAATATTGGGATAAAAGAATGTGGGTCCAATTAGAGCCCAATTAGGGTCCTAAGCCCATGATAGTCTAATTGGAAGCTTATTGGTTCATTTGGATCCAATAAGGAAGTCTTAGTCCAAAATGGACTTAATCAAAGCTTCTAGGGTCTCCAATTGTTTGATGACTATTTATAGTACTTGTATCTTGTATTTGATTAAAGTTTTTGATTCATATTAACTTGAATGTATAGATTACATAGCTTAAAATTCACAGTTGTGACACAATGCGTATCAAGGAAGGCCCTGTCATAAAGGAAGACAACATGCATTCGCGTGTCGTAACCTTACGACACGCGTGTTAATGACACGCAATGCGTATCAAGAAAGCCCCTGTCAAGGAAGGCCATGTCATAAATGAAGATGACACACATTTTTGCGTATCAAAATTTTATATGTTTTGAAAAAAATATTATTTATAGATTTATTAATTTTCAAATTAAATTTTCATTTAATGTCTCTTAATAAATAAAATATCATATACAAAAATACAATCCATTGCACAAAATATAATGTCATTGCACAAAATACAATCCATTGCATAAAATATAATGTCATACAAATAATAGTATTACAAATTACAACATTACCCCTTTCAAAAGCGAATGTGCTTCACTTGACAAGAATCTTGGAAGCTTTATCTTGTCCTTCACTATTTTCTCTTGAATCTTCTGTCTGTTTCCACCTCTAAACGAAGGCTGCAAAGATACAATGTCGAACGAAATTACATTATTACCCTCACACTAAAAGTAATGGGAATTTAATAGTGATTTATTAAAAGTAATTAAGGGTGACAGCACACCAACCTTTCCAGAAAGCATTTCATACATTAAAATTCCAACACTCCACCAATCAGCGGCCTTATCATGGCCCCTCCCTTGTACAATTTCAGGTGTCATATATTCTAATGTCCCACACATGGAATTAAACTTGTGCTTTCATCAAATTGCTTTGCTACCCCAAAGTCAGTCAACATAACCTGAATAATAATAATTCAGTAAAGTTAAACCAAAACATTTTACCACAATAATAAACATCATCGTTTTAGTGACAACTGCCAACCTGGATGGTTAATACAAGTGCAGGGTCAACAACCATTGCTTCATGGTCAATGTTGTTGAATGTCTCACTCGATGCCTCCCATGTTGAGGAGTTTGCTTTCACTTGACTGCTAGGAACAGCAGGGGGAAGAACACGAATAATCTTCAACATAATACAATCCTTGGTTGTATCATGCTAAACAGTAGCAGAACAATAACTTGTAGAAGACAATGTAAAAGAAGAAATTGCAGAAAAAACATTGATCTGATAGTGTGTAATTAGATTAAAGATTATGAGAAGATAATAAAGTAAACCTTGAGTTGCTGGATTTGGGATCTTAGTTGACTTCTTTCAATGCTGGTCAACGAACATGAAAGCACCGGTTTTTTAACTCCACATGCTCTCCCCAATTCTTCTTTTGAAGGAACAAAAATATTAGAAACATACCTTATATTTAGTAAGGAATGGAATATGGGAAATCATTTCAAAATCTTCAGTGTCTGCAGCCATCACTACAAATTCAGAAAACCCCTATTCAGGTCCCTTGTAACTGTTTAAAAAAAAAAGAAAAAAAAATAGAAGTTAGAACCAACATTAAGAACAAAATATCAAAAATAAATATCAAAACAACTCAGTATAATATTCACAAAGTTGATAAACTTTGGTTAAGAAAAAGAACAAGAAACATAGCCAATTTAGTTAGGCATTGAAACAAACCTGAATAATATCAAGCATTATGCAACTCTGGGAAAAGATAAGAACTTTATGGCCTTCCGGAATAAGATTACCCTGTAATTGAATAAAAAAATCACATTGTAAATTCGTACCTGATGTTATGAAACACACATTCAACTGATTAAGATTTTCACTGCTATTATGAAAAATCTACATTTGTACCTGATGTTATGAAAAATCACATTGTACATTTGGATGACCTAGAAGCAAAAGTTTTCATGTTATGCAGAACCATGAACTATATAACAGAGTATGGCATGACCAAGAGAAACTTTATGCTGCAAATCCTTCAAGGATGGTTGGCAACAATCATCTTTCATCTCATTATCAGACCGACTTCCAGCAGCAGCAGCTAGTAAGGAGCTCATTGATTTCTTCTAATAATGGGCATTGGAGTGAAGGTGAGAATGGAAATAATGATATGAGACTACTGTGACCAAGGGTATGATTGTCATTTTCTAACACAACATACCATTTTCTGTTTTCACCTGGAATTAATTTTTACAAAATAAAAAAAAACATATAAGGTTTTCTCAAGTATCAACTATAAAAAATAAAAACCAATTTCCACTAATCTCGATTGATGTTACTGCTATTCAGAAAAATAAAATCAGAAATTAGAAGAGAAAGAATGACGGTAAGCTTTCATTAGAAATTGAACAATTGTATTCAAACATTTCAACAAACATCTAACAAGCATGTTAAAGAATCATGTTTTGATAGTCAAATTGATTCACAACTCCATTGTTAATAGATTTAGTTTTCATATGGAAAACAGATCAACAATTGATAATAGAACAACAATGAAGAACCATAAGGTCCCAATTCAACAATCGATATTATCAAATAAGGGTTTTAATTGAGATGTCTGCTTCTAAAGATTGGTTAAAAGAAGTTCAAGTGTATTCTTCTGATTTAACTACAGGTGAAAGGATTATTTCTAAATGTAAAATTGAATATGCTTGGAATCCTTCTAAGTGTTCTCACTGTAAGTTTATGGTCATAAGGATATAAATTGTGGAATTTTAATTGCTAAACAAATGAAAGAAGAAGAGGAGAGAAGTAAAATAGAGAAAGGAAAAGAAGGAGCTACTGTGGATCTTATGCAAGTGCTTCTTGCCAGCACTAAAGAAGTTAAGGAACAAAATGATGGGTTTGTTGATGTGGTGAAGAAAACCAAAGGAAATAATGGAATTTTTTTTTCAAAAGAAGCTATAGGGGGAAAAACAGTTTTCGAGTCAGGGGCATCAAGGGAATTTCTCGAAAAATGAAGGTTTAGGGGTTTTTTCTAGAAACCGCAAGCAGGGGCAAAAAGGGAATTATCCGAAAATTGGAAATTTTGGGGCTTCTGCTGGAATTCGCTATTAGGGGTATAATGGGAATAATCAGGAAAATTTGGAATTTAGTTTTGATAGAGGTGGGAAGACAGGAGGTAAAAATGGGCAGGGGTATTATGGGAATATTCAGCCAATGAAATGAAAGTCTAATGATTCAAAGATTGAACAGGGGCAAAGTTGGAAAAGTAACAAGGTTATGGGAAAGAACAAGGATGGGGGTGATGTTTCGGAAGTCAAAGGGTTTGTGGGGAATAATTCTATGAGTCGGCCTACCACGAAGCTAAAAAATCAGAAGCAGGGGTGAATTTTAATGGTAGCAGGCAGGGCTATATTCCGAAATCTAGGGCAGCTTTTAAAATTTCTTCTAATTTTGATTTGGTTAATCATTCTATGAAGGGTCATGATGCTGAGAATTTTTTTTTCTACCAATAAATTTGAAACTTTAAAGTATTTGGAAGATGAGAATAAATTTGTTTTCTCAAAAGGAGGTGTTGATGAGGATGATCTTGCTTATTTGGATTCTGTGAATCAGATGGATGTTATTGGTAGTGTCCCTGTGTTTGACACTAAAATGGAAGTTGGTTCTAATGATATTTAATCTTGGAGTTTGGTACTTTAGGGGGTTTGTTCTTTCTCCTATGATTAAAGGTCTAAAAATCGGTTTTAAGATGTATATGCTGTGTGTTTTAGCCATTCATATTTCATTGGCTTGGTGGAAGATAAAGAGGTTATTAAAGAGATAAGCTTTTGATACTTCTTTGAGATGGGATTTTTTTTGAGATTGTCCTCTTTGATCTCTTCTTTTTGAGCTATGTTTGGTTTCATGCTGCTCAGTGGAATTGGATTTGGAAGTGGATAGGTTGGCATCCCTTAGATAGATTGTTGTTTTTTTTTTTTAATTTGTTTCTTTGTTTAGCTTAGCTTTGTTAGTTTGTTTCTCGTAGTTAGCTGTTTTTGGGCGGTTGCCCTCTTCTTATTGTAATTTTTTCCTTTTTTTTAATAAAATTTGCCAAGGGGTTCTTTTCCCCTTTTATCCAAAAAAAAATACACTCACAATCAAGTACAACATCAAGAAAAATCTTACCATACTAGTTACCAATTTGAATATAAAACTGATCTGGAACATCGAATTGGAAGGATTGGGACAAAATTAGCGATCAATACGAACTGAAAAACAAATTTAGCGAATCAATTTGTTCTTCTATTTCTGTCGAGTCGATGCTTAGGGCAAAACCAGAATAATCGAATTCTACAAACATGAATATTACCAGAATAGGCTCGATTTCAAAATCGATATTATGGCTTGCTTTTAAAATCGATTTCATTAATTTTATATAAGAAGGGTACAGATGACCTAATTTTATATAAGAACTCTAGAACTGATACGTACCTTTCTCTTTGATAATTTCTTTTAAGATGACTATTGTTTAGGGCTATCAACAACACCGTCATCTCCGCTACCATAGTGTAATAAACAAAGCACCATTGAAGGCCCTTCATCATCTTCCGCTGCCATTACTTCCTTGAGTGAAAATTTCGAACTCGATGGGAGAGGAAATGAGTCGACAATAAGAAATCTGAAATCATAAAATCAGATGGGAAGAAATCTGTGAAAAGAGTTGAAGTCGTTTGAGATACCGATGTAAATCCTTAGAAATCTCAATCGAGAAGAGAATGGAGAGCCGCTTCTTTTTTTGGCGTTGAATCGTTTCACCACCGGTTGATCACCACGGAAACAGGAGAACTGGAAGCTTAAAATAAAATAAAACCCTACACATATTTGTACTCTTCAATCGTCGGATCTAGGGCAGAAGTAGATGGACGATGGGAAGTAGAGCAGATGTGAAAATAACCCCCAATCGCTAGTAGGCTTTGGAATCGTTAGCTTGTGAAAATTTTGTGAGGCAGTGGATGTGGGTGAGAGGTGGAGACGATGTAGGGTAGATATGAGAGTCATATGGAAATGAATGTAGGAGAAGAAGGCGGGTGTTTAAAAAATTTGGGGATTTCATTTTCCCTCTTAGAGACGCGCGTTTCTTAAAAAAAATATAAAACGACATTCACAGAGGACGCACGAGTGCTCTCTGTGTTTTTAATTTTTTTACATGAGACACTATTTAAGGGCACGCAATAATGCGTGACCTAAATCCTTAAATTTTTTGAATAGACGACACTCTTTTAATGTCACTCTCCTTTGCGTAACATAAATCACCGAGTGTCGTGGTTTGCACGTCGTAAAAGGGTCTTTTTCTTGTAGTGTCACCAAATTAATTTTTGATCAATACTAATTAAATAATATGATTTCTCAATTAGTATATTATTCCTATAATTTATTAATAAATCACAATTAACCTCTTTCTTTATTATTCATCCAGTCAAGTTATTATGGTGAAGGCAACCCATAAGGATCATGCTACTATCAGGTCAAGTACATACCAATTATAGTTATGGACTTAGACACCTAATCCAACAATGGTAACCCAAACATAGGGAGAAACTCCAAATTCTAAAGCAACTCCAGTCGGAAACACTGAAACCCCACTAGTTATTAATGCCTCAAACTCACCATTTCAAATGGATCATACTCTAATGCAAACCTTGCTTGCGCAAGGGATTGATACAACATTATTCGCATATGAGGCTGCTCGAAATGACAATATCGGGAACAGTAGAAATGGTGGCGGCACTCAACTCACAAACCAAAACAATTCAAGGCTTTGTTCATACAAGGATTTCATGGGCTACAAACCTCAATCCTTCTACGACACGGAAGGAGTCGTTGGTCTATCCACTGGATAGAAAAGATGGAGGCATTATTTCACATAAGTGCTTGCACTGAGGACTGCTGAGTGAAATATGATACATGTATACTGATGGATTCCGCCTTGAATTGGTGGAATAACCATTCTAAGTCCATGAGAATCGATGAAGCCGATTCCATGGGATGGGAACCTCTGAAGTAGATGATGATCAAGGAGTATTGTCCCCGCCAGGAAGTCCAGGATCTAAATCAGGAGCTTTGGAATCTCACCATGAAAGGATTGGAGGTGGCTGACTACACCTTCCGATTTAATGATCTTGCAAACCTTTGCCTGGTAATGGTGACCTCGAAAGACAAAAAGATGGAAATGTACATCTGGGGACTAGCTTTATTAGTCCAAGGTCTAGTTACTGCATCCAGACCCTCCACGTTCTATAGTGCTAAACAACTAGCATATCGGTTGACTGAGCAGTATATCCGTCAGGGTACCATAACCTCACTAAAAGAGAAGAACCAAGCTGGGAGTATAAAAAAGAAGTTCCATAGGAAGTCAAAGAAGAACTTTAAGCACCGTAAACCTAACCCAGAACTTGTGGCTGTGTATGTCGCAATCACAAACACACCCACCCCATCCACACCCTATTCTGGAACTCTACCCCACAGTACCAAGTGCAACTTCCACCATGTTGGAAATTGCTTGATCTGCAACATCTGCAATTTGAGGGGTCATACATCTAAGCTCTGCAAAAAGGCCCCAAACAGCACAACCGCAATCCCTGCTACAGGAGGAAGTCAAAATTGCTTCAAATGCAATTACGCAGGGCATTTCAAGAAAGATTACCCAAGACTAAAGAATCAGGGTGTTAAGGGAAGGGTATTCGTGATAGGTGTGGGAAATGATCGCTAGGAACCAACTATGGTTACTAGTACATTTCCTATCAACAATATTTATGCTTCTGTGTTATTTGACACTGGTGCCGATAGAAGCTTTATTTTCGATAAGTTTAAAAGAACGATAAATCGTAAATCATGTGAACTTAATGAATCTTACACGGTATAAGTAGCAAATGGTCAATTAGAAAGAACCTTAGAAATATTCACCAATTGTCTTATCACCCTAAATAACCACATCTTCCATGTTAACTTAATGCATATGACGATTGGAAGTTTCGATGTGATCATCGAAATGGATTAGTTATTAATTTACTAAGTTGAGATTCTATGTTACAAGAAAGTCGTATGACTACCTTTACCCAACCATGAAGCCCTTGTGATTTACGGAGATAAACCAGGGAAGAACTTAAGAATCATCACTTGCATGAAGGAAATGGAGTATTTGCAAAGGAGATGTTTCGCTTTCTTGGCCCATATGGGTGATATGCAAGGTAACAGTAAGGAAATCAAATACATTTTGCAAGTGTGAGACTACCTAGACGTATTTCTAGAGTCATACAGGTTGAATTTCGAATTGACCTAATCCCGGGTGCAACACTAGTGGCAAGATCTCCTTATCACCTGGCTCCATCAGAAATGCAAGAACTCTCTAGTCAACTTCAAGAACTTCTTGGAAAAGGCTTTATCCAAATAAGCTTCTATCCATGGGGAGCTCCAATATTGTTTGTTAAAAAGAAGACGGATTATTCAGGATGTGCATCGACTATCGAGATATGAATAAACCTACCATCAAAATCCGATATCTACTCCTGACGATTGATGACATATTCGACCAGCTGCAAGGATCCTGCTACTACTCGAAGATCAATCTAAGATCTGGCTATCATCAACTCAAAAATCAATCTAATATCCAGCTACCATCAACTCAAAGTTCAAGGAGCAGATATTCCAAATATGGCATTCAGGACTTGGTATGGTCACTACGAATTTCTGGTTATGCCATTTGGACTGACCAATACACCAACCATTTTCATGGACCTTATGAATCAGGTGTGTAAACCTTACTTGGATAAATTTGTGATCGTTTTCATTGACGACATATTGATATATTCACGAACGAAGGAAGAACATGGCCAACACTTGTGTTTAATTATGGAACTATTAAGAAAAGAGAAACTTTATGAAAAGTTTTCTAAACGTGAGCTCTGCATTAACGAAATACATTTCCTCGGCTACATGGTCAACAATAACGGGATTCATGTCGATCCCACAATGATCGAAGCAGTTAAGAATTGAAAAGCACCAACCAGCCAACTGAAATACCCCAATTCCTAGGGCTTGCGGGATATTATTGGGGATTCATCGAGAAATTCTCCAAAATAGCCAAGCCTCTCACCGAAATATCACAAAAAGACAAAAAGTTAGATTCGGGAGACAACCAAGAGTCCCCCTTCCAGAAATTGAAGAAATTTTTGTGCACTGCACCAATTTTTACACTTTTAGAGGGAACATAATACTTTTTAGTATTATGTGATGCCTTGCACTGAGGGTTAGGATGCGTACTGATGCAAAGGAATAAAGTCATTGCATACATGTACCGACACCGTAAGCCAAACGAGAAAAACTACACTACCCATGACTTAGAGTTGGGAGTTGTAGTGTTTTCCTTAAACAAAGTGTGTCGTGTTCACCGATCACAAAAGCCTTCAACACATATTTGATCAGATGAAGCTCAACATGAGACAACAAAGGTGGGTCAAATTTCTGAAAGATTACGAATGTGAAATTTGTTATCATACTGGTAAAGCAAATGTCATGGCAGACGCTTTAAGCAGGAAAGAGCGAGCGAACCCACTTTGTGTAAAAGCTCTAACCCTAACCATCTACTCCAATCTCACCACCCAAATTTGAGATGCTCAGCTAGAAGCACTCAAACCCAAAAATATCATAGAAGAAACATGCGAGGTATAGACAAACAGTTTAACCTCAAGGGAGACAGAACACGATATTTCATGAACCAAATTTAGACCCCAAAATTTGGTGAATTTAGGAGTTTAGTTTTAAACGAAGCTCATAAGTTGAGATATTCAATACATCCCATATCATATAAGATGTATCTCGACCTTAAGAAGCTTTATTGGTGGCCCAACATGAAGGAAGAGATTGCCACCTATGTCGGTAAATGCTTGACTTGATCCAACATCAAAGTAGAGTACGAGAAGCCATGTGGTCTAGTACAACAACCATCAATCCCATAATAGAAGTAGGAATAAATAATAAAAAAGTTGCCAAAAACATCAAGCGATTATGACATCCTTTGGGTAGTGGTTGACCATTTGACCAAGTCTGCCCATTTATAGCCATCAAAGTAACTGACAAGATGGAGAACTCACTATGATGTATCTCAAGGACATATTCATACTGCATGGTGTACTAATATCTATCGTCCCGGATCGATATAGCAGACTCACTTCCTGATTTTGGCAATCGCTACAAAGGTCCCCAAGAACCAAGCTCGATATGAGTACAACATACCATCCTCAAACGGATGGCCAGAGCGAAAGAACAATACAAACTATGTACGAAATGCTCTATGCTTGTGTGATGGACTTCGGTAATGTATAGTACACTAATTTTCCACTAGTTGATTTTTCATATAATAATAGCTATCACACTAGCATAAATGCCGCTCTATTCGAGGCCTTGTATAGACGCAATTGTCGTTCTTTGATATGATGGGCAAAAGTTAGAGATACTCAATTTGCTAAAAAGCATGTTGGAGATACCCTATTTACTGGAACTGAAATCATTCGTGAGACAACATAGAAGATCCTTTAGATAAAGGAACGATTAAAGGTCGCACGAAGTCGGCGTAAAAGCTATGCTGACATAAGATGAAAACCATTAGAATTAAAAGTAGGAGACTGTGTCGTGCTAAAGGTTGCACCATGGAAGGGCGTCATCAGTTTCGGAAAACGAGGTAAACCAAATCCCCGTTACATTGGACCTTTCAAAATCCTGGAAAGGGTTGCTCTCGTGGCTTACAAGCTGAAATTACCTAAAGAACTTAGCAAAGTTCACAATACCTTCCATGTGTGTAATTTCAAAAAGTGTCTCTCTGATGAGAACCTCGTCATTCCACTCGATGAGATCCAGGTCAACACTAAACTTCACTTCGTGGAGGAACCGGTGGAGATCATGGATCGAGAAATCAAAAGCCTCAAAGAAAGTCGCATACCTATAGTAAAAGTCCGACGGAAATCTCCTAGAGGCCCGGAGTTTACTTGGGAACATGAGGACCAGATGAAGCAAAAGTACCAACATATGTTCAACGGTGATCCCTCCATGTAACACCCATAAAATTTTCTCCAAATTTAAACTTTTAATACTAACAAAAGAGTCAAATAGTATTTGTTTTTACAAAACATTTCCAATTCATTTATCATCAGAGTGTCCCATGCGGAGCGGTACGGTCACGCCTTCGCCTTCCCTCGCTCTCCTGAAGTACCTGAAACAATAAACTGAAAACTGTAAGCCCGAGGGCATAGTGAGCTACCCCCAAAATACCAATACCACATTGGCAGAAACCATAGCCATACGATCAATTAAACAACATACATACTGAGCCATCGGCCGGACTGGTCCGACCTACTGGGCCTATAGTCTATCTGAATCTATCCAGAGCCTTCGGCATGACTGGTCCGCCACGTGGGCCTACAGTCTCCCCGGACCGCTCAAAGGGTGTGTTGGCTTTCAGCACAAAGCATGACCGGTTCAACCCAGCCAACAAGCAACTAACCATGTACGCATACTATCATATACTGGCATGTACACATAGCAAACATATCTATCTAATTGACCATCAATCATAGAGTTTCACTCATAGCTAGAGTATCGACCTAACAGGTCACTAACATACCAATCCTCATGGGTCATAAAAGCATAACATACTATCTATCCTGATTCCGATCCAATAGATCAGAATCTTATGCAGCATACCATAACTACCGATCTCTAGTATAACAACCATCCTAAACAGGATAAATTCGAGCAAAGCAATAACATAACACCCATCCTAAACCAGGATGAAATCTAACATGGCAATAACAAAGCAACCATCCTAACCCAGGATGTAAATCATAAGGGTCGGCCTTGGTTTCGTAGACCCTATCGATATAGTGAGGATAACTCACCTCGCAGATGTCGATAGAAATGCAAACTCCAACTATCGGATCACTTGACACCGGCTCCACCACCTATAACCATAGCACAATATACTCATAAGTTCTTACTCTTATGAGACACCCCATAATCACTTGGTAATTCCTAATCGAGGTCAGAGTCCTCAACTCGCCGAGTGCACTCGACCACTCGCCGAGTCCATGGAGCACATTCCACTCACCGAGTCATCGGAGTGACTCGTCGAGCTCCTTCGAATCCTGATAAATCCTTAAGGGCCACCCGTCGACTTTCCTCCTTGCAACTCGACGGGTACACACACATGCCTAATCAAAGGAAAAACCATCCGACTCGCCGAGTTGTTCTTCAACTCGTCGAGTTATATGGTGATCATCATCGGACTCGCCGAGTTGTTCATCCAACTCGCCGAGTTCAATGACCATCTTCATGTGACTCGCCGATTCATCCTTGCGACTTGTCGAGTCCATCCAGTCCTCTCTCCATACAGACTTGTTTTGAGCCATGCAACGGCTCCAAATCACAGATCCAAGCTTCTAGGGCATACTTACCATGTAAAGTTGCAAAATTCACGTACATGCATGGTTATAAAGGCTCCAAATGTCTATTTTAAGTTCTTAATGGAGTTTCTAGTCCAAGAGGGACTTCATCTACAACCAATACAACAACTTTATGACTCTAGCACCCAAGGAGGGTCCAGATCTGAAGTTACAACTTCAGATCTAGCCTATAGCTCAACACCCTAACTTGAATATCCATAAAAAGCCCTAGAACTCAACAAGAGGAAAGAAAAGGAAGTAAGAATGGCACTTTGATACCTTCAAAAGATGCTAGCTGAGGCAAAACCCGTTTCCCCTCCTTTCTTGCTTCAATTTCCTTTGTACTCTTAACGCCTTCCTCCAAAATCCTCTCTTCCAAGCTTCAAAACCACTCCAAGGCACACACACACGAATTAGGGTTTATAAGGGCTCTCAAAGACTATAAGGAAGCCCAAAGGAGGCTGAGGCTCCTTTAAATAGGGGTGCGAACCCCGTGATTTAAGGTTTCATCTGCCAGCTCCTACTCGTCGAGTCCAAATAGTGGACTTGCCGAGTAGGTCACTAAACACGCGTTCTTACCCCGCTGCTACTCGACGAGTAGGTCGACCAACTCGTCGAGTAGAGCTTTTATCCAGAAATTCTTAATAAATACTTGAGAATCGGGGCGTCACAATTATCCCCCACTTGAACTAGACTTCGTCCTCGAAGTCCGCTGAAGGAAACAATGTCGGGTAATGCTCGCGCATTTCCGCTTCCAGCTCCCACGTCCACTCGGATCCCCTCCGATGCTCCCACTGCACCTTTACTAAAGGTATTTCCTTGTTCCGCAGAATCTTCTTCTTCTTTTCCAAGATAGCTACAGGCCTCTCCACATAGTTCAGGTGCTCATCGACCTGAATGTCTGTAACACCCGGATTCCTAGGTATATTAATTATTCCTTTTATTTTTGGAGATTGATAGGGGACTCGGCGAGTTGGTGTTTAGACTCTCCGAGTATGGTCGCGGATTAGTATCCGGGTTCACAGCCGGACTGGACGAGTTCGTGAGTGGACTCGGCGAGTCCATGCTATTTAATGAAACCCTAATTTCCTGGGGTTGGGACCTATTTAAAGGCCCCTAGGGCCATCATTTGCGGCTACCAAACCCCAGAGAGAAACCCTAAGAGATCTAGAGTGTTTGTGAGGAATGAGAGGCCATTCTTGATCTTTTGTTGGTGTATTTGCAAGAAAGAGGTGACCAAGGCAAGAGGAGGCTGAAGGAGGTGCGATTTTGGTGACTTCAGAGTTCATAGAGTTCATATTGAGGTATATATTCGGACCTTCTTCAGTTTTGGTGTTGATTCTTAGAGTTAGGGTTTTCTAACCCCTTTAGAGGATGGATAAGTGGAGCAGTTGGTCCCTTCTTGAGTCTATGCTTTGGATCTGGACCCAAAGAGGTCCAGAGACCTTAACCATTGGAGCTTTATGAGTTATTTTGGGAGCCATGAGCTTAAGAGGTCATTTTTGGGGCTAAATCACTAAGTTAGACCATTTAGATGTTATATGAGTGTCAAGGTCTGAACTTTACGTGATAATCATGCTTGGGAAGGTCAGATCTATGGATTAAGGGAACATATCTGACCTCAGGAGGTCTATGGAGTTTGTGCATGGCATGAACTCGCCGAGTCCGAAGATCAGACTCAGCGAGTAGGGTGAGGGTTTCCCGTAAATCACTCAGTGAGTAGACTTGCCGAGTTAGGGAAATAACTCGGTGAGTCAGGGAGAGTTAGGGGACTGAAGTTCAAGGCGGAACTCGTCGAGTTGTTGACTTTTAGGGTTTGGTCAACAATGTGGCCTTTGAGCTGATAGAGGGGTAAAATGGTCTTTCACCTAGAGAGGGTCGAGTCTAGTCTCGAGAGTTATATTTACGAGAATATCTACTTTGTGTGATTAGGTGGAGGATAGATCATATTTCTACCGAGTCATAGATATACCAAGACATCTGAGGTGAGTCTTCTCACTATACTTTACCTAGTGTAGTAACAGAGTTATGTGACAGAGTATTCTAGATTTATATGCCAGTGTATTTGTATGATATTACGTGTTGTGATTTATTGTGATATGTGATATGCATGATTCAGAGTTTACAGAGTTAGGACCAGTGGGTCCACAGAGTTGTGGGACCAAGAGGGTCCCACAGAGATATTCGACCAGAAGGTCAACAGAGTTACAGCCTTGAGTCGCTGATATGTGCTTATGTGGTATTTTGGGGAACTCACTAAGCATTTATGCTTACAGGGTTATGTGTGGTGTTTCACGTACCATTGATGATCGCAGGAAGGCGCCGACATGACTCGCACACAGACACACACACACACACTGGAGTTCATATGTTTTGATCTTGAGGGTTTTGTATTGAGATAGTGATGATACAATATTTTAAAATGTGGATGTAAATGAAAATACATGGTTTTTTAAAATGCGAAAAATTGTTTGAATTTTTACGGTGTTACAAGTTGGTATTAGAGCCTTGGTTTGAGGGATTCGGATGCATCTTCGGGCGTATCTGAACTCAAACTGAGGATTTGAGAAGAATTTTGGTAATAAAGTAATTTTTTTTTGAAAAGAGTAAAAAGAGTTTTGAGATAAACAAAGCAGAGCCGTGTGTACGACCAGCCAGCGCCCGAACGGTGATTTCCCAAAATACCCTTTCAATAAGTGCTATCAGATATGTTATGTTATGCTATATGACGAATTATGATATGCATGCTAGAGTAGACTAGGTATTCTTATTAGGACTAGAGTGGCCTGATATATGATGCCTTATTCTAGGGGTTTTGCTGCTAGAAATGTTCGAGAGTGTTTAGATAGCAGCGAGGTGTTTATGAGATATCTACTTGTGAGTAGCACATGATTAAGAGAGTAGAGTGCTTAGAAATGTGGGACTATGGGAGGAGGACTTGGGATGAATGCTGAGTCGGTGTGGTCGGTAGTATTGGGCCCGTACTACCGAAGGCACCGAGCCAGTGCGCAACCCAAGTAAGAATCCTTAGAGTACCAGGAACCAAGTAGGATTGGGGGTATCGATTGTGTGCACGCTCGAGCGAGTCTTGATATTTTGTGTTGTATTTTAGAGAGGTATCATGGTGGGAACGCGTTACAGACCAGGGACTTGTGGAGGGGGTGTGAGCGACGAGGAGCTTCGCCAAATGATTCATGATGAGGTGGCTGCTGCCATACGTGCTGAGATTCTAGAGATGTTCAGGTCTATCAAGACCACCTTGATAGAGACATTTAACGAGAGATACGCTGCACTTTCTGATGCTGCTGTTGCTGCGGCCACTGCAGCTGTAGCTGCGACTAGACCGTAGGGTGGTGATGCGTTGCTGTTCCGGGAGTTCAGCAACAAAAAACCACTGGAGTTTGATGGGACCCAGGACCCGATTGCAACGATGAGGTGGATTTCAAACATTGAGGGGTGTTTCTTTACTTGCTCATATCCTGAGCATTTGAGAGTCCGATTCGCGCTGAACCAACTTCGCTTGGGAGCGAAGGACTGGTGGAAGTTTGTGACGGCGCATTATACGCCTGCTTAGCTTGCTGCAGTGACTTGGGAGAGGTTCACTGCTATGTTTCGAGATGAGTACATTCCCCAGGTGGAGAGGGAGCGTTTGGACCAGGAGTTTTTGACCCTCAAGCAGGGTACTGAGTCTGTCACAGTGATTACGAGGATGTTTCATGAGCGGGCGATGTTCTGCCCAGAGCACGTGTCCTCCAAGCAGGCACGTATGAGCTGATATCTGAGCATTTTGAGGAGGAATATACGGGAGTTTGTGGCGAAATCGACTTACCGGACATTTGCTGAGCTTCAGGAAAATGCCCGAAAGAGGGAGATAGAGCTGGAGACTCAGGCTAGGGAGGAGGCTGAGTCTCAGGGGAGGGATCGGCGACCGGCGCAGTCTCAGCCGGCAGCCAAGCGGGCCAAGCCCGCTGATTCGAGCTCTGGGGGTCAGAAGGGTCGCACTTGTGGTAAGTGCGGCAAGAGCTACCATGGGGTGTGCAGAGCGGGATCTTGCTACAAATGTGGTAAGGAGGGGCATATGGCCAAGGATTGCACCAAGGGGTTTGCAGTGTGTTTCCACTGCAACCAGACCAGACACCACAAGGCAGAGTGTCCGCAGTTGCGAGGGACAGCTCAGGGAGCACCTCATGGATCTGCCCCTACTGCTATTAGAGCTGCTGAGAGCCGGTCAGTGAAGGCCGAGGTACCGAAGACACGAGGGAGATCCTTTCAGCTGACTGCGGAGGAGGTCCGCGCTGCGCCCGACATTGTGGCTGGTATGTATCCTTTCTTGTATTTATTTTGATGT
Organism: Lactuca serriola; assembly: GCF_051521515.1. Lineage (NCBI taxonomy): Eukaryota > Viridiplantae > Streptophyta > Magnoliopsida > Asterales > Asteraceae > Lactuca > Lactuca serriola. The sequence continues at coordinate 34,577,886 of NC_136413.1, forward strand.
TGGGATATAGTGTTTATTTTATGTTATGCATAGGTACTTTTCTTGTGAATTATATACCTGCCTTGGTGTTATTTGACTAGGGTGCGAGTCGCTCTTTTGTATCTTTGGCTTTTAGTCAGCACATCAGTATTAGTCGAGAGGCGTTGAGTCGACCTCTGAGGGTTTCCATAGCTGACGAGAGGATGGTGTATGCTGCCGAAGTAATCTGAGGATGTGTACTCGAGATTTTCGGCGACGAGTTTCCAATTGATTTGGTTCCTATTGCGATGGGGGATGTGTGTGTCATCGTGGGCATGGACTGGTTGAGCAGAGTGGGAGCGGTTATCGACTGCAAGAGATAGCTGGTGACCATACGAGACCCTATTGGGGGAGTTCTTACGGTGTACGGTGAGGGTACACATGCTGGGGCAGCATTTTGGTCGGCCGCCAGAGCGAGACGGAGTCTACAACAGGGTTGTAGGGGATTCATATGTGAGGGATGCGAGGGTTGATTCAGAGAGACCGAAGTCAGTTGATGAGGTTCCGATAGTACGTGAGTTTCCGGATGTATTTCCAGAGGAGTTGTCGGGTGTGCCTCCGGAGAGGCAGGTAGAGTTCGGTATCGATTTGGTTCTGGGAGCAGCACCTATCGCCAAGGCGCCTTATTGCCTTGCGCCTCCAGAGATGCAAGAGTTATCCTCGCAGCTCCAGGAGCTGCTGGGGAAGAGGTTTATTCGGCCGAGCAATTTGCCATGGGGGGCGCCTATCCTTTTTGTCAAGAAGAAGGATGGTTCACACCGGATGTGCATTGATTACCGGGAGTTGAACAAGCTAACGGTCAAGAACCATTACCCGTTGCCGAGGATCAACGATTTGTTCGATTAGTTGCAGGGAGCATCTTGGTTCTCCAAGATCGATTTGAGGTATGGGTATCATCAGGTGAGGGTGCGAGATGAGGACGTCCAGAAGACAACATTCTGGACTCGTTATGGGCATTATGAGTTCGTGGTGATGCCTTTCGGACTCACCAACGCACCGGCGGTGTTCATGGATCTCATGAACAGAGTGTGCAGACCGATGTTAGATCGCTCGGTGATCGTGTTCATCGACGACATATTGGTGTATTCGAGATCCCTAGAGCAGCATGAGGAGCATTTGAGGGAGATCCTCGGAGTCCTGAGATTGGAGAGGCTTTATGCCAAATTCTCCAAGTGTGATTTTTGGTTGCGAGAGGTCCAGTTCCTAGGGCACCTCGTGAACCAGAAAGGGATATTGGTCGATCCGGCCAAGATTGAGGCAGTGATGAGTTGGGAGGTGCCGAGGTCACCTACCGAGATCAGGAGTTTCCTAGGGTTGGCTGGTTATTATCGGAGATTTATCAGGGATTTCTCCAAGATAGCCGTGCCACTCACCAAGTTTACCCGGAAGGGTGTTGCTTTTTCATGGGGTCCAGAGCAACAGGCCACCTTCGAGACACTTCGCCAGACATTATGCGAAGCTCCGATGTTAGCCCTCCCGGAGGAGATGGAGGATTTGGTAGTGTATTGTGACGCGTCGATATCTGGGCTGGGAGCGGTGCTGATGCAGAGAGAGCATGTCATAGCATATGCATCGAGGCAGCTGAAGCCTCATGAGACGAGGTATCCCACCCACGATTTGGAGTTGGGGGCGGTGGTGTTCGCCCTCAAGACCTGGCGTCACTATCTGTATGGGGTTCGGTGTACCATATACACGAACCACAAGATCCTAAAGTATCTAATGGATCAACCCAACCTGAATATGCGCCAGAAGAGATGGTTGGATGTGATGAAGGATTACGATTGTGAGATCTTGTACCACCCGGGCAAGGCTAATGTTGTAGCTGATGCATTGAGCCATAGGGCAGAGGGCGCCCCGATGCGAGATGTTTGTTTGAGATTGACAGTGATGACTCCAGTGTTGGACAATATTCGTGGGGCTCAGGTTGAGGTCGTGAGGCCAAAAAACCAGAAGAGAGAGTGAGTTCTCGGTCTGGTATCGGAATTCGTTACCGATAGCCGGGGGCTTATGAAATTTCAGGGCTGGATATGGGTGCCGTTTGTGGGCAGGATGCGTACCATTTTGATGGAAGAGGCTCATCGATCGTAATTCTCGATCCTGTTGAAATAGTGTCTAAGGCTGCAACTATATTAGGCAAGTATTTGACCCGGTTGTGCATGGTCCTTTTGGGTTGCCTTCACCATAGCAACTTGATAGGATGATTTATTAAGAGAGAGTAAATATTATTAGTATATTATGAGAATAATATAAAAAATAAGATTAATATAAGTCATAGAATTAATTGGAATTAATTTGGTGACTTAAAGAGATTAATTAAATAAGAGGGTATAAACTGTTAATTGTTTGATAGTTAAACTTTAGACTGTAAATCCATATAGATATGGATTGGACGGATTCTAGAAGCTAAAGGATAGCTCAAATCATCCAAGAGTTATCTAAGGAATGGATTTGGATAGCCTTAAGAGAAGATTATCTAATTAAGGTTTAGGTTGTAACCCTTAAGGAGTCTACAAGTATAAATAGACCCTATGGCAAAGGGAAATTGGAACTTCATCTAAAGTATAGAAACCCTGGCCGATTTCCTCCCCTCTCCTCTCTCCCAAATCATCCTCCTTGCTATTTGGTGTTTGTAAGCCATTAGAGGAGTGACAATTGTGACTCTAGAAGCTCCAAGACAACAAGATCAACAAGGAATTCAAAGGTATGATTCTAGATCTGTTTCAATATTGTTATTACACCTAAATAGTCATTAGAAGTCTTGGATTCAAAGCATGTTTGATTAGAAAGCCTAGATCCAAGCATTAGGGTTTTGCATGCGCACATAGGAAAGTTCTTATGGCTAAAACCCATCAGTGGTATCAGAGCCTAGCTTGGTTTTCATTAAATTGTTGCTTAATTATCTGAAACTAAACTGCAAAATTCTATTTTTGTGTTTCTGAGTCATGGACTCGGCGAGTTCCATAGTGGACTCAGCGAGTTGGCCTGACTCGGCGAGTCACTTGGTGCACTCGGCGAGTCCAAGCATCAGGAATGGCCAGATTCGGGATTTCTTCATGATTATCTTATGGAAACTTACCTTAATCATATTAGATCAACCCTAATCCGATTTTTTGATATATATGACTATTATCTTGATCTAATTAAAGATATTTATCAACTAATAAAATATTTAATTTCCTTATATGATAATTAATTAATTATTTTGATTATTTTGGTAATTATCTTGAAAGAAATCTTGAATAAATCAAATATAGATAATTAGGAAATTAATTGTTAATTAAAATTATTTGTTATTTGATCCTCCATGTTTTAAATGTTTAAAACTTGTCCTCAAGTTTTGAAATTTATATTTGTGATTAAAAGTTTTAATTTGGACAATTTAAATTTCAAACCCTAGATTTTAAAAGGTTTAAAATACAACCCTATACTAATATAATATTACAAGATTAATATATATATATATATATATATATATATATATATATATATATATATATATATATATATATATGTATGTATAACTAAAATGCTAGTCTTACCGTTAGTAGGCCTCATTCACGAAGCCGATCTATAAGGTGGGTATAAGGTTGCGGCCTATAAAATGGCGCTTAATGGGTGTACACTTACAACCACCGCTTGCTTGATCGGTGGAGGGTCGTTAGCCGAACGGGTAGGATAGGGCAACCTCATCCTCTCATTAAAAGTATAATAGGAAATACAAAGTAACTACACATATTTTAAAAATTTCCCAATCTTAGTTACTTTAGGAAAAGTGAATTGATGCAATCCCATGAAATCACACTTTGCACCCTTGCTAAGAAGTTAGTGGAGCGTGTGTGGTTTACCGGCACACTAATTGGTTCTAAGAAAAGGTGGCAAATGGTGATTCATTGTTTATCATAGTTCGATGGAGCGTGTGTGGTTTACCGGCACATCGAATAGGTGATCGTTACAATGAAGGCACCATGTGAATTTGCATTGTAATTCACACCCGCTTTGTGATCCTCGGTATCCCAGTCACAAACTAGAGGGGCATATCGAGATTTAAACATGCCATTGAATAGTTTCAATGAATCTCATCCGATCCTAGGAATTCTCAATACATTTAGGACTAATATTTAGGTTTTATGGTGGAGAATTAGTGAATCGTCATTCACTTACCTTCAATTTATTTGCATGTTAGATTACGGCATCCCTTTTCTAATATGTAAATGTTGTTGTTGGATCCTAGCCCTAATTTTTCTTATTGGGTGATAATTAGGGATTCATATTCTAATCTATCTTTGTCCTTTCTATTTGTAGATGTCGAACGCCAACAACGCTGCTGCTAGTTCTTTCATGTTGATGAGCCTTTGCCAAAAGGTTACCTTCGATGGAACGAACTTTAGCGAATGGATAAGATACATTCGCACCATTGCTCGCTATGAGGATAAGGAGTATGTCCTCGATGAGAAGCTCAAGAAAATTAACCCTGAAATTGCTACTCCGGCTGAAATTACCGCTTTTGAAACTTATGAGCGAGATGCAACGAAGGTACATTGCATCATGATAGCCACCATGAACTCCGAATTCCAAAAGTCCTACGAGGACATGTACCCGTACGAGATGCATCAAGACTTATTGGAGAGATACCACCAGAACGCGAGATAAGAGCGTTATGAGATTTTCACTAACATGATTTCCGCTAAGATGGGTCATGGAGAATCTCTTACCGTGCACCTGCAAAAGATGCAAAGGTATGTCGACCGCCTTCGCAAGTTAAATGTTGACTTTGGGGAAGACTTGGCAATCGACATGGTGCTTCACTCTTTGCCTCCAATGTACAACCAATTTAGGATGACCTACCACATGAACAAAGAGGAGGTCACCCTAAGCAAACTCCAAGGTCTCTTGAGGGTCGCTGAGAGCAACTCCAAAGACAAGTCTGTTGCACCAACTCCCAATCCACCCGCTGCTCCTGTCTTGGCTATTGGTCAAGGAAAGGGAAAGAAGAGGAAGACTTCGTCTAAGAACTATCGCAAGGTTAAAGCCCGAGATGGTGCCTCTTCTAGTGGGACCAAAGTTGATCCTGCTAAGCCCTGCCCTAACCCGAAGGAGGCAGAGTGCCACCACTGCCACAAGATAGGACATTGGAAGAGAAGCTGCCCGGAATACCTGCAAGCCATCAAGGAAGGAAAGATCAAGCCATCTTTTGCAGGTATATATACAATTAAATCTAATGATTCTAATCATGCTATTTCTTGGGTTCTTGATATCGGTTGTGGTTACCACATTTGTTCTAATGTGCAGGGACTAAGAAGAAGTAGGGATGTGGAGCAAGGAAGAATCAATCTAATCATGGGGAACAGAAGATCGTCACCTATGACCAAGATTGGAGTGTATTCTTTAGTGCTTAGGAATAATTTATGTTTAGATTTGAACAATTGTTGCTATTCGCCAGAAATGGCTAGAAACATCATTTCATTTCATGGTTTATATAGAAAAGGTTTTAGATTTTCTTTTAATAATGAGAATGGTTCTATTTTGGCTTATCTAAATGGTGTCTTTTACTTTGAAGCTATACCATGTAATGGAATTTATGAAACTGTTATGATTGTTGATAACTTAGGAAATGATGTTTTGAATATATAGATTCTTCCACTAGTATGGATAAAGCATCCTTGTGGCATTGTCGTCTTGGACATGTCAACAAGAAACGCATAGCCCAACTCCAAAAGGATGGAGTGTTGGAGTCATTCGACCTTAGGGAAGATGACACATGCGAGTCTTGTTTACTTGGAAAGATGACTAAGTCACCCTTCACAAGTACGTGTGAAAGGGGTGAGGGCCTATTGGACCTAATACATACCGATGTATGTGGACCATTTAGATCAACCACGAAGGATGGGAACCGCTTCTACGTGACTTTTACCAATGATTATAGTAGATATGGGTTTATCTATTTAATCAAGCAAAAGTCAGAAACTTTTGAAAAGTTCAAAGAGTTCAAGAATGAAGTGGAGAATCAATTGGGGAGGAAAATCAAGATGCTTCGATCCGATCGAGGAGGAGAGTACCTAAGTCTTGAATTCCACGATTATCTCAAGGAGTGTGGAATAGTTTCGCAATTGACGCCTCCTAGGACACCGCAGTTGAATGGTGTGGCAGAAAGGCGTAATCGAACCTTATTGGATATGGTTCGCTCTATGATGAGTCGTGCTTCACTATCAATCTCTTTTTGGGGGTATGCCTTAGAGACTGCCGCCCATATCCTTAACCGAGTCCCTACTAAGAAGGTTGCCAAAACACCTCACGAGATGTGGACATGGAAAGCTCCCTCGTTGGCACATATCAAGGTTTGGGGTTGTGAGGCTTTCGTAAGACGAGATACTCACGACAAGCTCGAACCTTGAAGTGAGCGACGTATTTTCATCGGCTACCCGCAGACATCCTTTGGATATCTCTTCTATAGACCGAAGGACAATGTTGTCTTTGTTGCGAGGAGAGGAGTTTTCCAAGAGCGAGAACTCATAGGCCAAGGAGACAGTGGGAGGAAAATCGAACTTGAAGAGATTCAAGAGTCGATAGATGAAGGAACCTCTACCGCTGGCACTCAACCCGAGGAGGAAACTCCGGTTGAACCGATTGACAAATCCTTACCTCTTAGACGTTTCGATATAGTTAGAGTTCTACCCCAGTTTTATGGTTTTCATATTACTACCGAAGGGGACACGTATATTAGTGATGGTACACTAATAAATCTTGATGAACCTAATAGCTATAAGGAAGCCATGGCAGGCCCGGAGTCTGCAAAATGGAAAGAGGCAATGGATAGCGAGATCCAATCCATGTATGATAACCAAGTTTGGAATTTGGTTGATTATGTGCCCGGACGTAAGACCGTTGGGTGCAAATGGATCTTCAAGAAGAAGACCGACGTGGATGGAAACGTACACACATATAAAGCGTGATTGGTTGCGAAGGGCTTTACTCAAACTCCCGGAGTTGACTATGATGAGACCTTCAGTTGCGAAGATAAAATCGATTAGAGTGATGCTAGCGATTGCCGCATTTCATGATTATGAGATTTGGCAAATGGATGTCAAGACCGCTTTCCTTAACGGAAAGTTGGCTGAGGATGTTTACATGGCTCAGCCAGAGGGGTTTGTGGATCCAAAGCATCCGAATAGAGTGTGTAAGCTTGAGAAGTCCATTTATGGACTTAAGCAAGAGTCTCGCAGATGGAATCTTTGCTTCGATGAGAAAGTCAAAGAGTTTGGATTTGTACGAAGCGAAGACGAGTCTTGTGTATATGTCAAAGCCAATGGGAGTATAGTAAGCTTCCTCGTTCTATATGTCGATGACATATTACTCATAGGAAACGACATCCCGACTCTGCAGGAGGTTAAGTCCTGGCTCGGGAAGTGCTTCGCTATGAAGGACCTCGGAGAGGCTTCTTACATTTTGGGAATAAGGATAGTAAGAGAAAGAAGTAAGAGACTAATTGGACTTAGTCAGAACACTTACTTGGAGAAGGTACTAAAACGTTTTAGTATGGAAAACTCGAAGAAGGTAGAATTACCGATACAAAGTAATGCCAAGTTGAGTAAGACTCAAAGTCCGAGTACCGAAGCTGAGATAGCAGAAATGAGCCGAGTTCCATACGCTTCCGCAGTTGGATCAATCATGTACGCTATGACTTGTACTCGCCCTGATGTAGCCTTCGCTTTGAGCATGGTTAGCAGATATCAAGGGAATCCTGGCAGAGCCCATTGGATTGCGGTGAAGAATATCCTTAAGTACCTTCAGAGGACAAAGGAATGGCTCTTAGTCCTCGGAGGGAGTGATGACTTGAAGGTGCGAGGGTATAGTGATGCCAGTTTTCAGACCGACAGGGACAACTAGCATTCGCAGTCGGGCTGGGTCTTTACCCTAAATGGAGGAGCAGTGACTTGGAAAAGTTCCAAGCAGGAAACCGTAGCTGATTCAACGTGCGAATCAGAGTACATTGCAGCGAGCGAAGCGTCGAAGGAGGCAATATGGCTAAAGAACTTCATTGGTGATCTTAGAGTTGTACCTGCCATAAAGGAGCCCATGGAGATTTTCTGTGATAACGAAGGAGCGGTTGCCTTGACCAAGGAACCGAGGGATCATGGTAGATCACGACATATCGACAGAAAATATCACTTCATTAGACATCGTGTAGAAGAAGGACAACTCGTAGTGAAGAGGATATCATCAGAAGATAACCCAGCAGATCCGCTTACGAAGGGACTGAGTAGGGTTAAGCACTTGCAGCATGCTAGGAGTATTGGGCTGAAGGATGATATTAGCATAGATTAGATAGTATTAGAAACGTGTAATAGATAAATGTAATTAACATCTAATGATTAAATAAAGGAGTTTTATTTATGAGTAATGTTACTATCTTATGTTAATTGTTTAGCTATTGTTTCACTTTGCATGTTTTGACTTCCAGAATAATTGAGTTTATTAGGAATAATCGAACTGTTCAAATTGTCCACAATCGTTCATATGTTGGAAGTAGATATGAATGAAGATTGTCATGAATCGGTGCATAGATTGTCTAAATGGTATTAGACATAGCAAAGGGTTGCTGCGACATTCATGAGTGCTTATGAACTGGTTTTGAGCATTGGAACAAACCCGCGCTTGCTGGAATCACCTTATGGAATATGATATAAAGGGTGATCGCAAGACAATAATATCATATAGTCTTAAAACCTAGATATATGGTTTATTATTTGCTAATTGATTGTACATTGATAATGCGAAAACGCATTGGTAACTCAATGTTATAAAACGCATTGTTGTGTATAATTGATTATTGAATAAGTAAATGCATATAAGTCGAAGTTTATCTGTAACTTTTATCTAAGAAGGTAAAAGCGATATCGCGGCCGCTCGATGATTTGATTTGACTTATGTGTCGGGCCCGGTCAGAACTGAATTGATGTGTTCGATTAAGTTCTATGTCGAATAAATCAGAGATCGAGAAACCTAAATGCTTGACTAATCATTCCATAGAATTGTCAGCATGATATCTAACAGAGGATTGTACGATCCCTTATCTAAAGGACAAGATTGATTAGATCAGAGTTTGACAGCGTCTTTGAGAGCTACGATTGCAAACCGAATTGTACTTGTGCATATAGTTACTAGACTTATCCAAGTGGGAGACTGTTGGAATAGTGTCTAAGGTTGCAACTATATTAGGCAAGTATTTGACCCGGTTGTGCATGGTCCTTTTGGGTTGCCTTCACCATAGCAACTTGATAGGATGATTTATTAAGAGAGAGTAAATATTATTAGTATATTATGATAATAATATAAAAAAAATAATATATTGTTATTTGATTAATATAAATCATAGAATTAATTGGAATTAATTTGGTGACTTAAAGAGATTAATTAAATAAGAGGGTATAAACTGTCAATTGTTTGATAGTTAAACTTTAGACTGTAAATCCATATAGATATGGATTGGACGGATTCTAGAAGCTAAAGGATAGCTCAAATCGTCCAAGAGTTATCTAAGGGATGGATTTGGATAGCCTTAAGAGAAGATTATCTAATTAGGGTTTAGGTTGTAACCCATAAGGAGTCTACAAGTATAAATAGACCGTATGGCAAAGGGAAATCGGAACTTCATCTAAAGTATAGAAACCCTGGCCGATTTCCTCCCCTCTCCTCTCTCCCAAATCATCCTCCTTGCTATTTGGTGTTTGTAAGCCATTAGAGTAGTGACAATTGTGACTCTAGAAGCTCCAAGACAACAAGATCAACAAGGAATTCAAAGGTATGATTCTAGATCTGTTTCAATATTATTATTACACCTAAATAGTCATTAGAAGTCTTGGATTCAAAGCATGTTTGATTAGAAAGCCTAGATCCAAGCATTAGGGTTTTGCATGCGCACATAGGAAAGTTCTTATGGCTAAAACCCATCAGATCCATCCCGGGGCCACTAAGATGTATTTGGATCTGAAGAAGGAGTATTGGTGGCCCAATATGAAGAGGGATGTCGCATGGTTTGTGGAGAGATGCTTGACTTGTCATAGGGTTAAGGTCGAGCACCAGCGTCCACATGGTAAGCTGCAGCCGTTAGAGATTCCCGAGTGGAAATGGGAACAGATTACCATGGATTTCATCACCAAATTGCCAAATTCTGCAAGAGGTGTCGATGAAATTTGGGTGATTGTGGACAGGTTGACGAAGAGCGCTCATTTCCTTGCTATTAGTGAGAGCTCTTCCGCGGAGAGGTTGGCAGAGATGTACGTGAGAGAGGTGGTATCGCGGCATGGAGTGCCGATCTCGATTGTCTCAGATTGAGATGTACGTTTCACTTCCAGATTCTGGAAGAAGTTCCATGAGGAATTGGGTACTAGACTGCATTTTAGTACCGCATACCACCTATAAACTGACGGGTTGAGTGAGCGGACGATTCAGACGCTTGAGGACATGCTCCGAGCATGTGTGTTGGATTTCGGCGGGAGTTGGGACACGTACTTGCCCTTGGCAGAGTTTTCCTACAACAACAACCATCATTCGAGCATTGGTATGCCACCCTTTGAGCTGTTGTATGGGAGGAGGTGTTGGACCCCCATTTGCTAGGGAGAGGTAGGGCAGCGCGTGATGGGTAGTACCGAGTGTTGAGTTTTGAGCATTCTAACACTCCTAAGTGTACATGCAACCCTATATACCTTGGATCTATGTTTTCTCTATTATACATGCAAATAAGAACTTCCAAGGTATTATCCTAATCTAGCATACAAAACAATAACTATAGCAAGATAGAATACATACCTCTTTGGTGTAGAAAGTCTTCATGAAGCTTGAGTGCCAAGTGCCCCAAGTGTGACACCTCAAATGGTTCACACAACACCAAATACACATGGATTAACTTGAGAGAATTCTACACTTCATGAAAATCGGCTAGCCCTTTCTTACTCTCTCTAGTGGCCGATTTTTCCCAAGAATTTGATCTTTATATAGTGTTACAATTAGGGTAAACCCTTAATTGTCATGGCTTTCCATTTCCTTGGATCCATGGGTTCAAATACACCATGGAGCATCCATGGACCATCCTATGGGTTTTAGCCCAACTTGATTATCCATGGATCATTAGCCCACTATACAAGTATGGATGATTTACACAATCAACCCATATATTTAATTAGTCTTCTTTTGATCACTTAATTAATCCTAGATTAATTCTTGATCAATACTAATTAAATAATCTCATTATTCTTATTATTAATATACTAGAACTTATAATATATTAATAACCATAAGTGTCTTATTTCTCTCATTTAGTCTATCCAAGTGCATGATGCCATGCAACCCAAATGGACCATGCCAGGTCGGGTCAAGTCTTACCAATTATAGTTATGGACTTAGACATTAATCCAACAGTCTCCCACTTGGATAAGTCTAAAACTATTATTGCGTATGACTTCAGGAACCAACTGGCAATCGTAGCTCTCAAAAGCTTCTGTCGAACTCTGACCTTGTCGATGAAGTCTGACCTTTGTCAGTGACTTGTCCATTAGATAAGGGATCATATATTCCTCCATTCTAGATATCATATGGACTGAGACATGGATTATAATCATTCTCTCTGTCCATTTGTTGTTTCCCGATTTCCGATTTATGACGACTGACTAATTGAACAAATCAAATCAGTCCTGGCCCGGCCGAGCACTTCCATTTGTCATCATTAAATCATCGAGGGGCCCATAGATATCACTTTTATCCCAAAGGTAAAAGGAACGGATAAACTTCGACTCATATGGCTTGTTCTACTACTTGTTGAATCATACACAAAGGCACGTTTTATAGCACCGAGTTACCAAATGCGGTTTCGTGCAATCAATGTACTATCAACTCATAGTAACAACTCATATCTCTAGGTTTGAAGAATATAAGATATTATCGTCTCATGATCACTCGTGATAAAATCCATGAAGTGATTCCAATGAGCGCGGGTTGAATCCAATACTCAGAACTTATGAGCACTCATGAGTGTTGTAGCCCTTTGTCCAACACCTTAGACCTCTACAAGCCAACTCATGACAGTCTTAATTCATATCTACTTCCAACATATGACCGACTGTGGATGGTTTGAATAACTTAGTCATTCCGGAAGAATAACCTAGTTTATTCGGGAAGTCAAAACATGCAAAATGAAACACAATAATAATTGAATCCCATATGGTCTCAGAACTTACGAATATAAATAAAATACCTTTTATTTATCACCATATGATTACACATTATTCATTGTAAACTGTTTCAGCTATCAACTTTATTCTTGAATTTAACACAATAGTTGTCCCATGCTCTAAGCATGTACACTATGTTTTCTAAACACTAGTCATGCCATACACCAAGTATGCATACTATGTTTGTCTATGATCTTTACTTTGTGAACTAGATCCATTGAACATAACTTCAATAATTCTCTTTTCACACTCCCAAATCCTTACTACAAATACAAGAATTCCAAATTCATGTCATTTACTGAAATCTGTTAGATTCTAAACTTATATGCATTGATCCTCTTGTAACGATTATGCACAAACTCACAAAGACTTGGCAACAATCATTACAGAGAATTCCAAAGGAGATCAACTCCTTGGAAACATCCTTCTTGCATTAAGTTTCCTTAATCTTACACAGATTGAAAAATTCTAACTTTGAAACATTTCCAGATTCCATTTTGACTAATTAATTCTGAACAAGAGTTGCCTCCTTACAGATTATGTCAATATGGTCCTTCCAGAATTATCACTATACTTCCAACTGTCCTTGAGCAACCAATCTTTGGTAAACCTTAGATTGTCCTCGACAATTGTTTAATCCTTTTAGTCATATCCAGTTCTAAACCTTTTTCCCTTCTTAATGCCCCAGGCATTTGGAAAATTTTAGAACGGATGAATATAGCACATGTAATCGATCCTATATCTGAAGCATATGGGACACGATTCATGATGTCTTACATAAAGACTAAACCAGTCTTTTGCTATAATATTTCCATTTCAATTTGCCAAGTTCTTATAATTCAGATTATGAAAAGGGATGCCGTAATCATAATCGAATTTTAGAACGCAAATAATGGACCCATGTACAGAATTTCCTTATGTTGAGCCATTCCAACATGAAATTCATATATATCCTTGACTAAATGATTAAAACCTCACGATCTAAGCTTATAGATTTGAGATGAAGTATAATTTCCTCTCCCTTAATTATAGCAAAACAACTCTTTCCCAATTGAAACTTTTGTTTTTCTATAATTAACATTGCTAACTTGCAATACTTATCATAATTATCATGCTCCCACTAACATGATGATTATTAGCATATCACTTATGCTCCCACTAGCTTTGACATGTACTCAAAAATCAGCTAACTTTCTTACCAAAGTTCAGATTTCTGATACTAGATTGCTTTGATAAAACTTTATCAAAATCATACACCTTTCCTTCGATAGCACACTTGTGTGTCTAAACAATTATGAAGAGGGATGCCATAATCATAATGGTTAGACCTATTTGCCACTTCTCACAAGTCCAGGTTAGTGTGCCGGTGAACCACACACGCTCCACTAACGACTTTGAGAATGCAAATATCACAATTGCTATCTAGATAAAATCTACTTAGTGAAAGTGTTTCCTCACCATCATTTTCATGAATCGGAGAGAAACCTTATGACACTTAGATTTAATGGTGTATGTGTTCTTATCCATGTGAATTTGTCAAAACCATAATCACAAGACACAGATAATGACAAATCCAAAACCATATGGATTGAACTCAATCTTAATTTCTTGCCACCTGGCAGCTCAAGGGCCTGCCATTGCTTCCAAGTAGTTGTGCAACCAATTGAGAACTCTAAGAACTCATTTGCAAAGCCAACTTTAACTGGAATGGGCACAGATATGTCAACACGATACGTTATAAACCTCAATTCGTGTGCTAGTGAAGAACTTCAGGTTCTATTCTTGATTAGTTCTTGAGACTTTCAAGACCTTTAAGACTCCCACTGTCCTCTTGACCTATAAGACTCCCTTGTCAAACATCCAAGAGATAGTGCAGATTCTAATCAAGACAAACACTTCACACAATTGGCCTTAGTTGGTCTTTGTTTTGTCCAAAACATCACAACTTACCAATTTCAAATGTACAAGAGTAGAAAACTTTTACTCTTACATTTGACAAGTGTTTTATACCTTCTTTAAGACATGTCACTCAAGTTACAATCTTGGAGTATGACTCTAAGACTTGTATTGGCACGAAGTGTGACTCATCTACTTGATTTAACCATTTCAACAATTCAAGATCCCTCTTCTTAGTCACAAGAATGCACTAAGATTTCCTTAGAGAACTAATTTTGATATGGTTTCTTAATCATTAAGATGATCACAAAACTGATACTAAAGTACTCTCCCATCTTTTCAGATTTCAGAAACTTTTATCCTTCTGCCTTATTTGATTCTTCTTATTCGGTCTGCCATACATTGAAACCTTTTCCAATGTCTCAGAGTTACACTTAAGCTTGTAAGTATAATCATATTTACTGAACTTAAGTAAATCATAACGAATAGTCTTATCAATCTTTTGTGGTGGACTTGACCAGTGCACAAGACTATGTACTTGATCCCTCAGTCCATTACTTGACTCACACATCCATGTGAATAAGTAATTAGTCTTAATTTTTCCAATACTTGAAAGTTCTCATTCATCATGCTATACAACTTGCATGATTCCAAGTTCCGGTCCAATTGAAATTTGGTTGATGAGAATCTTTCCTTATTTGGTAAATTTAGACATTACCACAAATGGAAGAATCAATTTCATATTTCCACTCTTGCTATTAATGGAATCATATAAACAACAATTTTTCCTCAAATGCCATTGTAAGGATATTTTAAAAATAAATAAAATCAAAAATTTTTCTTTTATTTTAAAACTTTGCGGAAAAACTTATCCTTACAATCCATATGAAAACTTGTTGTTATCTATTCCTAGGCAATATCTCATAACTCCTGAGAAGTAGCTCAAGAATCCAATCTTCAAACTACGCGATAGAAATCCATCTACGCAATCAGATTCAGCATATTCTTTCTTTAAGTTTCTTCACTTTTCTTTGATTCTTAAACATCACCATGTATCAAGAATCTCAGAATAGAAACTTAACAGAGTTAGATAGTGGAATTTACCTGAAGTAGAGTCAAACTTATTGACTTTAACATCCTTAGGTAAATTTGGCAGCTTCGCAGCCAATGCCCCTTCCTTTGGCAATATAAACATATGGACCCTTTGATAATGGTACACGAGACTATCACAGACTTAGCTTTTCTCTTTACCATTTGGTCAACCGAGTTGACTATGGCCGATCCCTTTCCATTGGGAAGAGAATGCTTTACTAGATATCCAATGTCATCATTGTCAATGTCCATAAAGTTTTAGGAAGTTGATCTTAGAAAATAGATAAGATCATTAAGGGTCTTGTCATAGTCTGTTTCATAGGTGTCCCAAAGGAACTCACTATGTGACTTAGAAAGTGATTGAACCACCAACTTTCTCAAGACTTTGACACCCAACTCTCCCGGCTTGTCAATATGTGACTACATCTCCAAGATGTGATCACACCTAGACCTTGCCTTGCCAATAGGGCTTGAGTGACCTTAAACTTTTTCAAGAACTTGTGGGTTAGGGAGAATAATTGGAGGAGGAGAAAGAAGTATGATTTCCAAAGGACATCATCTTCATTTAGGAAACCTTGTTTCAAAAGATTTGGGAAGATCATAGGTGTCTAAACCAGACATCTTTTGGGAGATATTCAAGATAGTTGATTTAAAGTCCTTAATATGACACCCAATATGAAATATTAAGGCTAGGACCCAACAAACTATTTTATAACTTAGAAGAGGTATGCCGTAATCCAAGCTATAAAATATTTGAAGGTAGGTGAATGATGATTCACCAATTTCCACCAAGATAAACGAAATGTATTATTAGGTTTTAATTGGTTTTGAAACTCCTAGATCTTTGAGATTCATTGAACTTTTCAAAGGCATGTTTCAATCTCGAGTGTGCCCTTCAGGTTTTGTGACTGGGATGCCGAGGATCACAAAACAAGGTGTGAAGTAACCATGCAAATCACTTGGTACCCTTAATAAATTACCCCTCAATCGATGTGCCGGTTAACCACACACGCTCCATCGATACTATGATAAATATTACGTCACCCTTTACCTACCTTGTTAAGTCCAAGTTAGTGTGCAGGTTAACCACACACGCTCCACTAACGACTTTGACAAAGTGTAAAGTGTAATTTCATGGATTAGCACCTTATTCACATTTTCCTAAGTAACTAAGATTGGGTATTATTAAGAGTTTAGTTACTTAGTATTTTCATTAATACTTTTAATGAAGGGAGAATTATAGTCCTGTCAAACCCGTTCGGCTAACGACCCTCCACCGGTCAAGCAAGCGGTGGGTGAGAGTGGACACCCATTAAGTTGCCATTTTATAGGCAACAACCTTATACCCACCTTATAGACCGGCTTCGTGAATGAGGCGTACTAACGGTAAGACTGACTTTACTCTTATACATATATATATATATATATATATATATATATATATATATATATATATATATATATATATATATTATTAACTTATAATATTATAAAGTATAAGGGTTGAATTTTAACTTTTAAAATTCTAAGGGCTAACTTGGAATTAAAGTATTCATACTTGAAAACTTTTCAAATTCCAAAACTTGAGGGCAAGTTTTGAAACTATTCAAAACTAATTAATTCCATAACTTATGTGTTTAAAGTAGTTTTAATCCAAAAACTCTTCAAGTTCCATAACTTGAGGACAAGTTATGGAAGACTTTAAACTAATAAAAGAACTAACTTTTTCTTTATTTATAACTTATGGATTTAATTATGGTTACATATTTTTCTTTTAATGAAGTGACTCTTGAATTTCCATAACTTGAGGACAAGTCATGGAGTCATAAAAATTATTCAATGACACAAGACTCTTCATTTTGTAACCATTGCCAACTCTTATGAATTTTATGAGTCTTTAATGTGACTCTTCATGTAACTTGAGGACAAGTTACACAAACACATTTTATACTCAACTCTTAGATTAAAATGGATTGAAAACAACTATTTCAATTAACTTTTCTATTAATCTAAGCAACTCATAAGAACAAGATAATTCAAATCAAACTTTTTCATGTAATTAGTCTAAACCTTAAACTAATACAAAACATGAATCTATTGACAAATATCTTTGAAAATGGATTAGCATGAACATTACCACATCAAAAATAAGTTTATAAGTTCAAAAACAACTTAGGGTAATGTTCTTAGTCCATTTCTAGCCAAAAACCTCGAATATATGCTGTCTGGGGCTCCTACTCGGCGAGTGCATGAACCTACTCGGCGAGTAGGATGATTTTACTCATGGACTCGGCGAGTTCATCAGTGGACTCGGCGAGTCCAGTGCCCAGAAAGCCAGAAAATCGAGTTTTTCAGCATTTTTCAGCAATTTGCATCAAGTATAAGAGAAAGCAAGCCTAGGCTCTGATACCACTGTTGAGTTTTGAGCATTCTAACACTCCTAAGTGTACATGCAATCCTATATACCTTGGATCTATGTTTTCTCTATTATACATGCAAATAAGAACTTCCAAGGTATTATCCTAATCTAGCATACAAAACAATAACTATAGCAAGATAGAATACATACCTCTTTGGTGTAGAAAGTCTTCATGAAGCTTGAGTGCCAAGTGCCCCAAGTGTGACACCTCAAATGGTTCACACAACACCAAATACACATGGATTAACTTGAGAGAATTCTACACTTCATGAAAATCGGCTAGCCCTTTCTTACTCTCTCTAGTGGCCGATTTTTCCCAAGAATGTGATCTTTATATAGTGTTACAATTAGGGTAAACCCTTAATTGTCATGGCTTTCCATTTCCTTGGATCCATGGGTTCAAATACACCATGGAGCATCCATGGACCATCCTATGGGTTTTAGCCCAACTTGATTATCCATGGATCATTAGCCCACTATACAAGTATGGATGATTTACACAATCAACCCATATATTTAATTAGTCTTCTTTTGATCACTTAATTAATCCTAGATTAATTCTTGATCAATACTAATTAAATAATCTCATTATTCTTATTATTAATATACTAGAACTTATAATATATTAATAACCATAAGTGTCTTATTTCTCTCATTTAGTCTATCCAAGTGCATGATGCCATGCAACCCAAATGGACCATGCCGGGTCGGGTCAAGTCTTACCAATTATAGTTATGGACTTAGACATTAATCCAACACCGAGATCGTGCTTCAGACGACAGGGCAGATTCAGTAGGTCAGACAGAGGTTGTTGACCGCTCAGAGTCGTCAGAAGAGTTATGCGGACAGGCGCCGGTCCGAGCTCGAGTTTCAGGTCGGCGACTTCAAGCTCCTGAAGGCCTCTCCTTGGAAAGGAGTGATTCGATTCAAGAAGAGGGGCAAGTTAGGGCCCCGATATATCGGTCCTTTTAGGGTGATCGCGAGGGTAGGCAGGGCAGCCTACCGTTTGGAGTTACCTGCAGAGTTGGGTCAGATCCATGACACTTTCCACGTGTCGCAGCTGAGAAAGTGTGTAGCCGATGAGTCGGAAGTGGTGCCATTAGAAGATATTCAGGTGGATGCGAGCCTGAACTATATTGAGAGACCGGTGGCGATTAGGGATCGGAAGATCAAGGTTTTGAGGAACAAAGAGGTGCCTCTCCTGCAGGTCCAGTGGCAGCATCGGAAAGGGTCGGAGTTGACTTGGGAGCCGGAGCGTGAGATGCGGGAGCAGCATCCAGAGTTTCTTGCAGAGTGAGACTTCGAGGGAGAAGTCTAATTCTAGTGGGGGAGAATTGTAACACCCGAATTCCCAAGTATATTAATTATTCCTTTTATTTTTGGAGATTGAGAGGGGACTCGACGAGTTGGTGTTTAGACTCGTCGAGTATGGTCGTGGATTAGTATCCGGGTTCACAGCCGGATTCGGCGAGTTCATGAGTGGACTCGGCGAGTCCACGCTATTTAATGAAACCCTAATTTCCTGGGTTTGGGACCTATTTAAAGGCCCCTAGGGCTGTCATTTGCAGCTACCAAACCCCAGAGAGAAACCCTAAGAGATCTAGAGTGTTTGTGAGGAAGGAGAGGCCATTCTTGATCTTTTGTTGGTGTATTTGCAAGAAAGAGGTGACCAAGGCAAGAGGAGGCCGAAGGAGGCACGATTTTGGTGACTTCAGAGTTCATATTGAGGTATATATTCGGACCTTCTTCAGTTTTGGTGTTGATTCTTAGAGTTAGGGTTTTCTAACCCCTTTAGAGGATGGATAAGTGGAGCAGTTGGTCCCTTCTCGAGTCTATGCTTTGGATCTGGACCCAAAGAGGTCCAAAGACCTTAACCATTGGAGCTTTATGAGTTATTTTGGGAGCCATGAGCTTAGGAGGTCATTTTTGGGGCTAAATCACCAAGTTAGACCATTTAGATGTTATATTTATGAGAATATTTACTTTGTGTGATTAGGCGGAGGATAGATCATATTTCTACCGAGTTAGAGATATACCGAGACATCTGAGGTGAGTCTTCTCACTATACTTTACCTAGTGTGGTAACAGAGTTATGTGATAGAGTATTCTAGATTTATATGCCAGTGTATTTGTATGATATTACGTGTTGTGATTTATTGTGATATGTGATATGCATGATTCAGAGTTTATAGAGTTAGGACCAGTGGGTCCACAGAGTTGTGGGACCAAGAGGGTCCCACAGATATATTCGACCAGAGGGTCAACAGAGTTACAGCCTTGAGTGTTATGTGTGGTGTTTCAGGTACCAGTGATGATCACGGGAAGGCGCCGGCATGACTCGTACACACGCACACTGGAGTTCATATGTTTTGATCTTGGGGGTTTTGTATTGAGATAGTGATGATACAATATTTTAAAATGTGGATGTAAATGAAAATACATGGTTTTTAAAATGCGAAAAATTGTTTGAATTTTTACGGTGTTACAAGTTGGTATCAGCGCCTTGGTTTGAGGGATTCGGATGCATCTTCGGGCGTATCTGAACTCAAACTGAGGAATTGAGAAGAATTTTGGTAATAAAGTAATTTTTTTGAAAAGAGTAAAAAGAGTTTTGAGATAAACAGAGCAGAGCCGTGTGTACGACCAGCCAGCGCCCGAACGGTGATTTCCCAAAATACCCTTTCAATAAGTGCTATCAGATATGTTATGTTATGCTATATGACGAATTATGATATGCATGCTAGAGTAGACTAGGTATTCTTATTAGGACTAGAGTGGCCTGATATATAATGCCTTAGTCTAGGGGCTTTTGCTGCTAGAAATGTTCGAGAGTGTTTAGATAGCAGCAAGGTGTTTATGAGATATCTACTTGTGAGTAGCACATGATTAAGAGAGTAGAGTGCTTAGAAATGTGGGACTCTGGGAGGAGGACTTGGGATGAATGCTGAGTCGGTGTGGTCAGTAGTATTGGGCCCGTACTACCGAAGGCACCGAGCCAGTGTGAAACCCAAGTAAGAATCCTTAGAGTACCACGAACCAAGTAGGATTGGGGGTATCGAGTGTGTGCACGCTCGAGAGAGTCTTGATATTTTGTGTTGTCTTTCAGAGAGGTATCATGGTGGGAACGTCCCACAGACCAAGGACTAGTGGAGGGGGTGTGAGCGATAAGGAGCTCCGCCAGATGATTCATGATGAGGTGGCTGCTGTCATCCGCGTTGAGATTCCAGAGATGTTCGGGTCTATCAAGAACACCATGATAGAGACATTTGACGAGAGATACGCTGCTCTTTCTGATGCTGCTGTTGCTGCGGCCACTGCAGCTGTAGCTGCGGCTAGACCGCAGGGTGGTGATGCGTTGTTGTTTCGGGATTTCAGCAACACAAAACCACCGGAGTTTGATGGGACCCAGGACCCGATTGCAGCGATGAGGTGGATTTCAGAAATAGAGGGGTGTTTCTTTACTTGCTCATCCCCTGAGTATTTGAGAGACCAGTTCACACTGAACCAGCTTCGCTTGGGTGCGAAGGACTGGTGGAAGTTTGTGACGGCGCATTATACGCCTGCTGAGCTTGCTGCAGTGACCTGGGAGAGGTTCACTGCTATGTTTCGAGACGAGTACGTTGCCCAGGTGGAGAGGGAGCGTTTGGCCCATGATTTTTTGACCCTCAAGCAGGGTACTGAGTCTGTCACAGTGATTATGAGGATGTTTCATGAGCGGGCGATGTTCTGCCCAGAGCACGTGTCCTCCGAGCAGGTACGTATGAGCCGATATCTGAGCATTTTGAGGAGGGATATACGGGAGTTCGTGGTGAACTCGACCTACCGGACATTTGCTGAGCTTCGGGAAAATGCCCGGAAGAGGGAGATAGAGTTGGAGACTCAGGCTAGGGAGGAGGCTGAGTCTCAGGGGAGGGATCGGCAACCGGCGAGAGACGATCTCGCGGACGTATAGGTCGGCCAACTTCTTCGCCGACGAACTCTCCCGAATAGCTAGGAAATGGGCACTCTTTGTCAATCGATCCACGATGACCCATATAGCGTCGAATCCTTTTGCCGTCTTCAGAAACTTTGTGACAAAATCCATCGTAATCCGTTCCCATTTCCACATGGTTATCTCCAGGGGCTGCAATTTACCATGCGGCCTCTGGTGCTTGGCCTTGACCATTCTACAGGTCAAGCACCTCTCAACGTACCAAGCGATATCTCGCTTCATTCCAGGCCACCAATAACTCAAACTCAAATCTCGGTACATCTTGGTAGCCCCTGGGTGAATAGAAAAAACGAGACTTATGAGCCTCCTCCATCACTGTCTGTCTAACTCCTCCGGTCATCGGAACCCAAACCCGACCATATCAGGTCAGTAGCCCGCGGCTATCTTGAACAAACCGGGCGCTTTCTCCCTTAATCCTTTCCAATTTCCTGTTCTCCGGTTTCATACCCTCGATCTGAGCATCTCTGACCAAACCCACCAGCGGGGAATCCACCGCTATCCTCATACACCTGACTGGGGTGGAAGGCCCAGCTGACTTGCGGCTCAGAGCGTTTGCGACCACATTCTCTTTACCAGGATGGTAAAGGATCTCACAATCATAGTCCTTGACCACATCCAGCCACCTACGCTGCCTCATATTCAGGTTCGGTTGATCCATAATGTGCCTCAAACTCTTATGATCCGTGTATATGGTACAACGGACCCTGTACAGATAGTGCCTCCAAATCTTGAGAGCGAAGACCTCCGCTCCCAACTCAAGATCGTGTGTGGGGTATCTCGTCTCATGCGGCTTCAACTGCCGTGATGCATAAGCTATCACCCGCCCCCTCTGCATGAGGACTGCTCCTAAGCCTGCGATGGACGCATCACAATATACCACAAAATCCTCCACTACCTCGGGGAGTGTCAACACTGGAGCCTCGCATGACCGCTGCCGGAGGGTCTCAAATGCCCTCTGCTGCTCCTAGCCCCACCGGAAGTCCACCCCCTTTCTCGTTAGACGAGTGAGGGGTACAACAACCTTGGAGAAATCACGAATGAATCTCCGATAATACCCTGCTAAGCCTAGAAAACTCCTGATGTCCGAGGGAGATCTCAGAGCCTCCCACTGCATAACCGCCTCCACCTTGGCCGGATCGACCAAAATCCCATCCTGGTTAATGAGATGTCCAATGTGACATCCCCATTTTCACGGCCAGAAAAGACCGATTTGTTTATGCTTTGTTTTATAAAATCAGAGTAATCTTTTAAAGAAAACAGTTGCGGAATTTGTTCCTAAAACAAAATATGACAAAAATTATCAAAGCATTTCTTTAAAGAAATGTATTTTCATTATATAACAAAATCTCGAGATGTCATGTTCAATACAGACGAAAAGCATAAACAGAACAAAATAGACCTTACAATAGTTATTCATAACTACTGGCCTATAATCCAAAATCTCTCGTTATGTCAGCCAACTTATGCTCTCGTGCCATAACCTGTAATACAAAGAAAACTAAGAGGGTCAGGCTTGGGAGCCTGGTGAGCATATAGGGTTTTCAACCCACAATAATATAATTATTATATTTAATTATCAAACAATCAATTCAAATACCCACCCCCATTATCTCCATTTATTTCTTAAAGATTTATCCTAAGAACCAAATACCCTTCTCCCATTCATTCCTAAGGATTGCCCTAAGGAACTGGCATAATGTCTAGTGCTGCCAAGGTTCTTAGATTACCTCTAGTGAACACGCAATTCACAATAATTAATGAACACCTAGTTCAAGAACACCTAATGAACACTTAGTTCCAATATTACCCAATGAATACCTAGTTCACAAACACTTAATGAACACTTAGTTCAATTATCCCTGATGAACGCTAAGTTCAAATATCTAATGAACACTTAGTTCTTATATCCCTGGTGAACCCAATCACCTAAGGAACACAGAGTATGAAAGTTCTTATTTCAAACAACGTGATAATAAAGTATATCTCGATCCTGCAAAATCACTAATATTATAAACACATATAAATTATATTTCTAAAACAATATATCCCATCCCGTTGATCCCCACATACTGACCCTATACTATGATCTTACGAGATCTAGCCTAAGGAATCGATATGAACAACAAACTGACGAAGCTGCTTCGGAAATTCCCTGGCAGCAAACGAGGATCAATAAAGACATCAAATGAGGGGAATGGAATAAGTTTCACCACGAACCTTCGTTCGTAAAAGAAAGAACCACAAGACATTTTAAGTCAGGGGTAGGTATCTAGATAACAATGCCTAGGTGTGGTCCGACTATCATGAGGTATTATACCCCCGGACTCTACCTATCCCAGCATCGAACTTTTCCTAGTAGTGGTCTGAATACATGAGGTATTTAACCCCCAGACGCACCCTATCCAGCACTATAACACCAAACATACCTAGTAGTGGTCTATTACCGACACACTTTACTAGGCAGTCTACGAAGTTCCCTTAATTACTTCGTGAAAGAAAACGCTGACATATGAAGCTCGGTCGATCACCTCATAAAATAAACCCTGACTCCAAAGCTCTCTCAAAATAAAAGTACAGGGAAATACTACTAGAGTACTCCTGTACGCTCCCGTAATCGACACACAAAATTGTCAAAAAAAAAACTTTGTACATGATAGTACTTCTGGCACATTATAGTACTCTGGTATGCGAAAGAATCGTACATGAGAACATAATAGTACCCTGGCACAAGCAGCACCCATGACACAGAGCTTTGAAAAAGACTTCGTACATAAAATGTACTCCTGTACGTAGGATGTACTCCACCGATCATCAATCTCACAACACACATACTCTTAATAAGAGGCTACCTAATGTCCAAACTTAATTGGACTAAACATCCCTATTTAAGCCTTAACCCATCCCTAGGCAAGCCTACAATGCTTATAATCAATTTTCGATATTAACTCCGTTTAGGCAATGCTAACTAGTGTATACTTAACACAGAGTTTTAGATAATAATATCATATATTCACGTCTTAACACATAATGATCCAATAGATCAGAATCTTATACAGCAAACCATAACTACCGATCTCTAGTATAACAACCATCCTAATCAGGATAAATTCTAGCAAAGCAATAACATAACACCCATCCTAAACTAGGATGAAATCTAACATGGCAATAACAAAGCAACCATCCTAACCCAGGATGTAAATCATAAGGGCCGGCCTTGGTGCTGTAGACCCTAATGATATAGTGAGGATAACTCACCTTGCAGATGTCGATAGAAATGCAAACTCCAACTATCGGATCACTTGACACCGGCTCCACCACCTATAACCATAGCACAATATACTCATAAGTTCTTACTCTTATGAGACACCCCATAATCACTTGATAATTCCTAATCGAGGTCAGAGTCCTCAACTCGCCGAGTGCACTCGACCACTCGCCAAGTCCATGGAGCACATTCCACTCGCCGAGTCATCGGAGTGACTCGTCGAGCTCCTTCGAATCCTGATAAATCCTTAAGGGCCACCCGTCGACTTTCCTCCTTGCAACTCGACGGGTACACACACATGCCTAATCAAAGGAAAAACCATCTGACTCGCCGAGTTGTTCTTCAACTCGTCGACTTATATGGTGATCATCATCGGACTCGCCGAGTTGTTCATCCAACTCGCTGAGTTCAATGACCATCTTCATGTGACTCGCCGAGTCATCCTTGCGACTCGCCGAGTCCATCCAGTCCTCTCTCCATACATACTTGTTTTGAGCCATGCAGTGGCTCCAAATTACAGATCCAAGCTTCTAGGGCATACTTACCATGTAAAGTTGCAAACTTTACGTACATGCATGGTTATAAAGGCTCCAAATGTCTATTTTAAGTTCTTAATGGAGCTTCTAGTCCAAGAGGGACTTCATCTACAACCAATACAACAACTATATGACTCTAGCACCCAAGGAGGGTCCAGATCTGAAGTTACAACTTCAGATCTAGCCTATAGCTCAACATCCCAACTTTAAAATCCATAAAAAGCCCAAGAACTCAACAAGAGGAAAGAAAAGGAAGTAAGAATGGCACTTTGATACCTTTAAAAGATGCTAGCTGAGGCAAAACCCATTTCCCCCCCTCCTTTCTTGCTTCAATTTCCTTTGCACTCTTAACTCCCTTCCTCCAAAATCCTATCTTCCAAGCTTCAAAACCACTCCAAGGCACACACACACAAATAAGGGTTTATAAGGGCTCTCAAAGACTATAAGGAAGCCCAAAGGAGGCTAAGGCTCCTTTAAATAAGGGTGCAAACCCCGGGATTTAGGGTTTCATCTGCCAACTCCTACTCACCGAGTCCCAATAGTGGACTCGCCGAGTAGGTCACTAAACACGCGTTCTTACCCCGCTGCTACTCGACGAGTAGGTCGACCAACTCGTCGAGTAGAGCTTTTATCCAGAAATTCTTAATAAATACCTGAGAATCGGGGTGTCACACTCCACTAGTGGAACGAGTTACTAGTGGAACAAAATAGTCTAGAACTTAATAATTTCGGGACGAATTCCCTTAACGAGGAGGTAATGTAACATCCTGAAATTTAGTTCTAAAACTGTGGACAATCAATTCATAGTGAATCTCTTTGTAATATGACTAATTGAGTTTTAGTGCATCTTTTGCAAAATAAATAATTCTATTTCAACTATTATAAGATACTAGATGGTATCTTACTTCCAAATGTGTAAACTGGCAAACGATACAAACAGCTCAAACTGTAACTCTAGTTAATGCGTATGAAAAACTATGAATTCATATTAAATAGTTGTGATCAAAGTATACATTTTAATTTCATAGTACATGTTCCCCTGTTTCCAAAAATATAAATAACATCCAAAATGGAGTTCATATGCAAAACTTTTGACAATTATAAGAAAAAAAACGAGTAAAACATTGATTTTCTTTTTAAACTGCTAAAATTGAATCAATCCGTTGAGGCACTTGCACACCTCAGACGGAAATTACGATAGCGTTTTTGGACTCAGGCTATGGTCTAATATTTAATTTCATACCCAAAATATTTTTAGCAAACACATTTGCAAATATCGAAAAATCAAGCGTTTCGGGTGATTTAGACGCAAAACTTTAAACGTGATATCCCAGAGTTTTATAACTCAAAAAATTAATTCGTTCGGGTTTTGGAATCCTTGAAATCGGATGTATCATTCGCCACTTTTGAAAAAAAAATATTCAACGTCGGGATCTCGATACACCAAACTAAGGTTGTTTTTGGGACTCTTTGCTAAACATGACATCATTGGGACCCACATGTATATGGAAAAAGATATAAAATCTGATTTTTGGACTTCCTTCACTCTTCTCCATGTGATTCTCTTCCTCCACCATCCTTCTCTTAGTTACACTCTTGATCAAGGAGGTACAAGCATTATAGGCCTTGTGTATGTAAGTATCTAAGGAAGTATGGCTTCATGGACTTGTGAGGGCGATGCATGGCTATAAAAGGGAGCTTAACCTTCCCTCATTCCTCACAAATTCATAGCAACATCACCTCCTTCACTCTCCCTATTCGATTCTCTTTCTTAGTTTAAAAACACCACCACAACACCACCAAAAAACAACCACAACCGAACCACCACTTGACCACCCACTTCTCATTGTTTATGATCAATCAAGCACCTCCCAAACACCCCTCCGACCTACTACGAAAACCCCTCCCCTCACCTTCTATGTCTACTACCGGTAGAAGAAGAGAAATGAGGCAGCGAAAGCAGTAGAGCCACCCACTTCCACCAACAGACCTCCAACTGCCGCCCAATATTGTTGTTCGACCATCACCCCTGCCATTGCTTGTTGCTACCATCGTAAGTCCTCCACCACCACATTTTTTTTTGTTCTTTGTGTTTCTTTAGATCGTGAACAGCCCAGACTAAAGACCCGTCTTTTTTTTTCTTCGTTTATGAAATCACGTAAGCAGCAGGCGGAGGAGCCTCCTCCCAAACCTCATTTCCATTTAAATACTTTAGCCCCCCCTCCCCCCCCCTTGGAATCTATTACAAAACTAGTCCCATTCTTAATATTTTGAATCAAAATAAACACTTCAGCCCCTCCCACGGATTTTCCTAACAAAATGAGTCCCACCTCAAAACATTGATTTCGATTTAATCCAAAACCAACCACTCTCATAATTAATATTTCAAAATGGCCCCTCCTTGGTTAAATAGGTAACAAAAAGAGTCTCGATGGTTTATTTTAGAAGCGTCAAGTTGCGGTTTCTCGAGTCAAGTATCTTGAAATAAACTGACAATCACACATTAAGGTGAATGTTATGACCATTCTTTTAAGTTTTATACGATTTGAGGGAGAATATATATATATATATATATATATATATATATATATATATATATATATATCAATTGATGCAAAACATACATAAAATGTTATTACTATATGTGAAAAATGCTTCCAAAACTTAACTAGTTTATGAAATGTTATATTGACAAATACGTATTATGTATACATAAACTAGTCATATATTTGATACATATATGTTATTTTGTTTTAAAAATGAAACAATTAATAAAAATACCATATGACATTTAGTTCAAAACCCTCTGATTTGTGTGAAAACGTTTGTCATAAAAAGTAAGTCATAAAACTTTGTAGTACTTCAAGGATTCAAACTATTACCATGCATGTATATTTATATGTTTAAATACATAAAGTTTATACATGTACTTTTGAACATTAGTTTGATACATACCTCTTTATAAAAGCGAGTACCTTACACTATATGCATATACCAAATATACTTGACTTTTATAAACTCTATACAATTCATTATGCCTAGTAACTTATCCACTTATAAGTTAGGGCTGAGAGTTATTCACATACCTTAGTTAAAGGTTTTTTAGTGAGACTATATTCATTAGCTAAGTATGAATACTTATCATACCCATACTACAATAACTGTTAATCTTTGGAGCGAGATACGTATGTATAGATCTATACAGGGTTGACATCCTTACATGCGGTTGCTAGCTACAACCTCGACCGATCAATCGAAGTAGGTGATAAGTATCTATTATCATTACTACGACGTACAATGAAGCATTTTAGGGGGTACATTTAGTCACATATATCGGTTATAGGACTCACTATAAATATTAACTAGCATCTCTCTCTCTCTCTCTCACTACAAACCATGGGCTTGGTTGCTTTTAAAACTATTTTAAGTACGGATTTACTTATGCAAAGATACATTTTGGTTTTCAAAGCTTATTCAAAGACTATTTACAAACACAGTTTTAAACATGGTTATACTTACAAAGAAAATACGTTTTAGACTTTTTAAAGTACTATTGTTGTTAGTAGAAAACCTGTAATTCTCACCAACCTTGTGTTGACCCTAAAAACTACATGCATTCTTAGGAAATCAGTAATCAAGCTATTCATACGATGGATAGTCATGGATTCCAGGCAATCTAGTTTACTAGTTTTTGTTATGCCTGCCTACTTGTTTAAGGCAATTCATGTATTATACTATTATCTGTATGAACCATGTATTCAAACATCAAGATGGAATACAAATGTTGTTTTTGTTTATTGTTGTACTTATGTTATGTATTCAATTTACCTATGATCCATGAACTAAGTCACACAGCCTGGCATGTTCCGCCGCCTCGTCCAGGGTGTGACATCTTTGTATCCACATGAAGGTATTGACAAACCCACAATTCCATCTAATTACTTTTGACTTAAATTATACCAAACTAAATTCCTTAATTCATGCAAGAAGTCACAATTACCACTT
Source organism: Lactuca serriola (assembly GCF_051521515.1). NCBI lineage: Eukaryota > Viridiplantae > Streptophyta > Magnoliopsida > Asterales > Asteraceae > Lactuca > Lactuca serriola. Next base: position 34,607,332 of record NC_136413.1, read on the forward strand.
TTCCCATTTACACTTTTTCTCCAAAACACAAATCAAGGGATTAGATCTCATAACCAATATTATCAACATCCAATAAGGTATAAACCTTATTTCCTTGAATCCCAAGCCCTTCACATGATCAAATTATGGTCCATAATCCTAAAATAAGAAATGTCCTAAACTAGATGTTGCTATGATGTAGTGGTCTGTTAGACTGGTAGATCTACTATGATTACATGTGCTTGCTTGTTATTTTTTGGTACATAGTGCATTTGGGTTAAGGCGGTGCTTCTTTGTGTTGTAGGTTGTCATACCTGGGAGCAATCCAGTATTTGTGACTGTAGACTCGGGGGTAATCCAATCCTTGTGACTGTGGGCCCGGGGGCAATCCAGTCTTTGTGGTTGTAAGCCTGGGGGCATTCCAGTTGTGTGTTGATTGAAGGGGGAAATACAACCTGATAACTGTGGGCCCTTAGGCAATCCATTCTGATGATTGTAGGCCCGGGGGTAATCCAGTGTATACTGTAGGCCAAGTGTGCATGCATTGTATATGTATTGTTGTGTGAGGAATTTTTGGAGAACTCACTAAGTTTTAGCTTACTGTTATGGATTCAAATGTTTTTCAGGTACTTATCAGATTGTGAAGGTGTGACTGTACACACGTACATCAACGTTTTTCTTTTTGAGATTCCGCATTGTTTTCCTTATAACTCTGATTTTGAATTAGGGTTTACGGATAACTGGTTTGAATTTCATGTAACTTTATAAAATGGATGTTTATTCTATTTTAAAAATGAAAAATTTTATTCTGAAATTTAGGATGTTACACCATATCTAACTGGCAGTCTAACCTGTGTTTTGGACCCATCCCGAGTAATTGAAGGACAACCAGCTTCGGCTCTACCTTGAAGAACATCCTCGTACAAGTCCAACATTAAAGACCCAAGGCTATGCTAAAAAAACCCACGACTATGCACTTTCAAGTCCAACATCATATTAGTTTAAGCAATATACTCTCTAACATTCGATATCACCTCAAAGTCACCATCTTCTACCTGTTTGGAGATTTCTAACACCTTCTCCGCCATATCGAAAGAACTAACTCGGTGGACCATTGACTTCTTATCGAACCTAGTACCCTGACTCAGCATAACACACCTTTTGAACAAGAACCAAAACTAGTATCCCATGATACCGCCACCATAATCGTTTCTTGACCTTTCTATTCTTTGCATATATACCATCTCACCCTCATTTGCAAGCCTTTTTCTGGAAAGTGAAAACCACATTCTTTGTTCCTTTAGAAAACTTGTGCCTTGAACAAAAACTTGACCTGTCATACACCATTCTTCCTTGGAAACATGTCAATTTACCACTCAAAGAAACACTCTATATGTATCGAATAACCAAGGCCCTTGCAACTTTCTTCAACAAAAATTCTTTTCACCTTTCACCTATTTTCTTTGTTCTTCAACGACTCTTTCTTGATCAATCACACCTTGTGAAACCATTAATTGGCCAACACCCAATCACGTCTAATTCACCCTTCGATTAATCCAAGAAAAATGTTGCCTAATAACGAACCAAAACAACACTTCCTCGTTAAAAAAATACCCACATGAAAATCAAATGGATTGCCACCCAATTGAATCCTTTCACCTCTTATTCAATCCATTTGAAATGGTAGTCAAAACCTTGTTTTTTCACTCGATCAAAAAATTGCTTGAAAACACTATTTGGATCGTCGCCCATCATTTGCTTTCATACCTTCATTCAATCACTCGAAAAAATGCCAATATCTTATAAAAATAGCGATAATCAATCAAAAATTCCCCTCCAACTGTGATACCACTTGTTGTGCCAAATTGTGGAAGCATTACACTATAATCAAGAAGAAATTAGAAGAAGAATGAACAAAGAATCACCAAATAATGTTTATCTTGAAGTATATGCGATTAGAGAGGAGATACAAAGAAGAAAGAACACCAAAAATGAAACTCTGTAAAACCAAGACATAAAGCTACTATGAACGTCTCTTAAAATGTACACAAAAGTTTGACCATTAAACATGTGTACACTAATGGCACCTACACTCTAGCCTTATTTACATATTAGAACCTAAACGTAGTTTTAATGCCAAATGTTACTACAATTCTGTTTCGTCAGTGATATTTTTTGTTGTTGCACTTCGACTATCTCCCTATGTCTTCCTTTTCAAATATATTTTTCATTTTTCTAATTTGTTGTTGCACTTCTTCACCTTAATTTTATTGGTGATAAATGATATCATATTTAATATCAGATATCAATATTTCTTTAGCTTTGTCCTATTATAATCATTGATGAATACTTCTAACATTATAATAGTTAGTGTAAAAGCCATATTGAAAATTTACTTCAGTAAAAATTGTAAATCCAATTCATTAAAAATGTTGCATTCCTTAAAAAAAATGGGTGTGTATTTGTGTATATTTCGTGAATGTCACCTATAAGTATTATGGTTATTATCACCAAAACCCCATACACTCTACCTTTCGGGTTTAAATGGGCCTTATACTGATATTTATACCTTTTACACCATTAACGTAACAAAATCCATGTTGTTTATATATTTTTGGATGAAACTAATGGGTCTCCCGGTAATCAAGTTGATTTGGACGTTGACCGAAGAAAGTTTCCGAGTTACCATGCATACATAGCATCCACAAATGATGACATCAACAAACATCCATGTGATGTGATGTGGCATCCATATGTATTTTTCTATTTAATTATATGCTAATATTAAAATAATAATTATTAATATTTATTACAGTTTTTAACCAACCTTCAAGAACACTTTCTACCATTACCACCACCACCCCCATCTATAAGGTGTCGTTTGTTTTTTTGAAGCGAAAATATATGAAGTCTGCGGACCACCTCTGCAACCCTCTGAAGGTAGAATAGAGGACCAAACGGTTGCAACATGTAATAAAAAGTTTGTTTTTTAACTTTTGTAGACTGCTGCAGTAAGTTAAAGTAAGGTGGGAAGAGGTTTGAAGCAGAGGGTAAAGTGTTGCGTCACGCAGCATATGCGCATCAGGTTTTAAGTCAGAAGTCTTCTGAAAAAACAAACAGTTGCGAATGGTCAAGTGTTGCGCGGCGCAACAATAAGTGGTTAAAAGATGTTTTCTTAGAAAAAACAAACACCACCACTACACATCTCTAACCATCACCACCAATGTCCACCTCCAACCACCATCACCACCATTGTTATCCATTGTCCTCCTAGAACCACGCGTTACAGAATAAATTGGAAACTTTCCATTGAAAACGACTTTATATGAGTTAAAGTTGATGTGTAAACTATATTAAATCTATTAATATGAAGTTATAACATTATGGAGTGGTGTAATAAATTAGGACACATAATAGAAAAGTGTATTAAAACACTAGAATGAGATAGCATATCTAGAATGAACGTGTGAAGTTCTAAATATATTAGTTCTCAATTCTTTAGGAATCGAAGGAAAGTGAAGGTGATAAAAAGAAAAATACAGGACGAAAGAGTAGAAGTTTGACAACCTAACTTCTTGAGGTGAGTATATATGGAATTTTAAACTTGGATACATGTTACAAAAGCTATATTTTATTTATGCATTGTATAAAAGAAATTTCCATTAGGAATGTTAGAGTTTTTTAAAATTTATGAATTCGTTATAATGATATTGACATGCATTTCGATATACATATGACAAGTAGTGTCACAACAAGTGCTACCGTTTTGGTATTAATGAAATATTTATGTATTGCCACACTTATACTAAGTTTTTTGTTATAAAGGTTATGTTAATTGTATCACAAGTGAATGTTGGCATATCCATGACAAAGCATATTGTAACACCGTAAATTTTCAAATAAAATTTTCATTTTTAAAAATAACGTAATCCTCATAACATAGTTCACAAAACCCCAAATGAAAATATTTTCAAAAACACATTCAGAAAATGTTTTAAACACAATCCAGGATCCTCAAAACAAGACTCTGCCTCGATTGTAGAATCAAGCTGACGCCTTCCCGTGATCCTGAGAGGTACCTGAAAGACATAACACGGTAAGCACGAAGCTTAGTGAGTTCCCCAAAATACCACACACATCACATTAGCCACTCAAGGCTAACTCAATATGACCCTCCGGTCAATGTGTCTCAGTGGGGACCCTCCGGTCCCACAACTCGGGTGGACCCTTTAGACCTAACTCAATAAGCTCAAAATAATAATACTCAACATAAATCACAAAGACATAATGCATGATATCACAACACACAAGTAAGGACATAAGGCACCTCGGTCACACAAAGATACCACTCATGGTAAGTATAGTGAGAAGACTCGCCTCACAAGAAATTGGATAACCTCAAACTCAAATCACCGGTCTAGCCTCCGCCTAACACATACGAAAATTATTTCTAATTAATAACCGTTCTCAAATAAGCTAGACTAACCCTTCTACAAACTCACAGAAGGATAAAAGACCATTTTACCCTTCCATGGCCTTAATAGTCCACAAATTGACCAAACCCTAAAAGTCAACTAAAAGTCAACGTCAGTGCGTACGTCGTGTGTACCAGCCCTCTACGCTGGGCGTACTCCATCGCCATGTATGCATCGGGGATTCATGACCCTACGTTGCACATACTGGGATTACGCTCAACGTACGTCCCAGTTTTGATCTTCCTACTCATTTGGTCTTAATCCATTAAGACCTTAGCTCAAATCTCATATCTGGACTCCCTACAGGCTCATACACCATAAAGTCTGTGACTTTAAGCCTTTACATGGCTGAAAAAGTCACAAACACCAAAAGTCTCACTCTCTATTCTCAAAGTTGCTCATATCTCATGCATGGTTTGATTTGAACGTCCAAGTCTCGGTTTTTATGACTCTACACCACTAAAAACACTCAAAGGAGCTGATAGCAAGATATGGAGCTCAATATCTCATAAAGCATCCAAATTTGGGACCAAAACCCTAAAATTAACTAAAATGATTCACAAATCAAAAGGGTGAGAAAGCTTTGAGTTTTATACCTGTAACTGAAGCTCCAACCACATATAAACTAAGATCCAAAGCTTGGACTCTCACTCCTTCCTCTTCAAGGCTCCTTCTTCACTCCAAAGAAACCACAATAACACTTATTAGCTCACAAATGGATACACAAGCTCCAAGGATAAGAAATTAGGGTTTGAGAGGGTTGATGTCTGGGAATGGTGGCTAGAAATGAGGCCATCATGTCCTTTAAATAGAGACACACCCTAAATTAGGGTTTTCACTCTGGACCTAGTATGCCCAGCGTACTAGGTGGCTTCCACGTCAAAAACACGCACATGAGTATGCTGAGCGCACACACGCGTACGCCCCGCGTACTCATTTACTGCCTTTTCTTACATAAGGGCCAAACTTGACAATTACCAAAATAACAGGGGTTTATAAGGTATACCTGTTCTTGGGATGTTACACATATTGAGTGTCTGATATGAATGTATTTGTAAAAGTACACATATTGTGTTATCATGCATGTATATGAATAAAAACGAAACATTGTGCTTTATTGTATTAGTCTAGACCCATTCAACTAACTATTTGGATGGTACCTTCCCTTACGAAGTAGTCTTCTCCAACCTCCATTCAGGATAGGCCCATTGGAGTATACCAATTGAGACAATCCCATTAAGATGTGTTTTATTTAAGACAGTCCAAATAGTGCACAATTTAGTTGGTATACGCCCATTGAAACACCCACATGGTATTTCTTTTGAAACTAATCATGTAAAGTGCACAAAGTAGCAAATGGATTTGTCTCCACATTTTCCATGATATTCTTTGATATGAACATCACAGTATAAGCCATAACTTTTCTTGTTTGCAAGAATATGTGGTTATGATTTCAAGTCTTGATAAACTAATTAAAATTAGGGTTGACCATGAAGCATGGAGTGATCAACTTATAGTTAATGTTGTGTAACATTACTTCTTTGACCTTGATTTTAGAAATGGTAATTTAACAGTAACTTATCTCGCATTCATGACAGGGGACCACTCATCTATAATGTGTCTTAATCCTAATGTTGTTATTTTTAAAATAAAGATCCCTTCTTGTTTCATGTGCATGTAAATAAGTTTTTCCTTTATCAATTTTATACTTTTAAATATAATACCAAAATATAAACTAATCTTATGGACTTCACCAAGACTGCATGTTTTCTCTTTACCTAAATCTTTAATAGTAGCTCTTCTTTTATTGTCTTCGTTTGATCCATCATCTAAAGAGTCACACTCATCATTATTTATGACCTATATGTCTTCTTGTTCATCACCTTTAGGAATCACAATATGAACACCCCCCACAAATTCCACATCAATATCAATGTTGATCCTGAAGTAAACCATGCCAACATCCATATCAAGGATATTTTTCTCCCCATCTACTAAAAAGTCTTTATCATCTTATGAGTCACAAGTTAGATCATCACCTTGATCTTCAATTTCATCCTTAAGATGATAAAGACTTTTCATTTAATATTATTATCTATCGATGTATCCCCACTCATCGTAGTATCCTCAATAATATTTAGAATGTACTGCTACATGGTCAAATTCTTGTTGGCCTCAATGCAGCATCTTGGTCATCATCATTATTTAAATCTTCTTTATCTTGTACATCCTCCATGAAAACATAATTAATGGGTTCCTAAACAAAATCATCCAACTGAAGTTTCTATCTACAAGAACTTTGACATTTTGGTGACTTCCCCATTCTAGTTTTTCTATTTTTTTGGTGACACTTATTGACGATGACTGCCAAAAACTATAAAATATATGTACTCTTCAAGCTACCTATCAACAACAAGGTTATTATTTGCATCTCCTAATGGGGTTTTATTATTAAGTTCATTGGCTATTTACTGGGTTATTTTTCCCCTCTAGAACATCATCTTCAAGGTTTTTTTCTAGTATAACTTTTCATTTTTCTTTTGGAGGCATGAAGTAAGTCAACAAATACATTGTAACGTCCGGAAAATTTCAAAGAGGTTTTTCATTTTCAAAATAAATTAACCAATTAAAAACCTTTATCTCGGAAATCATTAAGTAACATTTATTGGTTAAAAACATACATTATCAGAGTTAAATTACAAAATTTTGGAAACGAGTATCTTCGATGCATCTGTACAGTTCTGTTGAGCTCTTCTCACAAACAACCCGCAAAACATTTAATCTACAATTATAATCATAAATCTTAGTGAGTTCCCCAATATACTACATATCTCATCATACATACAATGCATCCACATAAATTCCTTGGCTCTAGCACCAACCTATCAACATACATACATACATACATTCATATCGGTATAGAATGTGTGAATATTATGGTCTTCCCATAGTCTTATGTACAGTTTCCATGGTCCTCCCATGGTCTTCCTGCCATGGTCCTCCCATGGTCTTTCATACAAATTCCATGGTCTTTCATACAGGTGTCATGGTCATCCCATAGTCTTTCATGCAAGTGTCATGTCCTTCCATGGTCTTTCATGCAATTTCCAAGGGCCAAATCATGGTCTTTCATACATTATAGAAAGTCATATGGATTCAGGGATCAGATAGACAGTCGAACAGATGATCCACCCAATAGCAAAAAATCATACAAGAACATCAAAATAAGGCATTAGACAAAGAGTTCTCAAACTATCTAAATTAAACTACATAGAACCAATGCTATAATTACCACATAATCATATAACATAAACACATAACATATACTAACATATTACATATCCTTGGTAACTAGCCTTCCCTAGTTACCCTGCCATTGATCACTTCTTAATTAAGTCATTCGTTGGTCAATCATACATAATCCTGATAACTGGCCTTCCCCAATTACCCTAACCAAACATAACTCCTAGCGGTATCATACGATCAACAGGCAATACCCTACCAGTCTAACATACCAAGATATCAAGTATTATAACATGTACATAACAAGGAGTTATCCTAGTCAACTATAATACTTGTACCCTTACGATACCTCTATCCTACCATGCAAATGATATACAATGGGATACATGGCATAGTGAGTAACTCACCTGAACTGAAGAACCGAAGAAGCACAACAACACTCTCACACCTTGCACTGCTCAATCTCGTGAACCGACTGACACCAAAAGAGATAAATCCTCAATCAACAACCCAAAACCTCCAAGTTTGACCCCAAATCAAACTTGCCAAAATCCAACAATCAACCAAGCCAACAACCACCACATCGTGGGCATGCCAAGACAAAATAGATGACATGCAAGACATCACCACGTCGTGGGCCCTCCTTTGCGATGTCGTGGGAATGTCAAGAGAACATAAGCACGAATCAGCATTCCACCATATTATGGTTACTATTAGAAGCTATTTTTCTCATTAAGGGCTTAATCCATTAAGTCCTTTGCTCCAACTTTCCAGAAGGCTTCCTGGCACTCAAATGAACCATAAAAATCCTTACTTTATGGACATGCATGTACAATACATGTCTCTTCCAAAACTAGGTCAAATAGGGTAAGAAATGGAGTCAAAACTCCATGCATGACACCAATCAACATGAAAGTCTAGATCTGAAACATATGATAACCTAGGGACCTCAAGAAGTGATAAAGTTGCCAACTTTATAAAAACCAACCATTAGTATCAACATAACATGAAGGAAATGAGCTCAAAAATCTAGATCTACAAGGATGAACCATAAATGTGAGAACTTGAAGACTTACCCAAGTCCATAAAATACAACAAGAGATGGAGACAATATGCTAGCTGATCCTTTGCTCAAAAAAAGCCTTCCTTCAACCTTCAAATGACCAAAACACCAACAAAGAGATTAAAAGACAAGAGGAGAGGGTAGGGTTTCGAGATAGGAGGGTGGGGGCTGAGGGAAATGACCTAAACCTAGAGATAAAGCCTTTAAATATAGAGGAAACCCTAAATATTATGGGTTTGGGCTGCAACAACTGCAACAGTTGCCACATCGTGACATCCCTTCATGCCACGTCGTGGCAGCCACCAGATGCACGATTCTTGAATTTTCCAAGCCACATTGTGGTACCCCATTTACCACGTCGTGACATATATGTTTCCTCAAAAACCATATCTTTGGCCCATTGAGTCTTCAGCTGATCCATTTTGGAAAACATGTGTTACATATCTTTTTTCCATGTTCGATATATATACTTAAATAAACCTGTTTATGTGGAATGTATTTTTCCATATTTAAGACATCTTGATATTTTCCCAATGCTATATGACCAAAATCAAAGTCAACATTAGGAATCCTAAAATGATAGTTAGGGGTACAGAGTAACCAAGTTCAAGAATTATAACATCAAGTTCATGTACCTAGAACTCATCAATGTCTGCCAAATCGACATAGTGTACTTCACTCCAATGTATATGATTTTTGGAAGTTATAGTGTAGCTTTATGGTAAACATTGTAGAATTTGCATCTATAAAAAATAGATCCAAATGATAGTAAAAAGTCTACAGTTTGACTCTAATACTCAAGAGCATACGAAATTTCATAATAAGAAAATGAGCAACTAACCATAAATTTGTGAAGTGTCAAACATTTGATTTACTAGTCTTATTGTCCACATTATGTACACCTAGAAGCGACGATTCTCTTTGAAAGTTGGATTAGGGTTTTTTTTGTTGAAGTGTTGTATAGAGAAGAATATAGAAGTTAAATAGCCAACTCTGACTTAGCGATTTTAAAAGGGATTTTAGGGATAATATTTTCTTCATTGTGGCGCTAATATGGAGACAATACCACAAGAAAAAAAAATACAGATTTGCCCTCACATGGCGAGGGAGTTAAACTACCTCCATTAGCAACCCAATTCAACCTATTTTTTATATAAAAAAAATTAATTTCTTTCTTTTTTATCTATACAACTCAATCAAATCCAATTATTCATATACATTAACAACCCAACTCAAACTTAGTTTTATTTAAAAAGATATAATAAAAATAAATCGGAAGTATATCAATATTATACTTTATTTATATAGAACAAAAAATCATGAATTTTAATATTTTCTTTTTATTTTTTTTACCGAGATGAAATTTGTTTTTTAATGATAATAGTTTTTATAAAGAGAAATATATTTATCCCCTCAATAATAAACACGTGGCATCAAAATAAGTTGGTGACCCTATGTAAACTTGGATCATGGGTGTGGCCTAGGCCACTGGTATTCATGTAGTTTTTATTTTTTTTAATAAAAATTGGACGAGCCGCTTGTCCAAAACTACCAAAAGGGATAGCCTAATAACTAGAAGTTAACATAAACTACCAAAAGAGATAACCTAATAACCAGTGTTTTAAAAATCGGTTTGAACCGGCCGGTCGAACCGGTTGGACCGGAAATCAGGGAAGAGAGCGGTTCAACTATCACCGGTTTTATACCAATTTTTGAACCGGATTAAACCGGCCGGTTTTTTGAAAAAACCGGTTGAACCGGTCAAAATAAACCGTTTGAACCGGTTAAAATTAATAAAATAACATGGAAAAAACCATCCTCAATAATAAATTTTGGTGAAAATTTTCACATTTATTTAGATTTTTCTCAATAAAAATATATGGTAAATAATATGATGTTTTTTTATGCACTTGTATTAATCTAAAACTATATTTTGTTTCGGTATTATACTTTATTTTCTTTTTAACGTATGCGAATTGATGTAAAACTTATGTTATGTATTGTTTTAATGTATTTAGATTGATCTACAACTTATTTTTATGCATATTTTTAATGTTTGAACTTGTAGACGTCAAATTCATGATTTATATATGTATGTATGTGTAGAAAAATAAGAAAAAATGATAAAAATTATAGAAATCGGTTGACCCGGCGGTCGAACCGGTTGAACCGGAAACCGGTCACCATACCGGTTCAACTAAAAAACGGTTTTTAAAACATTGCTAATAACTAGAAGTTAACATATGTTAGCTTGGGCATGAAAATTAGCTAAAAATGACTATTTCTCCCATTTTTTTTTAAAGGTTTGGACTCATTTTGTGAAAAAATACAAACCAAATAAACCATTTTAGCTATTTTATCAAAAAACAATCTCATCGCCAATCCATGGTAAAATCAACTTAATAATTAATATGTTGGATTAAAGTTTTTAACCCACTTAATTAAATAGATTGAGTTATGATTGAAATTTTAACTTGATTTCAACATGTCAAAATGTTTTTTTTATTATATTTATATTTAATTTACATTTATTAAATATTAGTGTATCTAATATTATTTTGAATGTTGATTTGTGTTTGTGGTTTTTGAAAATGTTTGTGGTTATAAGTTTTCAAATATGAACAATTATTGAAGATTATAACATATTTTCATTTTAATTGAATGAAAATATTTAAGTGTTCCAATCCGAGTTCAACTCGTTTATCAAACATGTTGGAATGAGAAAAAAAGTAAACTTGTCAATCTGGTTTACACCTATTTACTAGGGTAAATGACACAAAAAACACTCTTTTTACACAGAAATTCGATTTTGACACCGTGTTTTTTTTGTGTCAATTTTGACACTGTGTTTTCTAATTTGTTACAATTCTGACCACTTGACCGGTTAACCAGGTTAAATGCTGACGTGGCTTGATGACGTGTCAGTTTTGATGACGTGACATGCTGACATGATATGCTGACGTGTCAAAATTGATTTTTTTTCCCACAAAAAACACTAAGTTTTCACTTCTTTTCGATTTTGACACTAAGTTTAATTTTTTATTTTAATTTTGGCATTATGTTTTTTTTTTTGTTCCAATCGAACATCATTTATCAAATTTTGTTCAATTTTGTCTATTTCCATTTGAAACCGTATAAATATATTTTTTTTATTACATTTTAAACCATATAAACATATTTTTTTTTTCGTTTAAAAACCACATGTTTATTTAAATACAAGGTGTTTTTTTTTCTTACATTCAAAACATTAGTTATATCATGAAAATCAAACTAACCATAAACTTCTAATAAGATGTAAAAATTTGGTGGGTTGCAAACTTGATATCCGAGTTTTGATCCACTACACGCCTCCAAACCTCCAAACACATTTTAAAGTGCATATTTAATATAAAATACAATTTTTATATAACTAATACATATTTATACATAAAAATATGGTTTGAGTGTTAAAAAAATGTATTTATACAAAACTATGGTTTTTAAATGAAAAAAAACATATTTATACGGTTTAAATGTATTAAAAAAAATATTTATACGGTTTCAAATAGAAAATTGTCAACATTGAACAAAATTGGAAAAAATGATGTTCGATTTGGAAAAAAAAACATAGTGTCAAAATTGAAAGAAAAAATTAAACTTAGTGTTAAAATCGAAAAAAAAAATGAAAACTTAGTGTTTTTTGTGAGAAAAAAATTCAATTTTGACACGTCAGCATATCATGTCAGCATGTCACATCATCAAAACTGACACGTCAGCATGCAACCTAGTTAACCGGTCATGTAACGACCCAAAAAAATCATGACTAAAAATTTCTTTTAAAACATTACTAAAAACATATTTACAAAACTGTATCATAAGTCATAACATAATTTTTAGAGTATTAATTCAAAACATAATCTCATTATCAGAGTCAAATGTCCCCAGGCTAACTGACTATGGTGTGTGCTCTGCAATCTTCCCGAGCTCCTCTTTTGAAAACCGAGTACCTGAAACCAAAACTGAAAACCGTAAGCACGAAGCTTAGTGAGCTCCCCCAATTTACCACATACCACACAATAACATATAAAGCACATACTGGGCCTTGCCTACTGCATCGGACCGAAGTCCGGACTAACTGGGGCCTTGCCCCCTACATCGGACCGAAGTCCGAAGCTGACTAGGACCTTGTCCCCTACATCGGACCGAAGTCCGAAGCTGACTGGGACCTTGTCCCCTACATCGGACCGAAGTCCGAAGCTGGCTGGGACCTTGTCCCCTACATCGGACTGAAGTCCGAAGCTGGCTGAACATAGCATAAACATATCAACTAGCATAAACACATAAACCCTGTTTGAGCCACGAAGGCATCAAACATACTAACTACTACATCGGACCGAAGTCCGAAGCTGATTGGGACCTTCATCCCCTACATCGGACCGTAGTCCGAAAACTACTGCTAGCTGAATGGGCCGGCATTGTGGCCTTAGACCCGCTCCTACTGAAGGGAAACACACCTGAACTGCTGAGCTCTGCTGATAAACCTCTGGCTGCTACTCGACAATCTCCTGAACCACTGCTCCTCTAGCTCTCCGAGCTATCAATATCCATAAAACACTTAGTCCAACTGACCTTCAAAGGTCAACTAGGTCAACTCTGGTCAAGGTCAAAATCCTGGTCAAAGTCAACCTTCCAGGTCAACCCTACTCGCCGAGTCCTCCTAATGACTCGCCGAGTTCATATGCTCAGGGTCTTTCTATTCGCGACTCGACTCGCCGAGTCCAACTAGTTCCAAGTCCTGTCCTATCCAACTCGCTGAGTCACCACCCGACTCACTGATTCGATTCTCAACTCGAAGGGTTTGGGGTTTCGCGACCTGACTCGCCGAGTCCACTAATAGACTCGCCGAGTCCAAGGCAATCTTCAACCAACTCGTCGAGTTGTTCTTCCAACTCACCGAGTTCATGCTTAACTTCATCCGACTCGACGAGCTGTTCATCCCACTCGTCGAGTTCCTCCTCATCTTCAAGCTACTCGCCGAGTCCACTCGAAGGACTCGCCGAGTCCATTCAGATCTACATACATGCAGAGGACTTTTGAGTCATGCATGGGCTCCAAACTGTAGATCCACTCTTCTAAAGCCTATTCCATACGTAAAGTGGCAAACTTTACATGTAGCTAACGAGATCTAGGCTTAAATCACTATAAACTAGGGTTTGAGACAAAGGGGCTCAACAATCATCCCATAGACTGATGCTTTATGATTCTCTAGGCCAAGATATACATAGATCTGAAGTAGCAACTTTAGATCTGGGCTTTTAACTCGAAATGGTTCATGAACTTGTCCTAAAAGCCCCAAGTTCCATGATAAAGGTTGATCTATATGCAAAAGAGGGAAGGTAACGACTCATTACCATCAAATGCTCTGGAAGACCTCACAAACTCTGGATCTACTGCCAATTCTTGAATTCCCAATGTGTGCCTTCTTCCTTCTTCCTTCAAATCACCCAAAAAGGCAAGAAAGCTTGAATGAGCAACAATGGAGGCTTAGGGTTTCTGGTTCTGGACTATAGGGCCGCAACTGAGCCCTAGGAAAGAGAATAAGATGCTTAAATAGGGTACCAAGTCCCGAAATTAGGGTTTCCAAACCCAGACCTGACTCGCCGAGTCGACTTGCCGACTCGCCGAGTCGGTCAATTGCTTTACACCCGGATGCCGCTCCGACTCATCGAGTTCCTCCCTGGACTCGACGAGTTAACCCTCTTCAACCTAGGGTTTTTCCTTTCCTTTCTTGACCTTTATGATCTCGGGTGTTACAGGTCAAGTGGTCAGAATTGTAACAAATTGGAAAACACAGTGTTAAAATTGATACAAAAAAAAAACACGGTGTCAAAATCGAATTTCTGTGTAAAAAGAGTGTTTTTTGTGCCATTTACCCTATTTACTAAACATGTGAGGTTAAGTTTATATTTCTCAACCGATTTATTAATCATGTTAAGTTGAGTTGAAGTTTTCAAATCATTTATTTAAACATGTCCACTATGAAATTACCTAACCTAAGTGTCATCCTTCTATTTCACCACGAGGAATGAGGCATATGGCGACGACACTTTCAGCCACTATGTTGACGACAGGTCGTCGGCAAAGCCTATATCGACGACTTGGCGTCCGTATACAAAATCGTTGGTATAGCCTCGTCGGTAAAAACAGAAAATGTCGTCGGAGTAAATGTCGTCGGTACAGAGCCACCAATGCCGACGACAAGTCATTTGCAAAGGGTTGTCGAGAGTGATTTTCGAGGAAAAAAAGTTTTATTATAAACATATTCTGACGATTTAGAGATTCAAATTCAAGAAGTGAGTTGTTATCATATGCAAAATAACAAATACCATTGCATCCTTGCATATTAACCTACACATCGAAACATCAAAAC